>NW_005178593.1:41334-373441 GCF_000350225.1 Chondrus crispus | reverse complement strand
CGCTACATGTTAACCTTCACAGACGAAGGCAACCGCAAGCTCTTTGCCTCCTTCCACCCAACACGCGCTACAGCCGCTACCCACGTCAAATTATTCTTGACGTTGATCAAACCAATGCACGGACACACCGTCCGCCATGTCACAAGCGACATTGCGAAAGAGTATATCTCGCACGACCTCCGTGCACACTATACCGACCAACACATCACCCTCCACACCACCATCCCCCACACCCCACAGGAACATTCCCGCGCAGAGAGAGCCAATCGCACAATTTTTGATCATGTCCGCGCGGCACTGTCCTCCTCTAACATGCCCCCACACTTCAGGGAATATGCTGCTCGTGATTACATAGACAAATACAATCACACACCCCATCGCTTCAGAAAACAACTACCAGAGAGCCTCCGGTCTCCCACACCAGTCAATATCACTATCCTACTTCCCTTCGGACAACACGGATACGTAACCAACCCCGCACCAAAAACAAAGCTCCAACCCCGTGCCCAACTCCACCGCTATCTATACCGCGCAGATGCCACCCATTACGTCACCTGGAACCCCTCTACCAAGAAAACCACCCGCTGTCGAGCTTCCGATTTTACCTCGTACGACCCCCACAGGGACCCCGTCCCCACTCAATCTAGAAAACAATTACCCCCACCCCACACACACAACAGCTCCCCCGTTCCACAGAACCACAACAACATCTGCACCACCACCATCATACTCGATGATCACATCGAAACCCTCATGTCCATGCCCACATTCTGCCTCAACACCCTGAACTACGACGCAGAACCCGGCGACACGGCAACAAATCCACGCCCCCGTCGCGCGGCGCGCCGAGCACCGGACTCCCACCTATGGGAACACTCACGGAACGCCGAACTGGCCAGCCTTGAAAAACACGGCACACTCTCGTACATTCCCAAATCCACCCTTCTCCCGCTCAAATTCACATTGCCCCTCAAACGCGATGAAACCGGCCATGTAATCTCCCGGAAAACTCGCTGCACAGCTCGCGGCGACAAACAAATCCCCCACGTCCACCACGACCCTGACAACATCTCGAGCCCCGTCGCCGACCGAGATGCTGTCCGCTGTGCCCTCGCCCTCGCTGCCGGCACCGCACTTATCGCTGAACACTGGGACCTAGAGTCCGCATTTCTCCATGAAATCCTCGGCCCGGAAGAAACAATATACGTGCACCAACCCCCCCATCTGACGGGTCATACAAACACCCCGGCCACGTTGGTGTACTAACAGGCAACATCTACGGCACCAAACAAGCGTGCAAAATATTCACCTCAGGTCTCGCGAACAACCTCAAGCTATGGCACTTTAGACGCTTCACCAGCGACAGCTGCACCTTTATGCTCCGCCATGAAGACAATCCACACTTCGTCCTCTTTGTTATCACTATAGGCGATCTTCAATCATCAACTCTCCACGCTCCAAATGACCGCAACGCCACCATAAAGCGCGGCGACTGTCGTATCTTAATTTTCTCCGCTTGATGCCGCCACCGATCATCCTCCACTCCTTGTAGTATCTTACACGTGTACATAGCACTCCCACAGTACTTAACACCGTCGTCGCTCACGTTCCCAGTAAAGACGACCCAAGGTCTTGAGTCTCCTGGCCAGGGGGCACTCCCTTTTACCACATATCGCTCGCCGCAGATCATGCCGTGCTGTCATGCCGTGCTGTCGGGTGAGAAGGCATTACAATTTTTTCGACATGGCGCATCTGCGATGATGGGCAGTTGAGCTGCCTTCAACACTGATTTTCACTTCTAACGCCCACTGAAAGAAGGAAACGCAACCTTGCATCGTTTCGCTCTTGTTTGCATCTCATAATCCGAAGAAAATGAGTCTTCAAAAGATGTTAGGATATCTTCGTGTCTGCAAGCTGGACGAACGCTACGCTGTGATCCGTGCCCTTTTCTGACCTTCACCCCTTCCAGGAAAGCACTTTGGCCATCGGTTTATTCCCTCTCTCGCACTCACTTCATACACACCCGAGAAAGTTTGCCTTAGTAAGGATACCAGCCTTTTTGTATGCGGCAAAAGGGTTTGAATTGAAAGCCCTTGAAAGCGCCGCAGTGTCGGGCTTCGGCAAGGGAGGCTATCTGCTTTTCGGCACAGGACACCGACACAAATGTTGAGGGGGAAAACGTCTTTGACATGAATAGTTTTAGAATTTGGCAGCAGCGTATTCTCTTGCTGCTCAATGGTTTCTCGTTGCACGTGCCTGGGAGATTTTCATCTCGCGACATTTGAACATTTGGCGGAGGCTCTATTCTGCCGGCTCACACGCAACCAGGTGGTTGGACAGGGGTACACCGGGGACGGTATTTAGTGTCAGCGCTAAATTAGTGTCACCACGTAAATAGTGTCACTGACACTAATACATGTCAGAGCCCGGGACGACGACGGATCAATCCAGACATAGAACAATCCTTCCTTTGAGCCGGACCCATCTCACTGCCGGTCCGGAGGGATGGTAGTGGTATGCGATTCGTTCGGTTCGTTTCGGGAGCACTAATTTGTGCGCGGGAGTGGAGATACGTAGGCATTCATTACTGAAAAGCGTTTTGTACCAAGAACAGGTCAACTGGTCGGTCTTTGGTCTGATGTATAGGAAAAGGTTGGGCGATGCAGAGTTGTAACAAGGGGCATCTGCGATAAGGAAAGAGGAGGGGGGGCCAGCGTCAGGACTTGTGATTAGAGGCAGGCATGTGAGGTTTTGGTAGGACGAAAAGAAATGCTGTAGGCTCTAATGGGATCTAACTTACACTATTCATTGTTACGTTTGACAATATCAGTGACAGTAATACCGTTTTCACTGAAATAGTGTAAGTACGGAAATAGTATCACTGACATTAATATATGTTTAGGGGTCGATATTTCCATCACGGAAAAGGTATCAGTGACACTAAATACCGTCCCCGGGTGTACTGTAGTTCAAATGGAGAATTGGTGAATGGGGTCAGTGTGCGAAGCAACAGGTTTCTGGCTTATGTCTATCCGTCCAAGCGTTATCATAACATAAAAATCTGCGAATTTTATTTCTTTTCAACTTTGATGTCTACGGTTTCTATTTTTCTTTGGTAGATTGACTCGTTTTATAATTGGGAGGATGTGTCATCAGGGGGGCGACAGCGCGCAAATTTTCGTCATCAGAGGGGCGACGCCATTGTACAAGCCTTTATAATTTTTCTGAAGTTGGAACCGAACCGAGCGAACTCAGCGCAATGTTTCTATGCTACAGTACTGGTATAAAATTAGCTTCAAGAAAAATGCGTACTGTAAGCCAACTTTTTCTTGAACACCTTTATGTGCATCAACGAGTTGGTTTTCGCTAGAATTGAGACGTAAGTGCTTTGCTTGTAGTGATGGCCTTCTGGACTCAAAAAAGTGAAATTGCACGCTGCGTTGTCCAGAAAAATAAAATAACTTTTGTCCTCATATGAGTACTAACGGTCCGATAGACACTAGTGTCATTCCTCTCTCAATATCTTTCGCATTGTCTGTGCATTACAGATTATTGCATCTAGTCGATCGAGAGCATTTGTATTGATGCTGTTCATTGGCGCTCATCATTTCATTGTTCGAGTTAGCCGTGCGCCATGGTACGATTCGGAGTTGGCGTCGAGGTCTTGAGAGGGCAATTCACTATCCCTAACACCTAAATATCACCGTCCTCGCTTTTGATTGAGTAGGCAATAGGCGAGAGAGCGAGCGCCTGTTATGTGCTGAGAAAGTTTCGTCGGTTCTCAAACGATGAGAAGCATTGTTGTATTCACGATATCCACAACGGTCAATTACGTTCTTCCTCAAGTCGCATCTTAACGAGGAAATGACCTGTCAGTCCCAAGACGAAGACATGATTTTCCTTCATTTCCGCATGTCTTGCTGGTTGGGATAAGTAGATTAATATTTTACTTTCGGAACGTGGACTCTGTTTTTCGCTGATAAAATGACTCTACTTCCTCTATTTTGCAACTTGGTCGCGTGTTCTGAACCCTATTCCCAATTATGTCCGTTTGATGAATTAGATATTAATTTCGTATGCTTTCTGTCTGTTTCAGCAAACGTAGTCTTCTGGTTTCAGGGAACACTTTCTCCATAAAAATAACACCCGATGTACGGCGACAAGTGCCTGCCGAACGAATCGTCCGGTTCGGATCTAATCGTATCGTAATCAATGCTCTCGTTCTTTCTTCTACAGTTGCATCGTTTGCCATTATCATTTTTGTCTATAGCTATACTTTCCTTTTATTCGAGAACTGACAGTATTTCGGTCCTTTGTCGTGCTTTGGGATCTGTCCTGGTCTTTGCAGAAGGGTCGTCTCGATACCCGTTTGTATATAGACCATGGGGGCATGCTTGAACCATCGTGAGGAAGCAATTTGTCTTGGGATCATGGTCTTCGTCTGCTTTTGCCTTCTATAGAGGCCTCAACGGTTACGCAATTTATTTTCTTTGAATTACGGTAGCATCTGCACAATATCCGGTGGTATTTTGGATGAGGTCCTGGACAACCGATATCAGAATACAATGATTGGCCATCTCTCAGAATCAACACTACCCGCCAATCATACTGGAATCGTCTCATCCCTGAACATCATGGACAGCTCTGCGTCTTTATAAGACATGCCCGAACCAGTTACTTTGTCCTTCAACATCCCTCGCACCACAAGCCTTTCTCCAATCTAAACCAAAAAACATCAAATCATCCAAAAAAGCAGGTCTACCTCTCCAACATGTTTCATCGCCGCACATGTTTTCTCTTGGCCCTCCTGGCCCTGGTCACAGTCGCCTTTGCTGTGAATGACAAGCGCGTTGAGGAAGACATCTCCATTCAACAAGATGCCGCGGAGGGCATGGAAGTTGCGGAACGAACTCGTAGCAAGTGCCATTGCTACCGAACTGCGTACGAGGCTAAACGTTACTGGCATCACTATAACGGCCATTGCTATCTCTATCGTTGCTGGTATCATCATCACGCGTACTACGGATATTGCTGCCGCAGTCATCATTATTAGGACTGCTCGCTGAGCTACCCGCACCACATGGAGCGCAGTTGTTAGAATGGACTCAAGGGGTCACAATGGGATTATCTAATTCTTTTGTTAGTCTGGAAGTCGACGACAGCTGTTTCAGTCTCAATGCCAATACATCGCAAAACAATTTCAAGTCCCTTTCATGAAGTGTAATTGCTCGTAAAATTACCCGCGAGGGGTATCCTTAGTTGGCTGTGTGTGTAGGCATCGCGATGTACCCCGTTTTAGTTCAAATAAAAGCGATGAGAAGCAGGATTCTTGAACTTGTGTGTTCTATTTTCTTAGGGTTGCCGCACAGACCCAATTTATACTACTTTGCATCTGCAGATGTGGTCTCAGGGCGTTCCAGATCATGTGACGTAGTCGACCTCAATTCTGCTGAATTGAGGAAATCAATACTGTAGCTTGTTAGATAGGGCCATTTACTACGGGTCCGATTATACCGAATCGAATCTACCTTTTGTGTTGACACTGGTGTCAATTGTAGTGACATCACTACAGTAGAGTGCTAACGTATTACGTGATCCTTTCGTAAAACCAGAGAGGAAGAGTTGAGGTGTGGAACTGTATCCTCAATATGTATCAATACCTATTCAAACAAAAAATTCTTGTTTCCATACCAGAACTTCACCCATGCAATCTAACGCTATCAAAAAACGACGGCTGTTGTCCATGGGGTCATAACTCAATACAGAGAGTATCGTATCTTAACAGTGTAAAGTGCTCCGTCTATTTTCGTACAGTAGGTGTCTGTGGTATCTTTACAGTTTTTTACCGACATGTCAGATGCTGCTCCCTGCGGTGGGAACACTGCCACCTGGACACATCCCCCGCATGACAACAACCCTGTCCGTGCACAAAATAGTTGCCCCTCTTTGCAGTACGCATCAAGTGTCAGACGATGGTCAGGGCTGAGAAGGCTGATGATGTTGTTGTGTTTATTCTGTTCAGAGTTGCTTTCGAGATCTGTGTAAATGCTGCGTTGCATGTGCGGATGCGTCCTTAATGCATTCCAGATTGAATGACGCAGTCAAGCTCAATTCTGGTGAACTGATGAAATCGGCGCTGTACATATCATGTTAGATACGGGCAATCGACCATATGGGTGCGATCGTCCTGAAACTACTCTTGGCTTAAACTTTACCTGTCGCTACAGTAGTATTGCTCTTCAGGGAGGAAGCAGTCCAGCGGTTCACCATACAGTACTCTGTTGCCCCAATAGGGGAAAGTGAGCCAGGTAAAGAAAACAGGAGGATGTGTGGCCGAAGGCCACGGTAGACTCTACCGTCGAAGAGTTGCGCAGCCGCCAATCACCGCCGCAACTGTCCGCTCCGTCACCCAGCGTTCCACCTCCCCCTTCGTGCCTTTGTTCTTCACCTTTGGGTGCTGTAAGCCACTTCGTGTGACGAGCAAACCCGCACCAAAAAACTTTCGACGTCGCGTTCTTGCTTCGTTTTGCTTGTGCTCGTACTTCTCACTACTTGTTCTCACAGCTTGCACTCCTTGTCACTGTGGAGGAGAGGCAGCTGAGGCGCAACAGGATAAACCGTAGCACCCACGCCGTACGGCAGCTCACTTGCAAAACTGCCACAGCATGAAACGTCCGTTTGTGAAACAGGGTAGCACCCGATTACTCTTGTGCTTGTCGGGATCACCCGTCTAACCCGCCGCACTGTCGCCCTTGTGAACCGCTTTTCCATTCATATCCGCAGGCCTATAATCGATGACTCACAGACTTTACCTGGCCAGAACGACACATTCCAAAACTTCCTCTTGCTTATAAAAAACTTCTTTTGCATCTTTCGTGTCGTGTCCAATCACGCTAATGTACAACCACTCTTGGTCGGTAGCCACTACGCGCACACCTCCCCCTCCGAGAATCATGCCCCTCTGATTGCAGAATATTCGTCATGGATACGGCAACTACGTAGCGCGTTGGCAGGGAACGCATGCGCTAACCCCTGGTAGCCGCGCTTCCTTGTCCGGGTAAACAATCAACGTCTCCAACCAGAGCTTCGCTTTTAGCCTAGACAACAAGTCAGCGGCCCTTTCTATTTTTTCGCCTTCGCTGAGTGATTCTTCACTATGGGACCAGAACAATGCTTCGAAGCAATTACGGCGTAGTGTACTTTGCCAACGCGTATTCTTCCCGTCCGATTCCTTATATTCGTGTCCAGGTAGTCCCATGTCACGTGCAGTGTCACCAGAGGTGATTGCTTGTGTGAGCGACGAGGTCACTGCATTGTTGTAGTCAGAAACCGACAGGATAACCTTTTTTTGCTCTGTTCTTGGTCCCGCTCCGTGAATGCGAATTAGAGCATGGGCTGTTCGTACGGAAGAGCAGACTGTCACTGCACGCTTGGAATAGCAAACTCTCAGTGGCTCATGTTGTCGGACGATAGGGGCATCCCTCGATCCCACATGTGGAAACGCTCTTCGACGCAAATTTCATTTCCTGAAGAAGAAACTCATCGCCGACACTCGCTCTCATTGCTTGTTGTTTCAGTCTTGGTCCTGCAACTGTCACCGTTACACCATCCTCGCAACGTTGCTGAAATATCATCCTGCTTCTTCGTCGATGCCACTAGGCGTGCGTGGCACACAAACTCTTCCTGGGATTGTGGACTAGCAAGACCGCTCGCCTGTCTTGTAGAAACCACCGAACCAGCTTGTGAAAGAACTGCATCAGTGCTGTGACGCTTTCCTTCTCTCCCGCTAATGTTGGTGATATCTCGCATCACGGCTTTGTCCACAGTGTCTGAGGGCCCTGTGCACGTTTTCTTGGAATAATAGCAGCAGGTAGTCAGAGCCGTACAAGCGAGATTAAACGAGTTCCCGTTCGGCTTGACCGCAAAGTTACCGAAAAGAACATGGTACCCGGGCTCGAGCTATTCCGCAAGCGAGCCAAGCTCCTTTGGCAGCGTGCACAGGACCGACGGCTGGTCGGCGTCCTCCGCGTCCGTAACATCGTGGGGGCCAACGACGGCATTCTCCTCTTCCCGCTTGACCTGCGCGACAACCGCATACACCCACCGCGGCGTGTGTTGTGCGTCTTGGGGCGAGACGCCGAAGGCGGCGTCTCGAGTGTGTGTGACGGTAGAGATGCGCACGAGCGCGAGGACAGTGCGCACGAGCGCGAGGACAGTGCGCACGAGCGCAGGGACAGTGCGCACGAGCGCGAGGACAGTGCGCACGAGCGCAGGGACAGTGCGCACGAGCGCGAGGACAGTGCGCACGAGCGCAGGGACAGTGCGCACGAGCGCAGGGACAGTGCGCACGAGCGCAGGGACAGTGCGCACGAGCACGAGGGCAGCGCACACGAGCGCGGGGACAGTGCGCGAAGGCACTTAGCAAATGGTGCGAGATCACCCGCGGGATAGAATTTGACACCAGGGGTTGTAGAGGCAATGGATAGGGAATAAGGGAAAAAGGCAGAGAAGAAAGGAATAGGGGTAATGGCAGATGAAGGATAAAGAATTATCGCAGCACTCCTGGTTCCTATCGGCGCAGGGAGTCGGGAGCGAGTCCTCTGTCCCCGCTTGGCGATCGTGCGGGCCCGGTGTGTATCGCCCAGGTTGACTACGGCACGTAGTCGGGCTTAGCACTCGTAGAATACTTCAGCCTTTCGGCGAGAAGAACTCGAAGTACGCAATAAAGCACACTTTAATGATGATGTCATCTAGACTGTCAACAGTCTTATGGCTCATGAACAGCGGACCTAGGGGAAGCAAAGAGTAAACGCAGCATACAAATACGGTATCTAGCTAAGACGCAGTTGCTGTTCGCAACGGAGAGTGGAATGTACGTACAGTACAGATCATAAAAAGAATCACGAGAGTACATCGACCTATATCTCGAGACGTAGGACTTGTCCTTTCCACGTCATTAAACAATTCAGGTGTAGTCCGGTCCAGCAATGTCGTGGCTCATAGTCGACATCAGCAAAGTCTTGCTAATGACAGGGTGAATGCTCACCAAAGCGTGAAGTTTACTTCGTTCCGTGTTCCGTATCCCTCTCTCTCTTCGGCTCTGAAGACAACCCTCTACGATATGTATCCTATCCTATTTCGAGCAGTTGATGGTTTCCTAGGAACAGACAGTGTCGGTTCGAACAGTGTCAGTAGGCTGAACAGTGTCGGTAGGGCGAACCGTTGCAGTAGTGCAAGAAGTGTCGGTAGGGCGCACAGTGTTGAAGCACCTGCACACGTAAAGATCACTGAAGGTACAGTACGAGCACGAGTAGACCAGTCCCCCCCCAACGAAGTCTTGTGGGACAAAGAGGCCTTGTATGGAAACCTTGTACAGTGCATCTAATGTTGACGAATGACACGATTGTATCAACAGCGTGAGCGCGTGCTCATTCCACACGCGCTGCAACGAGAACGCCTCGGGCGGCTCGTCGAGGCCGAGCGCGCCGGGCCTCATTGAGTCGAGGTCGAAAAACACGTGCGGCGTCGGCATCACCACCTGCGTCACGGCGCCGCCGAGCACTTGCGCGTCAAACTCCTGCGACGGCGTGGCAGCCCTCTGCGCGAGCGCGCTTTTCGCGGCAAACTTGACGACGTCGACCGGGCTTTCCGAGGTGCCTCCACATGCCTTGCGCTCCGGTGTCGCTGGCGCGCCCGCGGCCTCCTCCCCGGCATTTGGGAACGTCGTCCGCACGAGGCGGACATGCTCTGCGACAACCCCGCGCGGCGCGCGGCGGGGGGCGGGGGACGAGACGGTGCGCGTCGAGCGGGACGACGGCGCGCGGGGCGACGACGCCAAATTTGTTGGAGTGGGCACGAGACAGCGACAGGAGCTGCAGTTCTATTCGGGATCACGCGCTGATTGTCGGTCCTAGTGTCTAGGTGACAAATGGCCTCATATGAGGCCAGTTTTTAAGCGGGCTTTTGCAATTCGAATAATTGTAGAAATTTATCGCTACTGTAGTGAAAAGCTTACGACTAGAGTACTAAACGTTGGCAAACCAGAAAACATTCAATTCCGTATCTCAGTCTTCCCTAATCAACACTTTCGTCTTCCTCTTCCCAAAATTTCTTCAAAATGGTGAGCGTCAATGATCCTCGAATTATTGCAGGTAACCGCGTCCACACTCGTGCAAGACTGCTCACAGCTCAGAGTAAATGTCGTCGCATGTATGGAGCCTCCTGGAAGATCAAGTTGGTCACGGGAACTGTCATTAGCATTAAAACTGACAAAGTGAAGGGTCGCAGTGTCACTTCAGTCAGGGCTAAATGGGAATTATCAGATGGCGTCAAGGAAGTCACGCTTCGCATAGCTAACATCAAGGCTGGTGAAGTGATGGACCTGATCGATGACGGTCCTGAAGATCATATCCATCGAGAAACTGAACATTATGCGCAACCGGAGCCTACAGAGGACCGCGTGACGCCACTGGAAGGAGCATTCAGCCCGAGTACGAGAATCTCCGAGAGTGACGAAATGGATTCCCAAGATGGCCTTATGAATGTCCACGGCCAGGACTGGAAGCGTGAGGAAATCACGATGCATTTAAATGGTATGATACCGCCGAGAAGATGGAAGGTGATTGGACCGATTGATGAGATTATATCCCGTGGTCACAGTCCATCTCAAATGCATCCCATGGACTACTTCATGTGGATGTTCCCACAGGAGCACTTGGCATTAATGGTTTCCTACACCAACGATGCAATGGAATCAAGGGTACTTCGCTTGACTACAAGAGGTGAAATTTTGAAGTTTTTCGGGGTGCTAATCTTTATGACTCGGATTGAATTCAGCACCAGAAGGTCTCTTTGGAGCTCACAGGAAACCAGCAAATATCTCCCGCAACCTCAATTTGGAAACATCATCTCCCGCAGAAGATTCGAGGAGCTTCGTCAGAATGTCACGTCCAGCTTTCCAGCTGACTCAAATGACAGATGGGGTATGATCAGGGACTTCATGGTCGCAATCAATGATCACAGAGCATCACATGTGATTCCATCACAGAACATCTGCGTTGATGAGAGTATGTCACGCTGGTATGGACTTGGAGGAGATTGGATTGAAACCGGTCTTCCTCATTATGTGGCCATGGACCGAAACCCCGAGAATGGCTGTGAGTTGAAGACTGCTGCATGTGGAAAAAGTGGAATCATAATAAGAATTGAGAACGTCGTCTCAGCTGAGGAGACTTCTTTAAAGGATTTTGAAAGTGACCACTAACACGGAACCGCAGTGACTTTGAGGTTGTTACGGCCATGGTATCACACCAATCGTGTTGTCTGCGCGGATTCGTACTTTGCTTCTGTCCACACGGGTGAATCACTTTATGAGAAAGGTCTTAGATTCACAGGTGTAGTGAAGACATCTACCAAGAAATATCCGATGAAATATCTATCTCATCTGGAGATTGCTGAAAAGGGAGAGTACGTCACACTAGTTTCGAAGCCGGTGGCCGGGCCTCATCTCATGGCAGTGATGTGGGTGGACCGAGACCGCAGATACTTTATTAGTTCTGTCGGAACATCCAACGAAAGAACTCCAATCTACCGCGAGAGATGGCGTACACGTCATGGCGTGACACGAAAAGAGGAATTGTCTATCCGTATTCCCTCAGTCTGTGAGCAGTATTATGAAACTTGCTCTCAGATTGACCGCCACAACAGATCTCGTCAGGATGATCTCGGCTTGGAAAAGAAGTTCGAAGTCAAGGAGTGGTCTATGCGTGTTAACACTTCTTTATTGGCCATTTGCATTGTGGATGCATGGAAACTGTATGCAGGTGCAAAAGGAGATGGTTCTAAGATGTCTCCAAATCAGTTTTATTGTGAGCTTGCTGACCAGTTGATTGATAACAAGTATGATCGCATATCGTTACGTTAGCGAGAATCAGACAGTGCTGTTGAAGATGAAGATGTTGGGTTTGGCAGTGGAATTGGTACTCACCTAACTCCAACCACTCGCAAGCGGAAAAGCGCATCCGGCGAGGAGACTTTTGCTCTTTATCAACCCAGGTGCAATATTTGCAAAGGTACAAAAAAGTCAAAGTTTATTTGCTAGCCTGCAAGGTATATTTTGACAAAAAAGTATACCTTTGTCATCACCAGACTGGGCGTGACTGTTTTAAGAAACATGTCGACGAACGTCACGATCTTACTTACAAAGGTAAGTACTACTAGTGCTTAAAGCGTTCTCGGCCATTAAAACTGACTAAAGGGGTCAGCATTTGAGTAAAATAGAGCAAAAAGAGATAAAAAACTCTTTTTGCCCCCTATGGTTCTATCCTGCGTCTAAAGACTTGCTTGGAAGACCTGCAGCCGTGTCGGAATGCCCCTTTATGAGATGTCACCGTATTCAATCTCATGTTCGAGTGGGCGCTATAAAGCGTCCTGGGCTGCAGGTCACGAACAAGAACCATCGAGATCCCCGAAGGGCTTTTTGGACCACTAAAGTGCTCAGCGAGGAGTTGAACCCCGGTCTCTAAGACTCAGCGATCCTTGCAGACCACTGAGCTGGCTTGTCAGTTACTAACTAGTCGTTTATAGTTGTCTTTATAGTCGTTCAAAGTTCTACTTCGTAAAAATTGTGCTCCTTTTGTTCTATACTTGCGAAAATCTTAAATTTTGTTTAAATTTTACTGTAGAGCATTTGACCTCATATGAGGCAAATTGCCGGTCGTCTAGACACTAGAAGGAGTGTGTGGTTCATTCGGGTATCTTCTTCCCTCGGACTGGTGCGCGTGTACTGTAAGGGTACCGGAAAACTTGCAGGGTGAACGGAACGCGTAGCTCCAATTTCTGGGGCAGAAGCCGATTCGCAGATTATCGGAAATCGCCCAATAACCATTCCATGTTGCTAATTAAGGAAATTGCGCTGCTCTTCACCAAGACAATGGCCATCGTTGCCGAGTCTGTGTCGAGGCACTGCATTCGTGTTCATTGCATTCGAACGCATGCTAGTGTGAAGCATCCTTGATACACCCGGCTGCGGCTGCAACGTCCCCGCCCATTGCGCCGCATTTATCTTCGAGGCAGGAAAACTCTGAGCAATTCCGCTGCCGACAGTCGAGTGTCCATCATGAACGATTGTTTCATAATCCGAAACACTTTGCTTTGGCGTGGTGCGTTTTCAGGAAGGCGTCGACGCAGCATGAGAGCCGGGAAGTATTAGCACAGGACTTGGCCTCGAATGCCACGAGGGGATTGCATGATTTGTCTGAGAAACCGCAGCGGCGTGGCCGACTGGCGCGGGATTTGAGGATATGACAGGCAGTGGTTGCGCGAAGGAATGTGCTGCTCCCGAATATGGACCAGACTGTATCGCCTTTCCAAATACCTCGACGTTCAAAGGGAACGTTGGGCTCTCACCCGGCATGTTCAGTTTAGCGGACAGACAAATTGTGCGATTCTCATCCATGGCCGGCAGCAGCAGATGGACCAGGCCCAGCGACGCGAGCAGGTGGCGGTGCACGGGCGCAGAGAGGGCTAGGGCGCACGCGGCGATCAGCCCGGACAGCGGGTGCGGCGCGTTGTGCAGTTGGTGCAGCAGGCGCTGCAGGAGCACGTGCACGTGCGGCAGCGGGGCCGGGAGCGCCCGCGGGGTCGGGATGTTGAGCGGCAACGCTTCGAGGGGCGTCTGAGGGTGCGGAGGGAGCGTGGCAGAGGTCGGCGGCGGCGGGAACGTCGACTAGACGGACAGCGGTTCCAGGGAGATGGCAGTGAGCTCGAGGGAGGCCGCGGAGGGGGGCGGCGGGGCCATGCCGGGGGGAGAGGGGAGATGTGTGCCAGGGAGGGGCAGGGAGAGACAGAGGATGCGCGGAGGGAAGCGGGGGTTCGAGGTGGGGAGAAGTGTACCAGGGAGGGGCAAGGAGAGAGGGGATGCGAGGAAGGAAGCGAAGATCTGAGATGGTGTGGATGGCGGCGAGAGTGCGGCCGGAGCAGGGGGGAGCGGGGAGGAGTGGTTGCCACGGGCGGGGCGCAGTTTGTTGACAGCTAAAAAGGGGGGCTGCGCGCGTAGGGGAGAGAGAAAAGCGAGATGTATATTTGAAGAGGGGGGTCGGTCCGGGTGTTCTTCTCCCATTGCGGTGTGTCGCGGCGCGCCCCTTTCTCTTATAGAGAGGCCGCCACCATCTCCCACTCCAAAGGACCGCTGCTGTTCAACGGGAGATTGTCCACGTGTACACCTGGCGTACATGTGAACCAATAAAATCACCCTTTCGAAGGCTTTGGTCCTGGGGCCATTCCTGGGCACAAGAGCAGTTACGGACTGTATCTGTTGACTACACTGTAATGCCCCCCGTTGTCGCTCTTGCTGTCAGTCATCCTTACCGCGGCGCAAGCCCCGAGTATTAGATGGGTGACTGGCAGCGCTGCGTAACGTCTTCTCTAGCTAGTCATCCGTTTCTCAGCCCGGCCCACCCGCTTCTCGCGACCGCGCCTTTTTGCCAACCGTCTCTATTTTCATCTTCTTTTCTACGTTCGAATATGATACGTTACCTTTATTGCATGATACGGCACCTGTATTTCGTTACTACATAACGTCCGTGACCCCAGAAAATATTTAGAAATTACTCCTGAAATAAAATCTGTGTTACAAGGCATACTTCGGCGCGAGGCATGGATTATATTTTTTGAACAGTGAATGGCAAAGTTGAACACCCCAAATTTTACTTTTTTTAACGTTTATACGTCACTGGTACCTCCATGGGTCCAAAAAGATGACCTGTAATCTCCTGTATCTCGAAACCGCTTCTTCGAATACGACAACAGTTTGCAGAATCAGCTTTTCGCGCGCGTTTTATCTAAAACGCTTTTCTTTTGTAGACGCCAGCGCTTTGTGATGCCAATAAGAGCAGTCACAAAAGTTTGCGCGCTCTTGTGACCTTCTGCCAAAACCTGTCGTGTTGTCGCGGCAGCTTCGCTCTTTGCCTTCCAGCCCCATAGCGTCAGAAGCGCGGAAAGGCCGAGCTCCGCTTCCTGCAGGCCATCTCCGCAGACCCGGCCCGCGGTCAGAGCTACTTCCTGTACGCTCGGCACGTGCAGCAGAGAGACCTGCAGCTCGCACGCGACTTGTTCTTTCATGGCCTTAGAGAAAACCCGAATGATGCTTCTCTGATGCTTCTCCAGGCGTGGGGACTGTTCGAGTCGAAGCAAGGACACTTGAAACGCGCCCAGACTTTGCTCACTAGAAGCGCCATGCTCGGCCCGAAAATGCCCTCCCGTTCTCAGGTGCAACACGAGGTTTTTTACGAGGATGCAGCACGTGGGCTGGACTGCATCTGGTTTTCCGAACTGGAGAAACGAGTAAAATTTGACATTTCAACCACTTGTCCATGCACCGTGGCGTTCAATAAATGGGTTCGTTTTTCGGTACAATTCCCCTCCTGAACCTTTCTGATGCGACCACGTGACGTTTCCAAGTGGTATTTCTCATTCGTTTTCGTCAATTATGATGCGGAAGCCAAGAATGAAGGCTTTTTAATGGTACTGGTTTTGTGAGCAGGCGCTGGGAAAAAGTAATTTTTCCAAAAAAACAGAAAGTGTTCAATAAATAGGTGCTCGTTCTTGTACAATACCCCAAATCTCCCCCCACACGACCCCCTTCCTAGCCCCACACCCGAGCAGGGGCAACGTATATACTGACCGATTGCCGGTCCTTTGCTCCTGGTGCTCGGCTTGGGTCAGGAAACCGGCGCTTGACGTTGACGATCCAATTGGCACAATTTAGTGTCACCATCGACACCAATCCCCCAATCGCTCCACGTATACACGTGTACAGCTCATCATCACTGTAAGCTATCACTTCTATCATTAACCTACCCATCTTCTCTACTTCTCACACAAATTAACTTCGGTGTTCCTGCGTTTTTCTTGAAGAACCTGACACGGCGTCAGGATCTAGTTGCCTCCTGTTTCAGAGATTGCTGATTGCTTGTGTGGCAGTACTCAGGTGAGGCTTTAGTCCTCGAGTCTGCCCCTTGCAAGAAGCCTGATTTAACGAGGATGGCGAAAACCTGGGCGTTTGCTTGCCATAGATACTTGACTTGATTGCTTGTGCCGCGGTGCCTAGGTGGGTTCTAGTCCCCAGGTCTGCCCCCTGCAAACGGTCTCACTTGACATGGAAACATGAATCAAACTGTGCTTCACTCTGCATTCACCCATCCTGGATGCCGCGTCGTCCTCTACGTCAGTTGCAGCGTTTCTAGCGTTGTTCCAGACGAAAGAAACATCGAGGGCACCTTCTACGTAGGCTTCTCCAAGGGATTGTTCTCGGCCTCCGACGGCATGCTGTCGTTCACCTTTTCCCAGGACGTGAAACGAGTCTTCTTGAGCATGCCGGCCCTGGTGTACAACGCCCAGATCGCGTACGCCGCCACAGGTATTTTCTTCGTCGCATGCAGTGGTTTTTCATTCGAGCTGTTGTTTCTAATTTCCAAATGCATAAAAGGGGCCCATACATCTTACGTAGCCTGAAGCCATAATGCAATTAACTATTTTGCAATCCATATGTGTCTTCACTCCATGGCATCCTGCTCACTTTTCCTTACACGATAGGGTACGAGTCGACGAGCATAAATAGACTTCCTGGATACTATGCCGTGCTGCGACTCTAGCACGTATCGCGGGTGGTGAACTTCCAAGATCCGGCACGGGCCGTAGAACTTGGAAACGAACCCGGGCCATTTCGTACCACCGAATGAAGTTCCATGAGCGACAAGAACTTTGTCTCCCACTTCGAAGAAGTGAGACGACGACGCTACGAACCTCTTTTCCACAGAGGCCCCTGAGCGAACCGCTCGTGGGACAGATCCAGTCAGAAGCTCCAAACGACGATGATGGTCTAAGGAAGGAACACCTAGGCTAGCACCTGTCTCTGCACTGGAATCCATCAGAGGCGGGACCCCATACATTAATTCGAAGGGCGACACGCCGTTCTCCATAGCACGTCGGCGATATCCATATAGGACCTGAATGAGGGCTTTGTCCCACTCCATTCCAGTTCCAAGAACTGTCTTACGGACGGCAGCCTTCAAAGTTTCAACCATTCTCTCTGCTCTACCGTTAGAAATGGGAGCGTAGGCGAGGACGGTGCGCCAAGTGATATCGTGCCGAGCCATGAAGCTAGAAACAGCCAAGGCTGTGAAGCAGGTAGCATTGTCAGAGACAATGGTTCGCGGTGGGCCGAATGAGTACATGATTTCTCTATTGACGAAGTCAAGAACCACTTGAGCAGTACTATCAGCAGTGGATAGAGCAATTGTCCATCCTGTGAGGTGTTCGACTGCAACTAGCACGAAGCGATTTCCGGACGAAGTGACAGGTGTAGCATAAACACCCCGACGTCAGAGGTGTATTCTCAGTCCGCGTAAGAGCCCCTGTAGAACGCGAGAAGAACAGAAAGGACCAGTAAGCAACGCGTGAGGAAGGACACGGGCCGGTAGCGGTGGTAGAGCGGGTCGGGTCGCGAACGCGTTAGTGTACGTAGTAGAGCAGACCGACGCCTCGACGCCCCGGCGCGGCACTGGGTGACGTTCCAGTGCCGACGGGCGGAGGCGGATCCTAGCTCACACGCGCATCTACGCGCCCGCTATCCGTGTCTTTCTACTCTAAAACGCGAACAGAGAGAGCGTGCCCGAGTTAGAGTATGCGTTCCGGGTTAGCCCACGGTGGGGGTCTGGCCAAGCCGATGCTTGCCTTCCGTCCGCCCCCGTCGGTTCCCGTGGTTTAATATACAGTTACACGTCTATCGCGTCTATCATACAGGGCTACAGTACAGTCCGTACTGCACTGTAGCGCGTTACAGTGCTGAGCTGCCATGCTCAGCTACTGTAGCGCCGTCAATACGTGTGACCGCACGCGCTGTCAATACACGTGTGATCGCGCGCGCGCGATCTAATTCTAAATCTAATTCTGATCCGCGCTTTTGCTACACGGCCCCCGTCACAAGTTTGAATGTCCGCGTTCACGTTGGCTTGTAGGGCCGGTCACTCCCCTGTCCCCCAGCAATTCGGGTCCGCCCAGAACTTCCTTGCGATACATACTCCGCTGTTTTTTTGCGTCGGTTAGCGTTCTCTTGCTCGACGCTCCTCGTACCCCGCGGTTCGTCCGGACCCTTCGTCCCCTTTTCGGCGTTCGAGGAGGACGGTTCTCGCGTTTTCCCGTCCCCCCTCCGGCTGCCCCCCCCGTTTCTCTATCTTACCTTCCGTCTTCCGCGCCGCCTTCTCGTACCGGCGTCGAACACACCTTGCCCCCTCTCCCGGATACCGCCCCCTATGGACGCTTCCGGTCCGCAGGAGCCCCTGCCGACGTAGTCTGCCCGCTCTGCCGGTGACCCGACCGAACTAAGGGCATCTGCCGTCGAGACCCCCGCTCCGGGCGGTCCGGGGTCGTCGGTAGCGTTGCCCGGTCCGCGTGTGGCGAGTGGCGCGACGACCCGCGCCGCGTCTGCTCCCGCGTCGCCGTCACCGTTTCAAAAGTCTCGCTCGTCTACAGTCTCCGTGGAGTTGGTGGCTCCGTCGGTGGCCGCTATGGGGCCAGTGTTGGCGTTTCATCCGGCATCCGCCCGCGCCAGTGGCCGTAGTTCCGACCGGGAGACCAGGGCGCGCGGAGTCTTCGCCATTCCCCCACCGTCAGTAGCACCGGAAGCGGTGGACGCGTCCCCACCTTATCAACCTGCTTTAGGCTCCCTCGGGGCAGACGGCAGTTGCCGATGGCCGCTAGGGCAGGGAGGGACGACCCGCCCCATTGTCGAAGCGGGCGGGGAGGAGCGGTTCTCCGTCAAGCAGTGGTTCGGGTCTCCGTCGTCTGAGGCCCGTCTCCTTCCTGTTCGCGATCTACGGTACCCCTGGCGGCGTCACGCTCGCTGGGGGGTCACCGTAGAGGGGGTCGTTTCTCGTGCGCGGCTTCGCCCCGACTTGGCGCGCGTGCTCAAGGTGTACCACGCCGGTGGTTTAGAGGAGGCCACCTCGGTCTTACACCGCCAGATGGCAGAGGGCGACGGATCGGGCTATCAGCTCCCGGATGAGTTTTCCAGCGACCGCTCCTTTGCCTACAACGCGGCGGAGGTGCAATACGTGGACCGAATGGGATGGTTCCTGTTCAGTCCCGGTCAAGACGGCGCGCGTCGTTTCGTCCTGCCCGAAGTGACGGGGATGTACGTATTCCCCCGCCCCTACGTCTACTCGAAGCCCTTAGTCGCGTTGCCAAAGTCGTCCTGCTCCTTGATGCGCCTTCATGGCGGGGGGTTCTCGCACCACGACTGGTCGGCCTATCGGCACCGGGAGGAAAGATGTGGCTTGATCGTTCCCTCCGTCGCGTTCGCGCCCGGCTTGACCCCCAGGGACTTCCCGTCTGTCCCTTCAGACGTCAAGGATACCTTTCCCTCGTTGGGGGTACATCCCCTTCTGCCCCCCGCCATGAAGCACTTTGGCTTCGCGTGCACGGACGCGCAACACCCAGCCCACGCACGGCTCGCGTACAATTATGCGAGTGAGTGGGCTTGGTCGGTGTGTTGCGCCTTCATGGCGGAGGTTCATGTCAACACTCCGGTGTTCCTTCAACCCCTTAACACTATCGCGTTTCTCGAACGGCTTTCAGTGGGTTTCCCCGACGCGTCGTTGCACCCGTCCGAGCGCGGCTCGTGCCACGTCTCCTGGACCTTCGAGCATGCCGTCGGGCTCATGGTCCGGGCGGGCGATGTCAGCGCGCAGCACTACGGGTCCTGGGTAGACTATAGCACGGGGTCGCGGAGTTCCTTCCTTGCGTACGACCTGGGTGACGATGTGTTCGTCGCGCGTCCGCCCGCTGGCGCACCCGCCGTCGGGATCGCGGTCAATCGAGGCGGCGTCCGGTCGGAAAGCCGGCGGGTTCGACGAAAGCGATATCGAGACCTTGACGAAGTCGGCCGTGGCCTCGTGAATTTGGACACGAACCCCTTCCGCGGGGCACCGGTTTCCAACCCTTGCACTGTTGGAGGGGGATCGGTCATCTGTAGGTCCGTTCTGCCGGTCCCGCCCTTGAGGCCGGCACCCGCGACGGGGGGTCCGGTTTGCAATCTCGTACTGCCACCAGGTGAGCTGGCGACCCTCCCCGAGGTGGCGCGTGCTCTACGCGCGGCTAGCAGTCGCCTTTGGACCGTGCGCGGACTGCTTGAAACCCTCGGGGACTGGTTCCTCGCACGAAGCGACGAGACGCGACGTCTCCAGGAAGATCTGGAAGCGCACTGTAGTGCAATGCGCCTGTTAGGCGGAGACCAAGGTCCGACGGTCCTACATAAACAACAACAAACAAAACAACAACTGCCAACGGCACAGCGCTACGGAGTGTTCGGAACTCCCTGTCCTCTTTAAGCGGGTTTGCGGCCCGCAGTAGCTCGGATCCCTGATAGGGGGAGCAAAGAGAAGGGCCCAGCCCGGGATCGGTAAATGGTTGTAGAGACTTGTAAAGGCAACTGCTCGACGAGTTCGAAGGGGTGTCTAGGTAAACCTGATCCAATAGGTCGTAAATACTATGCCCGAAGACCGCCTTGTACACCTTATACCCTTGATAAGGTCTTCGACGGGGACCTCACAACGTAGCCCGTCGGAAAAGAAGAAAACGTAGCGGAGCTGCACTGTCGTACTGCCAGATGGCAAAGTACCAACTCCAGATCGGTCGCAACCAGATTCCGATGGAACCAACGCTGAGAAAAGCACCACTGGTGCACCGACACAGAAACCCGATGGCTAATGACGTCACGTTGCGGATCGCAATCCTACAAGGTGGGACCAACTCAAGATTAAGGGAAATTAGGATAGGGAAATAAAGGAAGATTGATAAGGACAAAAAGAGACCCCCGAGCGCAAAGGACACCGTAGGCTACAGTAGAAGGGAGAGTCTTGTAACAGACGGACTTCGACCAAGGCGATATCAAACTCTGGCAACTTGGGTTACATTTACTGACTTGGTGGTCAGAGGGCTAAGGTATATATCGCCCCGTCGGAGCCAGTACAGTAGCTCACAGCGCTAGATCCTAGATCTAATCTAGTGTGAGCAAAATTAATGCCAACTAATTAACTAAATAAAATAAAATAATTAAAACTGTGCAATTATTCACACGTGTGTCCCCCAACCCGGACTACTTCTCATATCCAAATATTTTGCATTCTTTTCACCCCCCTTTTCAGGTGCGTATTGCACTACATATTCCCCTTCTGAGCGTCCTTGCACATTGGCTACACTCCTTGATCTCCAACTCCTTTTTCTCTTCTCGACCCCTTCCATCGCCATTCCTGACCGACAGTCTCTGCATGAGCAAGGAAAAGACGAATCCCACGTGTCCTCTACCTCCTGAGCTCGCGGGCGGAAATACTGCCCGTCGACGCTCCGGTGTCGGCGTCGCGAACAAGTCTCGCGCTTCCGTCGACCTCCCTCCTCCCCGACGTCCCCCTGATTCGGACGTCTCCGACCCGACCTTTCGTCCAGGTTATCATCCCTCTTGGGTAGCCCGCCACTACCCCTCGCTCGAAGAGCTACAGGACAAAATCATGCACGAACATCCTTCCTTATTTGCCTCGGCCCAGTGGTTCTCCTCTGTGGGTATTCGCGACGTTTCCAAAATTGAACACCAATTCGCCGACGACGCGGGCATGCTTCCCCGGTAATCTCCCTGTGCTTGCTATCCGCTCCTTTGACTGGCGAACCCGTATAGCAATTCCGACTTCCATCCTACGTCATCCTCCCCCACGGGGCCGTCCCACTCTCTCTCTCTGCGATTTATGGAGGCCGTATTCGCTCGGCTTGCCATCCCCATTTCCGACACCCTCATACCCTCGTCATACGGTTGCGACACTTGGCGTTGTCGTACAGAGGGCGAACGCCTCTACTTGGACAATCTCATTGATATCACCTTTGATGACCCTGCCGCCGAGGCGGATCGCCTGTGGCGAAACCGACATACTCTCACATCTGACGCCATCTTCTGGACCGAACCCATTATCCCTTCGAATTTCCGTCATTTAAAACGCGGGGGTATTTTCTTCTTTCAGAACACAGTGCGCTTTGAACGGCGTATTCGGTCTGATACAGGGTACTTCATCGGCTACCAAATGGTAGAGGCGCACGAGATTTCCCGTCAGCATTATGCAAGTCGTTACCAGCGCACCCCCTCATGGTGGAGCCAGTACGAGGTGAGTCAAGGCTTTTGGGCTCAAATAGGACCCATACTCACGTAGTATGGCAGCTATTTGCGGGATCCGCAGCACGGGTTATGGGTGGTCTTCCTCACAGAGTGGTGCATCAAAGTAGCTGCGACCCTCTTGTGGGAGACCTACGATTGCTGGCGCCTGTGGCACCTCCCCGCGTACCTGATAGTACAAATGCGTCTATTGGACATCTCCGTCCCTCTGGGTGGCTCTGATTTAAATCGCGAAATACGCTCCCTCCTTGATACGATCGAGGGCGTGGATTGGGACTGTGTCACTCCGCAAAGCTCCTCTCGATCTTTCAATCGCCAACGTCCCTCTTTCTCCCCTGGTCGAAACCAACCAGCGGCGGGCGACTTCGTTTGGTTCAACCCCTGGTCATCGACCCTCTGCTCAGCGTGGGAAGCTCAAACGAGCCGCCGATTCGGAAACCAAACACCGGTTCCCGACATTACCCCCATCGTCACATCTGACCCCCGGGAGCTTCACGTATGCTCCCGTCCTTCCGCTCCAATTCCTCCTCGATCGGCTGTCCCTGCTTCCCCGCGCGCTGCCCTAGCCTCTCCGTCCTCGTCAAAGGCACCCTCAGCTGTCGAAATTCCGTCGGCAGGCCACACCAAAACATTGTCGGTAAGGGAAGTGATCTCTTCCCGACCGTCTCCAACAATTTCCAAAAATACCCACGACGTCACGAGCGTATACTGTGCCTTGCTCCGCGCTCACGGTGTTGAGGGAGAGGCTCTGCAAGGAGCCTCGATTGACGACTTGCAAGTTTTGACTCGCCTCGTGTCATCACTTCCAAAGGGCAAATCCTTTGGCAACCCTTCCGTCTGAGCTGGCGGGCGCGACAATTCCCTCGTGATAGCTTGTCGCATCTCTATCCTGCCTGCGTGACGCTGAATTTGCGACATCGTCATGTCGCCTTTGATCCGTAAATTGAATTTTCCTGCGTGCTCCTTCGTCCCTTCGTTTCCTCCTCTTTTTCTCATTGGTTTCCACACCGTCATAATCACGGTGGCACCCTTATACCGCCTTCCTCGTTCTCCCTGTGGAAAATTGATATACAGGTTGGATATAGGTAAGATATAGGTTTGGGGATGACGGATAGATATAGAATTGATAGGCCCGAAAGATAGAGTTGCGGTATGTCTGGGATACACCTGGGATATCTGTGGGGTATAGCTAGGACAAGGCGGAGATAAGGCTGGGACATGGCTGGGACAGTAGTGGGATTGCAAGGGAACACATCTGCGACACAATAGATTAAATACTAAATACAAAATAAGTAATAATATATTTAATTAAATATATAAATATGGACGTTCATATTAATGTACTAATTTTAAATTATTGTTATACTGTTATTTAATATATTATTTTTATTGATTTTTAATCGCTGGAAGAAATTTACTATTTTTGAGTGCGTATACCGTGGACGTGCAATCTGGGATGAGGGGTGCGTCCAAGTATGATACGTGTGCACAGTGGCGGCGGGATCAAGCTAAGGCAGTGCGGGCCATGTGTGCTCGGTGTGCGCCATATTGCACATACGCGCAGCGATGGCGTGATCGGCATGGATAAAACTTCAGCGGGTCAGGTGGCAATCGCAGCAGGAGATTGAGGCCTTTCAAAACGTCAATTCTTGGTTCATCGCGATGAGGTCGGACGCCAACTCGTAACAAGCAAATAACGGTCCTCTCTGGAACAGCAGACGGGTGCCTTGCTGGTACAATGTCTCGGGCCAGAACTCCGTGGATCGCAGGCCATAGCAACCGCAGTCTATCGCGATTCTGCAGCGTGAGTTCGCACAGCAGCTCAATGCAGAACCATGTAACAAAACCTCTCAGAGGTTCAGAGCGCAAAGCCAGGCTGGCCTTGCGCTCGTCCCGCTCCTTCCATTGCCTTGCCCAGTGTGACTTCCGATTGCCCAGTTACTTCCTGCGCCCGCCCGCGCGCCCGCCTTCTCCCCCGGTGCGCTCCGTTCCCTCATCGTCGTCGTATTGCTCTCCGAGTACTCGTACACGCGCGCGTTGCCGCCTTCGTTCGAGCCCCCGTTCGCGTACCGGCGTTATCGACACCCTCAGCCATCCCTCGGACGATGCCCTCTTTTCCGTTATCACCGCCATAGGTGAGAGTCGGCAGACCACGTCACAGTTCCAGCCTGCGCTCCATCCCGTTCCGCCCACGCGCCACCCTTCCCGGAACCTGTCCTTCAACCAATCTGCTTTCCCACGAAGCCCGTCCCGCAATAAACATCGGTGGAAACCCGCTTTCCACCGGCACCGTTTCCCTACCGTCCCCGCAACGGCCCTTCATCGCACCTCCATCCTCCCTGGCACCCCGACGATCACAGTACCAAGGTGACCGGGCATGTTTGCGCTGTACGGCGGCGCGCGGTACAACGGCGCGCAGGGCGGCGGGCGTCTGCCATGCGCAGTAAGATGCAGCGCTGTTCGTTTGCTTCGAGCGACTTGAGAGGAAGTTGCCCCATCACTGCTGCAGAGCACAAAGTGCCTGCACGCTTTCTGCTGGAGGTCGAGGTCCTCTGAGATGGCAGCGACCTGGTGCTAGACCTGCTTCTTTTCTGATCCCGCCCCGCACTAGCTATACAGAATGTGTTTCCCACGAACCTTGGACAGTATCGCTGACTGCCGGGTCAGTTGGTGCCCTACTACAAACGCGTACGACAAAGAAGGAGACCATGGCCGTTTCATTGACTCGTAAACTTGTTTGCGATTGACAAATATCATTCGACACTTCACGCCAGCATTGCAGGCTTTTGAAAAAGCCGTGGCTTCTAGCCGTGTTGCGAAGTGAGAGAAATTTTGCTCACTTCAAACGTTTGGTTTCCTGACACCTTGTGTCCTCCTTGCTCAATTTCAAGTGTTAGCAGAACACTCTGATAACCAGAATGTATGCCCCCGTAACGCTAGGATCTGTTTCGCGCAAGAACCGTGACGGCGAGAGCTTGGAAAAGCAAATATCTTGGTCAGCAAGGACGTAAAGAAGCAAGCCGGTGACGTGAAGCACCGGCCAGCGCCATAAGAACAGGAGAATTCCGGGAAGTTATTCACATGGTGCGAGTACTGTCACCAAAAATGACCGTACGGTATGAAAATGCAAAAAATGTCTAGCTCTTGCTGGGAAGAGAGTGAATTATTAATGCTTGATTGCCTTACCAGTGGGCTACTTGCCATATTTTTGTAAGCGAATGTGGACCTTTTCACCTTGCTTTCGGCTGGAAGTGATATCAAAATGACCCCCTGTGCTGTTTAAGTGCGAATAAGCAACCATTTCAAGACACCTTCTTCCCTACCCCCGCGCCTCGAAATGGTAGTACACGGCGGTGCCGCGCCGTTCTTCTCGGCGTGCAACTCGTACGACATGAAGGTCGTCACGCAGTGCTAATCCCCTCCTACCCCGTCCTCAAATCCAGCGTCACTCAGTCACGCCGCTGCAGTTTCTCAGACATGGCATTCAATATCCTTGTGGCATTCGAAGCTATCCACTCTGCTGATTCTTTTCGGCTGTCAGGCTGAATTGACGTCTTCCTTGCAGCGCGCCACGTCAAAGCAAATTATTTCCAATTATGAGACAATCAGTCCAGTTGGATACTTGACGGTCGGCGGCGAAATTACTAAGAGTTTTCCTCCCTCGAAGATACATGGGGCGAAATGGACGATGACTTTGCAGCCGCAGCCGAGCATATTTAGGACGCTGCACGCTTGCATGTATTCAACTTCGATGACCACAAATGCAGTTTCTTGAAACAGACTCGGCAACGCTGGACATTGTCTTGGTAAAGAGCAGCGCCATTTACTTCATCACAAACATGTGATGGCTTTTTCGCAGTTTCTGATACGCAATTGATCGGTCTCCGCCCCAGTAGTTCGAGCTACTGTTCCGTGCTGCCTGCAGGTTTCTTGCACACGGGTATCGGTCTGAGGGAATAAGATACCCGAATGAAACACACACACCTTCCAGAAAAAACAATCACGCGTGATCCGAATGGAGCTGCAGCTCTTGTATCTGTCTCGCGGCCGGACTAGGGCTTCTGCTTCGCAGTAATCGAGGAGAATATGGCACCCCTTCATCTGAAGTGGCTCGCCAAAAACGAGTAGCCAACGAAGAAACCGTTTTGTATTACATGCCGGATGGTCTCCATCCAACTACGCCCTCATCACATTGAAATCGAACGACGATGCACAATTGAATTGTCAGTTGTCGCCACAGCACCACACCGAAGCGAGGGATGGACAGGACGTACCGACGATAGTCACATATTTTACGTTCCAAAATGGCCATGTCAGTCGAAGTATTGGGAGAGCAGTGGACAGAAATAAGGCATTGGTCAATAACTCAGTTACACAGAAGAGAGTGGCGAAGAATGTTGCAGTAGAACAGTACGCAAAATTCACATGTTCGCATACCTACAAGCAGAAAACTCATGAACAATACTGGACGGCGTTCGGCTGTACAAAAATTCTGAACCCGGGTCAGTAGTCTTACAGGCGGGTGTGCATGGCAGCGAGTCAGGGTGATTGCTCGAAAGTTCGGACGGAACAGACTATGGTTAGCCATACCGAAAGGGCGAAACAAGCGGCCGACAACAACAAACGAACTTTCCAACGACGGAAGGGAGGACGGGGTTATTTCTGTTCGATAGGAAATAAGGTGAGGCTGTAGAGTAGTGAAGCTGAATGAAGCGTACTGCCGCCTGCAGAAGAGACGAACGGGTAGGAGAAGAAGGGATATGATCAGAAGAAGGGGGCGCAGGATGCAGGACGGAGAGAAAGGGGTGAAGGGTTTCGGTTGGGTCAATTGGAGGGCCTTGAATATACGTGTGTATATTTGGGCAGAGGTGTCACCCGTGTGCCCTTCGCTACTGGGCGGCGTCCTGGTGGAGAGGTACATGTGCGAGGGAGAGCGCGAGAGCTGCGGAAGGGCGGGTTGCGAGGAGCTCAAGGGGCAGGAGTGGCGGCTTTTGGCGCGGTGGCGAATGCAGGCATAGCTCTCTCGCAGGGAGTAGATGCCAGATGCGGTAATTAAAGGTGCGGCTGGCTCACTTTGAGTCCTTCTGTTTCTCCAGCCTGAAGCGAAAAGTGTTCATTGCTGTGATCCAAATTGCTGTGATCCACATTGTTTTTTAGCTGTACACAGTATGATTGGTCAAATGCACGAAATCTATGACGTGGCCCACCAGTGCTTTCCAAAAAATTCAACTTCATCCCCTGATGTGCATTTTTCCGGAATAACTTCCCCTTCAACTGTTAACAGCTGCAGGACAAGTATCCCCGCCCTCCCTCCACATACTGCACATACCTTACACACACAACTGTTGCAGATAGATGCCCCGCCCTCATCCGGCTCCCCCCATCCCCCCACCTTCACCATGTCCACCTCCTCCCTTCCCCCTCCCAAACCCGGACGCCTACCGCAAACCATACCACCTCTCCTTTGTTTTCCGTCCCCCCTTACCCCCACCCCGCCCTGCTCCGCCCCACCGCTCCCGATGTCCACTGCCGCCTCCAAGCACGGCCGCCGCCCCGTCTCCACCATGCGCAGCCCCGCTGCGACCGTCGCCCCTGCTGATCCCACCGTCGCTACCGGTCTCACTGTCCCCGCTGATCCCACCGCCCCCTCTAACTCCTGCCGCGGCCGGCACATCACTCCACAGCCACCCATGCCTGTGGCTCCGTCCGGCGCCGCGGCCGCGTCGGCCGCGCCGTCCGACGACGACGGCGCCACCTACGAGGCGCGCACGGCCGCGCGCGTCTCGCGCACAGGCATCGTCGAGCGTAGCGCCTCGGCGGCGTGCCAGCGGGACCTGTCGCTCAATCCGCGCCCGCCGTTGACGCTTGAGCCGTACGCCCTTAAGAGATCTATGAGTACGAAGCTCAGGTGAAGGAGAGTGAAGAAAGTTGTTCTCGAGCGTTATTGGAAATGGCTGTGCTAGAAAAAACGCAGGTCAAGGCTTCCCACGAAGCCAGCGAAGCCGAAACCCCTTCTTGACAAGCAGACGAGACCACAAAAGGAGCAAGCAGGAAGATGAAAATCGTTCATGACGACATGGCTCAAGTAAAATTTAAAAGCCGTCAGCGCCACACTGAGCACATCCAGGCTCAAGAAAAATTCTTTATGCCTACAAAGAGATGGGAAAGGCAACATGGCCGAATTATTGGCACAGGCGCGAAGTACGGGGGGTTTCTGCCTGAGAATGTCGACCTCTGCGTCGAATCGTCTAGCGTATGGCATGGATAACCCACAACCCAGAAACGAAGATTGGAAATGAACAAGGACAGCCCGGAGCGCACAGCGGCTCAATTAGAAACTGACTGCCTTGGCTCAAAGATGAAGAACGATTAAACGGCTTTATGCCTCAAATACCATCAGAAGTACTTCTAAGTAGCGTTTCTGTGGAACATCGTTTAAAAGACGGCGCATGGGAGAAGCTGAGCCTCATTCACAACGAAGTCCTCTCAGATTGTGGATCTTTGCATCAAAGATCTCTTTCCTGATCGGGTCAAGAAAATATCTTCGTCCCAAGTGATCAAAAAAGCCAATAACGCCCTTCACACACGAAAGAGGCTCTGTAGTCTTACTTTTATCCTGCCTTTTCGCTTTCCCTTCAACCTCGTGGACAAGGTCCCAGACGCCTGCCCATATTGCAGCCCTTTCTGCCATTCGATTGAAGCCAGTTTGATGTCTACAATAATTTCCTTCTCTGCTCTTCTTGAAAAGCCAACAGTAATCATTAGCAAGTCAACGATACGTCCATAATATACATCTCGGCTTTTGTCGTCCTGTGGCAAGCTTTGATTTATTTTATCAGAGTGGTCATGATCTGACTCATATTCGGCGGCTATCCAGCACTTTTGACGCGCAATAAATCCCTGGCGTGACTGTTTGAGTTCCCTCTTGGTGTATGCTCCGCTCGATTCTATGTCAAACTGAACCGGATGTTCTCCCAGTCGTGCTCTATTATGAGACCTTAAACACAGAATTCTGATATCTTCACCGGACGTTAAACGCAAGAACGCCTTCAAAACAGTTTGTAATTTTGTCGCAAGAACAGTATCGGATGTCTTCAATTCCTCTCCTTTTCCCAATAGCTTGCCAGGTGCAAGGCAAGGTCTTTCTGGAAAATTGTAATGGTCCTCTCCATCACAGAGAGCTCTGTGTGCCATTGTAGCTTCCAAGTAGGTTGCAGATTTGGACGTTCTACAGCCTAGTTCAATATCATTGTCATTCGCGCTGTCGTGCTGTCCCAAATCACCACGGAGTCCACCCGAGACCATTCGAAACGCAAAGAGCTTGCGTGATGAATGGAATAGATTTGCTTCTGGGCGTGCACGTGACTTTGCGTGCTTGCCCAGCTCACCTATTAGCCGTTCTGGTAGAAATTGGGAGACGTTCAGCAACGGCCCCGAAGCCTCAAGCATCTCTGGTAAATGCAGGATGGCATGGGTCGACGGCGTGAAGCAAAATGCATGATCCTGGTCTATGAAGAACAAATCGGTAAACAGCGCGTGAGCTTGTTGAACTAGAATTGTAAGATGTTGGATGGATGCCGTTGGCGGTGTTGGGTCATGGACAATTTCCAAGATATTTCGTGTGTGCTTCCATAGCGTCGTCAGTCTCCGGTCAATTCCCCTTCCCGAGAAGACTATTGTGGCATAGTAAAGAGCAAAACTCTTAAATGTTTCGGCCTTGTACATGTAACGTTTATCTAATCGCAGTGGTGCGCGACCCCAGGAAGTCGGGAAACCTCTCGTGGCTTCTTCCAACGACAGGTTGATTTCCATTTCAACCCCTTCATTGACGACAAATTTAGATTTCGAACTTCGCGTTTTATCGTGTATGCCAAGGCAGAGGTCAAGCAGATGACGCACCCAACCAAGCAAACAAAGATGCATGGGGTCGTAGGGGAACGCGTTGCAAAAGTTAATTCTCAACTGAGAGATCTGCGGTCTTCTTTTGATACCTGTTTCCCTAGTGGTTTTACTATTTGATTTTCCTGCATACAGAGGTTCGTATTTGAACTCCCTATCGAGTAAATCCCAAACAGCTTCCGTTTGATGGTTTGTTCTCGGATTTGGACATTCCAAATTCATCCATCCAACAAACCCTGGCCCTCCTCTCATCGCCAGACGTCGGATTTCTGCATTTCCACAGGGAACAAGGTTCCTTCCCACGCTCGTTTTGTGACAGTACCTGCAAGGTTTTTTCGCCATGTGGCCAGCATATCCGCTCAGTTTGGTACCAGCGGGCCAATCGGATGTGAAACAAAACAGAAACCCCCGTAGCATCCTTCTTTTCCGATCTGCACATGTCACCACAATGCCTTTCTCTAGCTCCTTCAGGTCCTCTATAAAAGGAATTATGAACGTTTCAAAGTAATCAGGATCGTGAGAACCGGGGATGAATCCCGACAGGATGCAGTTGGCAGCTCTAAAGCGATGTTCGCATTCAATGTTGAGTGCAGTGAATAATATAGGTCAGCAGCTGTGCTCTCCCTGGGGACCAGTGAATACTTGAAATCCATCTGTCGACATGTTCAGGAAAACAAATAAGTGTAGTTCGGGATCGTAGTTTCTCATGACGTCTGTGAACCGATGGCGGAACATCGTACCATCATAGTAATCAAACAATACAGTTGGGTTTTCGTACGTAAGGGCTGTATGTGCCCTCTTGCAACCATCTGCTAATTCTTGAAATGACTTATCCTCTAAACATAGTGCACGCAACTGCTCAGATGGCTTGCAGTACCAAAACTTGTTTTCCGGGACGACGCCTCGTTTGCATCCAGGGCTCTTGCAGCGCACTGCGCCGTATAGGGGACCGCTAGCGACCATGTGACCTTCGGGGCACGTGGGCAGAAAGTACGCATCGACACCACAACGTTCCTTGGCATATTCCACAAGTTGACAATGAGAATATTCTGCTCCCACTACTGCTGTGGCGAGAAGTTTTTCGCTCAACTCTCTCGAGGTACACGAAATTTGCAAGAATTTGTAGAACTTCCTGTAGGCGCTTCAGCTCCGGTTCTTTTTCCGACTGTCTCCCAAAATGCATATCTCGCGTACTTGGAGCTACATCAATGGATCCTTGGTTCTCTTCAGAGCCGAAAAATGCCAGCTCCTCAATCGATTTATGGTCGGATTCAGCAGTACACTGACGATCAAAAGCGCTTCTATATTTCATTTGGCATGTTTCCGATGATTCTCTCTGTACGGAAACTTGTGGATCGCTCTCATCGGAACCGTGGCTCTGGTGTGAGCTCTCTGATCCCAGCGAGAAAAAACTGCATGCTCTGTGACCGCATTCCTTGCTCTTTTGCGGGGTGTTTCTGGATCAAGAGATGGCGACGATACAATCAAACTGTCTCCGTAGCTTGAGTAAAATGGGGTTCTCGCGCCGGGGAACAGAGGGGTGGACGGTGACGATTCCGACCGTGAGATGCCAGGCCATATTTCGATGCTGAGGGGTTGTCCGTCTACACTCTGAGTCGATCTTGATTGCGGTGAAGGGCTGACCATTTCCAGGTGTTGTGCAATGTACAGCTTCCAAATAGTTGAGTCGGCCAAAATGCACAAAGTAGAAGCTGAGGTTAATAGTAAAGCCCTGAAACTTTGTATTCTTTCGCTTCGGATTTTGTTTCGCTTCAGTTAGCAAAACGAATACTTTTTGCGTTTATCACTCCCTTCCGTAGAAGCAGAATGATGCGCAAGTCTTTCTTATCTCCAAACTCTACAGACTACGGTCCGTCGATATCATCCCCGTTCCATCTTCTTGTTCCCTTTTTCTCCAATTTGTGCCAATTGCACGCACTGTTGCCTTCAACCAGTCACATCTCAAAACCCGCACATGACTGGCGATGGTCGTGACAGAATTCGCGGGGAGCAGCGGCCCATGTCACGTGACGGTCGTGATAGAGTTCGTAGAGAATACAGACCCCCGAACCCTGATGCAGGTGTTCTGAAGATTCCAGGTGCAGCCATTACGCGACGGGAGAAAAAGTGCAACCCAGGAGCACGCCGGTCACGTCGAAGTGCGCAAGAAATGTTTAATCGAGCATACGCAGAATGGAAACAAGTGGAGTACAGCGACCACACCAACCCCATCGATGCCTCCAGGTGCAGGCAGATCAAAAAGAAGATCCGTAATGCGCTGTACAACGAGGGACCAGATCGCATCCAAGAGGGAAAGTTGACCTATCGCGAGGCAACTAAGAAGCACGGAACAAAACTGCATCACGTCCAGAAAAGATTGGATGGCGCCTTCACGGATCTTGAGCTTGCCGAAGACTCTTGGGCAGCTGATTTTTTCATTCAAGACGTATTTCAATCTGATCGCTCGTACAAATCGGCAGGGCCAGAATGGGTCCACCCTCGCCGTCGTTTCACTGAAACACTTGGCTTCCGCAGGAACTCCAGTAACCGGGATATTGAAGAGTGTCTAGATCAGGGGCCGGACCCCCACCACGATTTTAACCCTTCTGGAAGTGTTAATGGTAACGTATTGTCCAACGAATCCGAAGAGGAGAGATATGAGAGTTTCTCTAACGAGTCCGATGACGACATCCTGCCAGCACCTCCGACATGTAGCCCACGTGGCAAGAAAGCGCTAAAAGGAATGAATAGTTTTGATCGCAATGCACCTTTCACTACGTCACGACCTGCACGTCGTAGAGTCGACATAAATGACTGTCGCACAAAACAACCGTCACCTAAATGGAGGAAGTCACCCGAAAGGCAGTTGCATGCAGTTAATAACTCTGTCCGGCCGCAGGTGTCCGAAACGACTTGGAAGAGAAGCAAAGCAGCCGGGAAGCGCCGCAAGCGCAGTTCGGATTCAACCGAAACGGAAAGCGAAAGGACTAAACGGCGCCGAGTTGGTAGAAACGGGAACTCTCTGCGCGAATAGTTAAACACTTTCATTTTTGATACTGAGTTTCACTGTTATAAATTCTTGGTCAATTGGAGAACGTCCGGGTCCGGTGGGGCCTCGAAAACGTTGCGGTCGGTGACGATCTCTATGGCGTAGGGGAAGAGCGGGTTGCGGCGCATGTGTTCCAGGGAGCGCCTGGCCGTTTCGAACGGGTACCGCTTATTGAGGCCACACCAGACGATTCGGAAGGCGAGGAGTGGGCGGTGCGGGGGAAGTGGTCGAGGCGGTTGCTTAAGCAGTACCAGAAGGAGCCGACGAGGGTGGCCACGTAGATGGGCAGAGAGATGACCAAGAAGAAGTGCCGGTGGCGGCAACCCAGGTGAGAACGAAGAGACGGGGCAGAATGATGGGGCCGCAGAAGGGTATGTAGCGGAAGTGTTCTGGCATGGGGCCGCGGAAGCGTGAAGAGTGGGGAGACCATCTCGACGTCGGTTAAGGCGGCGGCGTGGTTCTTAGGTGCGGATCTGGACGATGAGGCGGCGCGGCCGTCAGAAGAAGGGTTCAGCACGTGCAGCCGGATCGTGGCCATAGTGAGGGGAGGCGAGGATGCAGGGAGAGGAGGAGAGGACGAAGCAAGGGGTCTAAAAGGACTTGGAAGAGAATCAAAGCAGCCGGTAAGCGTAGCAAGCGCAATTCGGATTCAACGGATATGGAAATCGAAAAAACTAAAGGGCGCCGAGCTGGTATCAACAGGAACCATCTGGGCGAATAGTCAAACATTCATTAAACTTACATTTTTGAAACTGAATTTCACTCTTATAAATTCTTTGTCAATTTGGAGATTTTTCGGATATGATTTGCATAACGTTGCAGGAATGAAGTTAAATCCTTTGTTGATCCGGCATATATCCATCTCATATCAGCCAATGTGATCTATATCCACCAAACATCCAATCTGGATCTGCTCGTCGGACCAGCCTGCGCCCTGTTCACTGGAAATCTATCCGACATTTATCCCACCTATATCTAAATTTCCAAAGCTGTATCTGATCTATATCCCAGCTGTATCTCGATTTCCTATAGGGTTCTCTTCACCTCGCTACTTCCTCCTCTTTTCCATTCTTCTTGGCGCTTCCTCCCCGTTATGATCACAGTAGTGCCCTCATATTATCTCCTTCCTTCTCTTCCCCTATCCCTTTTCCTCCTCTTTTGCTCGTGCGCCCCCGACGCAGGGTCCCGTCCTCCGCTCCTTCAAAATAAACAATAACAAGAAGTAGGGAGTCAAAAGAAATGAAATGAGAGTGAGGGTCCGTTGCGTTATTTTGGATCTTATCGGACCATCATGCGTGAAGCGTGGTGGATGTCGATTTGTTCGGCGATTGCCGTGTGCGAATTGTGTCATCGACCTTGTAGTCAACGTTGACGTTTCGTTCTTGTCCGTTGGTTTAGTTGCCCGCACACGCGTGCACTGTATCGGAGTCGGAAACGCGAGTCACGAACTTGAGAGTGGGTCCACCGCGTATGATCAGCCAGAAAACCGGCGGTTTTGGAAGTGGCGGGCAGACGTGCCCTCATTATGCGCAAACAGCGCACACTCGCGCGTTACTTCCGTCCCAACCGTGCGTCAATAGGGCTTCCCCGGATCCCTTGCACGATCGTCATTCTCCTCGTTATAATTTCGTAGTCGTCATAAATAAGCACCCTCAAGAATTGCAGGTGCCGTTGATCGACAAACAACAAAAAATAGAGAAGGCGGGTCGTTGTCGTGTTCCTCCCTTCTTTGGCGTAGTGAGTAGTCGTGGGATCGGCGGTTGTAGCTGGTGCCAACAAACCGACATGATATCTTACGTGAACTGTCGTTCTTATTAATTTCGTTAATATTTTCCAAAGGTGTCTTGCACCTCGTTCCTCATGAGCCGGCATGCGGTGCACTCCTGCCACTAAGTCAAGTAACGCATCGTTCAGTCCGATTCTGTAGGGACCCCATTGTCCCGCGTGGTAATGACAGACTAAAAATAGTCTCACGTTCGTCGTGTGTCGACACGTCTGCTGATCTAGCAGAAGCGTGTGCGTCCGTGTCCCCACCTCTTCGCCTGAGTCCAGTTAGTTTCTCTGTCGTCCTACCCAGGCTCCGTCTCGTCTTGCCCGTCAGTAGTTGCGGTCCGAGTATCTCCTCGACAGTACAGTAGCACAAATTGAGACAAAACGAGGAAGGAGAGTACAAGAAATGAAACTAATCAGATAATGAAGGAGGGGCGGTCTCCGGTTTCTGTAGCAACATATGGATCGTCGTGATCACAACCTCGTAGAACGTCGCCTTCTCTCCTTCGGAGTCGCTCGCTCTGCCGTATTCTTCGTGGTCCTTCAGGTCCGAAGGGTGGGGCCTGCGGCATTATCAATCGGGAAATCACGAAAACTATGCTCCTCCCGGAAGCGAGGATTTCGTCGTCTTCCCTTTTCTGGCTTCTCGTTTGCTGCCGGGAACGGGGAGAAGTATCGCAAAGATTCATGTTCGCGGTCTTTTCTTCCGACTTCTGAAATGTGAGTCGCATTAACAAGGTTCTTCGAGGAGGGTGGTCTTCGGCGTCCGTTCTTCCTTTGCCAAGTTGGGTTATCCCCAAAATGTCATGTAGTACCACCCTTCGATTCAACACAATTTCCGTCGCACCTGGCCCCTTTTTTTGGCAATGACTCCCACCGGAACGTGCCGCCACTCTGGGTAGTGCGTGCCGCCACGCGCGAAGTGTACATTTCACCTCGAGGCTCGAGCAACAAATGAGGCCGGATCATCCACGTACGAACGTCCTTTGCCCTCCAGTTTCTCAGCGTTCTTCTTGAAGAAATTGACGAATAGTCTCCCGTCAACTGTCAATGGGACTTCCGCATTCAATGGGAGTTTTTTCTTCAACGTAGTTAAGCTTGTCGATGATTTTCCCCTCTTTTCTGCCATTCTTCGATCCTTCCATGCTCTTTCGCCTTTCAGCCTGTCTTGCGAAATTGGGCTACAGTACAGTCAGGCTATCACGAGCATCGACATACATGAATGTGTGTGTATATATATATATATATATATTTTTGTCGTTTCTCGTCGATGATCGGCCTTGTCGATCTTCTCTCGCGCTTGTTCATGACACAGGGCCCATCATCGCGACTACCAGCTGGTCCCTCCGTAAAACGGGTTGTTTCGGGATCGCCTAACTCGGGGTGCCACACGTGCGTAGATGCGTGGGTCGCTCTTCTCCGCCACTTGTCGTCGCGTTCCTCAAAGCCACCGAGGGCTTGCCCTGCTGCTAGCCTTGCGATTTGGGCGGGCTTCGCCTTTCCTTTCTATTCTCTTGCTCGTGTCTTCCGAGCACACTCAAAGAGGATCTCTGCAACACAAAAAAACAAGTAAACAAAGGGAGACAAGACGAAAAAACAAGTAAACAAAGGGAGACAAAACGAAAAAACAAAAAACAACAGAAGAGAGATAAATCATAAACAATTAGTGGGAAGGAGGATACCGTCATGGGCCCATAAGTAACGTGTCAGTCACGGAGGGCTGATCGAATATCTCGGTCCCCTCATTTCTCCGCTTTCGTCCTTGTCCTGCTTCGGTGTTGCACTCGTCCTGGTCAGCATGACATTATGTCATCACCCTCGTTAGCGCGGCACGTCAGGAAGGCAGAGGACGTCCTCAGTATAATTTCGCGTTGTTTCGCGTGCCCTCGATCCTTTCCCAAGCGGTGTTATAAACTAGGGAGGTTGATCCTCCTGCTCGGCGAGCGTCCGTCTCACAGTTTTTTGAGCGTAGTCCGGGCCTCCGAAACGGGTCCGGCGACTTCATGGTGTTGCGATTCGGGCAGCGTCTTGCGCAGTGATGGGAGACGGTGTCTCCGGACAGCCTCGGGAGCTTGGGCCTTTAGCCAACAGCCACTTCGCGTACGTCCAACAACTACTGTACCAACCCATAGTTTTGATTAAAATTTCGTAAACTGATCGATGCTCACTTTTCGACTCTTGCCACTTGTCTTGCGGATTTCCGCGGATTTTCGTCTTTTTGATTTTTTGATCATTCCACGCTTTACGAGGGCGGATCACTGATCCAAGCGTCGCTTCACGTGCACGCGATACCGCGCGCAATCGTACCCCAAGGGGGTATATTGATTCCGACTGAGACTACTGTGATTTTTCCATGTCTCGGCACCAAGTCAATGAGGCTCTCCATTTCTGAGCCATTTCCCATCTCTCTCCGAAACCCCAACACTGTACAGCTTTCTTCTCTCTCTCTTCTCAGATTGTCGTACGCACAACAACAGAACATTGACTCTCCAGGACGAGTCGCTGGGCGATGCACTCAAGCGCGCAACCTTCCTCATATATGTTGTCGTCGATAACGCTTCGCCTTCAGAGATTCCAATTGCCCCTGTCCCCTGGCGTGAGTCCTCCATCTCCTCCTTCCTGGCATGAGCGTCCCTCTTGATCTTCCCCCCAGGTAGAATCCATCCCAGGGATCATCGTCTCTCCAAGTTCGTCCCCTGAGTCCCATGGTTCCCTCATCATCTCCCTTTTCGTCCTCTCGATCGTAGTCCTCCTTCGAGGGCCTTCCAGCGCCTCGATCTCTCACGGCATTCTTCATGCTGTGCCATTCTGACCGCACTTGATCGCTAAGTTGTAATTTTTTCTCCACCTCGCCTGGTCTTCTCGTCCTTCGTTGTCGCAGTGATTGGCATCTTCGTGGCCGTCGTCCTCTCTCGAGGAACGCCGCACGCTCACTCGGGGATCACCAACCTAGGTGCGTCGCGTGAAACGAAAACGAACACAACCACAAAACAAATATAACAAAAACAAAACAGAACAGTTAAGAAAGTAAAAATGTAGGGTTTCGGGTTATGACTCGCGTCTTCTTTTCGCGTTTTCACCGATGCGTTCCGTAGGGGGCTCACCCTGGTCTCGCGCATGCGGCTTGCTGTGGGAGGAGTTGTTTCTTCCTCCGAAAATAGGTTACCACTGCGCTACGCGGTAATTGTTCAATTGGCTCCCATGTCTCGTTCTCGCTCGCGTAGCCATACCATTCTACCTTGAGAATTAATTTCCCATCTCGATATCCGTGGTCGACTATTTTGTCGATCACGTACTCCTGATCTGCAGCTCTTTCTCCGTGTTCACTGACAATTCCTTCCCCCTTCTGAAGATCTTTCGACTCGTCCTCTTCTGCCGGGTCTTTTGACTCGCGTGAGTCTTGCCGAGTATCCGCTAACGGTAACTCGGTAGCTAGATCTTCAGGGTCCTCTCGCGGAGGCGTGTGTATATGGGGGCTACCCCCATTCTCGAAAACATTCCGTCCTTCGTCTCTCTCTGTCCCATCAAGGAACCGTAGCGCTTGTGTTAAGCCGGTGACCGGCGCGGGTTCCATCGAACTCGGGGCTAGTTCCACCCGGTCTGGCGAAACGCGCTCTTCTTGGTCGCCGATGGCAATGACGACTGTACCTTGATCAGACCTCTTCACTGCGTAGGGTCCGGTAGCGACTTGAGCAAGCTTGTGTTTTGGCTCGCTCTCTGTCCCTTGTTCCTTTCGTAAGAACACGTAGGATCCCACAGGGATGTCGTATTTCGGCCTGCGAAGTCTTGAATCGAAATTTCGCTTGTACCGTGCCTGTTCTCTGCGCAGAATCATATCGGCACCTCTCATCAAGCTCTCCAACCACCACTGCCATTTCAAGTAGTACGCTCTATTCGAGCTAAATCATTCCAAACTTGGCTGTGCTTGTAACGCAATGCTTCTCGGCGCCCGAGCTAACACCAGCTCGAGGGGCGCGATGTTCGTAGTTCGATGAACTTGCGTGTTGTATGTGAACGCCACAGCGTCGCTAAATAAGTCCCAGTCTTTGGGATGCTCTCCAACATATTTTCGCAACGCGGAAGTCAGCGTGCGGTTAAACCTCTCAACTTGGCCGTTGGCTTGCGGGTGGTACGTAGTCGTGAACACATTGCGTATGCCCATAATTCGACAGACGTTCTGAAAGAATCGGGCCGTGAACTGTGTTCCATTGTCGGACAGCAGCTTGACCGGCGGTCCGTACACGAATACCCAATGGTGAACGAAGGCTTGTGCGATGTGCGCAGCTGATATCTTCTTCAACGGTACGGTTCGTACCAGTTTCGAGCATCGATCGCTGATCACGAGAATATACCGATTACCTCGTTTAGTTGTAATAGGCTCGCCGAGGTTGTCGATGGCGACAAACTCCAGCGGAGCTTTGGGCGTGAACAGCTTCATTTCCTTCGTGTTTCTTCTTAACTTTACCCTTTCCCATGCACATGCAGCGCAATTCTTCGCGACGGCATAGCAGTCTAGGGCCGTCGTAGGCCAGTAAAAATATCTTCTCAATGTCTTGTAAAGTTTCCTGCCTCCCCGGTGTCCTGCAAATTTTGCGTAATGGCTTATCCATAGGACGCGGTCCCTTAACGAAGGTGGTATAACCACTTGTACAAACTCCGCCGCGGTACGGCATAGAGTTCCTTGGAGTTCCTCGGTCTCCATGCTGAACGTTCTCACCTTTCCGGCCTCCATTTCTTCCTTGATGCGATTGCAGAAGGGGTCGACGGCTTTCTGGCGAATGAGCTCCTCCGGAGTGACAGCTTGGAATTGATCGAGGCGATCGGAGGCGGCTCCCCCTCAAGAGCGAGGATGTCGTCTAACGCGTCAAAACGGTCCTCGTCCTCCACTGTTCCCTCGGCCGGTTCGGCCATAAAGCATGGGATTTCGTCGTCGATTTCGTCCACGGTTTCTCCTGCGGTCCGCAATCTTGACAGAGCATCAGCTTGGCTGTTAGCCTTGCCATTCTTGTACTTGATTTCGAAATCAAATTCCGAGAGGCGTAGCCTCCATCGGATTAATCTCCGGCTGGGGTCGGTCACGTTCATCAACCACCTCAATGAGGCATGGTCGGTATGCACGATGAAGTGCTCGCCATATAGATATGGTCTTAAAGTTTTTACGGCCCAAATTACCGGTAGACATTCTTTTTCTGATACAGAATAGTTTCTCTGGGCTGCGGCTAACGTTCTTGAAAAGAACCCGATGGGTTTACGTTGCGCATCCGGGTGTGTTTGAAATAATGCAGCGCCGATTTGATAGTCGCTTGCATCGGTATCTACCGAGTAGGGTAGGTCCTTCTTCGGCAGCGGCAACACTGGTGGTGCCAAGATGGCGTCTTTGAGCTTATGAAAAGCTTTTTCGCACGGTTCGTCGAATCCTTCAAACTGGACCGGTTGTCCCTTCTTCAACAGTTGATTGAGCGGACGCGCGATTTTCGCGTAATGCGGGACAAACCTGCGGTAGACATTGCAGAGTCCCAAGAAGCTTCTGAGCTGGGTCTGCGTTTGAGGGTACCTCACTTGTTCGAACGCGGCGGTTCGCGCGACATCAATCTCCAATGTACCTGGCCGAACGACATGGCCCAGGTACTTGATCTTTTCCACGAAAAATTCGCACTTGCGAAGCTTGAACTTCACACCTGCCTTTTCCAATACAGACAGTATTTCGTCAACGTGGACGACGTGCTCCTCCCAGGATTTGCTGAAGATGATGATATCATCTAGATATACCAAACAGCATTTCCAGCGGAACGGAGAGAGCAGGATGTCCATGGCTCTCTGAAACGTCGCTGGCGCGTTGGTTAGCCGGAAGGGCATTCTTGAGAAGCGATACAGACCTGAGTGACACGAAAATGCGGTCACGTCGCGGTCGCACTCAGGGATAGGCATCTGCCAATATCCCAAGATCGCGTCCAACGCAGAGAAAACCTTGGTGTCTTAAAGCAAGTCCAGACACTCATGTATGCGCGGTAAAGGTTACGTGTTCTTTACCGTTACCGCATTTAACCTGCGATAGTCTACGCAAAAGCGCATCGATCCGTCCGGCTTCGGCACTAATAGCACGGGCGACGCCCATTCTGACTGCGCCGGTTCGATGACTCCTGCTTCTAACATCTTCTGTACTTCTTCATCTTCTACTTCGCGGGCTTTAGGCCCGGCCTGATACGGGGCTTGCGCAATTGGCCTTGTATCCGGGGCCAGTTCAATCCGGTGGACCGTGGTGTTGATCTCACCAAGGGTCCCATCCCACATGCACGAATAGTTTTTCAACATCCGACGGAATCTTTCGCGCAGCCGGTCCGGCACGTGGCTCAGGTCCAGCTCCTCCACGTCCGGCGGGAGAGGCTCAATCCGCCGCTCCGGCTTCGTAGTTGCCATCGCGGAGAGCCCTTCCTCCCGTTCTCCTTGCTGATCCTCGCGATCTTGTCCCGACGGTTCGCATCTTCTCTCGCCCGTAGGCGGCGGGGTGGACTTAGGAAATGTTTCCTCGTCCATTTCTTGAATGCCAAGTACCTCACCAATGGTGGAATTGCTGTTGAATACGGCCCTCGGGTGCGGTAGTAGTTCCGCCACCACTCGGCCTTTATGAACCCTGACAGGGTAATTTCTAAAATTCGCTACAAGCAATCTAAAAGGTTTGTCAGGCTCAACCTGAACTACACCGTTGGTGTTCACCAACCCGTGCTTCTCGTATAGGGGTGCGTAGGGTTGAACTACGACCAAGCCCGTCCTCTTGGAGGTGCATTTGACTACGTGTTGCGTCCCGGGCTCAATGGTCGTGGCTCTTACCACCTTCACCCTGAGAGAAACTCGCTCCCCTTTTGCATCAGTTTCGCTCTCTCCGAGGAACAGATGCTTCTTCGATTTTTTCGCCGAAAACCGCCTTTCGATCGGAACCTCCTTGAAATCCGCCAACTCAACTGTCCTCTTTCGCGGGTAGATAGCCTCCACGAACCTATCGCAATAGTCTGCTTTTAGAATTAGGGGGACTGCGAGTTTTTCGCACACAATAAATTCAGCAGCAGCCACAAATCGTCCAAGTCTCACAGGCATCTTGATGGTTCCGAGAGTCTGGAGTGGCCTGTTGTTCGCGTCGCCAATGTCTTGGGTCGGTCCGTAGGACACTAGAGATTCCATTCCAGCCGGGAGTTCCGATTTTCGCACAAGGTTTGGTCCCGCGCCGGTGTCTAATACAGACAACACCCGGTTCATCAATCCGACTGTTGGTCCAATGTCCGCGTAAACTTTGTAGTTTTTTCGCGCAAGAACCAAATCTTCTCGGGACACTCCCTTGACTAAACCCTGTACCAGGGTCTTCGAACTTCTTCCGGCGGATGATCTCGGGCTCGGCTCAAAATTTTCTTGACTTGGGCTGGCCCTTTGGGCCTATCCACCAATCCAACAACCTCCTCATCGGGGCCTGATTTTCCCTTAGAGACGGGGAACGGGGCTGAGCCCCGGGCACAGTACGTCGACCCTGTGCCTCTCGAGACCCATGCGAGATTCCCTCTCTAGTTTTCCTGCCGCTGCGGGTTCCTTCTCACGTCCGACGACGCGGGCCCAGCGGCGGGCCCTCTGAAGGGTTGGTTCGGCCTCGGCGTTAAAGCACTCGGCGTGCTCGCCGTCTGCGAATCGGACCAACTCTTGACCTTCAGATAACTCGTCGATGGTATCCCTAATCTTTGCATTGGAGACAACGCCTCATAATTTCCCAAAACTCGGTGCATTTCTGGGAGGGAAAGAATGCACGTTGGTGCGGCGTGCCCCTTTTCGTAACAATGATAGCACAACCGTCCGTGCTTCTTGACGGGAAATTGCGGCCTAAGTCCTCCACGGGCCGGCGGCCTTCCTTGATGTTGCGGCCTTCCCATCCAGCCTGGCCTTCGAAACGTCGTACCCTTGTCTTCCATCGGAATGCGCGGTGCCGGCGTGTGGCCGCGCCCCCGGAACATCATCACGGGATCCGTGGGCTCTGAAAACGACTCCGTCGTGTATGTGGGCGTCGGTAGAGTTGACGACCCGCTTGCTCCGTAGTCCTCGTGTCCGTAGCCCTCCGATGGCTCAATAAAATTGCCTTCGGCTACCAATGCTCCTTCATAATGATTTCCGCTGCTTCCGTGCGCACCGCATTCATCTGACGCGAAGATTGACTCGGCTAAGTGGACGGCGGCGTGACCTTTGCGACCGGGATAAGAAGCCCTTGGCTTCTTTCCCGCCCTGAACGTCGACGGCGTCTGAATCGTGACCTTCTTGGTCTTCTTGTCCTTAGCGCGGCTTGCCGAGACATGCACCTTCGCGTAATTAACTAGTCTCAAAAACGAAACGACCCGATTGTCTTGTCGGTATTGAGATACCATTGGCTTGATACTGGAATCGATTCCTTCAATAAACATCGTCATTTGTTCTTCCATCGAATATACGTTTCCACATCGATTGCTCGCGTCCGTCAGACGGATATGAAAGTCCATCTCGTCCTCAGACGGTAGCTGCTGTACTTCTCGCAATGCGAGCACGGCTTGACGGATCGCCTCGTCGGTTGCAAAAATCCTCAACAACCACTGTACGGCCTCTGGCCAAACGGACACCTTTCCGTGATGGGACCCGGCCGTCTGAGACACCGAAGTGTACTGTCTCAAGGCGATGCCGCTTAGAAATTCGGGAAACAAGCGGATCGCTTGCCCCTCGTTCATTTCTTGAGTATCAAACTCTTGAACTGACTTTGCCAAAAAATCCAACACAAGGACCCCGTCCTCACCTGTGAACGTGTTGTCCTTCTTCATCTTAGGCGGAATATCTCTCCTGATTTTTCGCACGGCGGTCCGCCGCGAACTTCACAAATATGTCTGCGGGTTCTGCAAGCAATACGTTCGGTACGAAAGTAATTTCTTGAAGAAGTAGTTGGTCGGATTCAGCTCCTCCAACTCCTCCCATCGCGGCCCGCGTCGCGTCGCGACGTCCTCTGGCTCAGCGTCCTTGTCTCTCCGCGAGGCGGACGAAGTGATCCCGCCCCGTCTGGAGGTAATTTTCTTGGCCTGCGAAATTCCTTTTCCTTCCTCTGAACGATGTTCGGAATTGCTGGCATAGTTCGACGAACCGTCGTCACCATCTTCGGAAAGGCCATTCGACTCGGTCATTGAGTTTTGGTCCTCCGGCTCGTTACTACCGTGACTCTTGCTCCGGCGTCGCAGATTCTTCTTCCAAGTCTTCGTCTTGGAACTCCGCTGTACAGCGGCCTTGTCCTTCTTCGATCTATTGAAAATGTGGGACCACATGCTGGTATGTGGAAAGTGCAAAATCGAGCGACACGTGTAAATGACTCGACGGTCCGGACCCTCACCCCATATCACCACATGACACGTGTAAAGTATCAGATTTTGGGGTTCTGGGGACGAAAGTGGACTTTTGGAGGGTTATGCAAATTTCCATAAATGCCGAAATTTTGCATTTTGCTCGAACCGTTATAGGGCTACACAGGCAATACTGCAAATCTATTGGGTGTCGGTTCGAGTGCTGCAATTCAATTGGTCTGTTATCGTCCACTTATATGCAGTCATGTTGTTGATATATCTTGAACGATCCGTATACGTTTTAATTACATCGTTTCGGGGGTTTCAAGTTGTTCATAATGGTTGTAATGGGTAATTACGGGTGGCGTTGGCGCTGGACAATTGTGTGCGGTGTACACATGTACACGTCGCCAGGTTGCTGCGTGTACGTACACTTGTACACGTCGCCTGCATACGGTCCGGCGCGTGTCCGAGCACAGTACATGTGAATTAAAAGTACAACAAGTATTTCTCGCAAGAGACATGTATTTACGTGAATATTCAGTGTACGCGTCACGCTGTATGCGACCTTTGCATCAGCATGCGCCGTTGTACTACACTCTCGTCAGCATGCAACGTTGTACTGTGCTCTCGTTATGGTGCGCCGTCGGATGCAAGTTGATGGCAGTACTCGTGTGATTCACATCGGATATCACGTGAGAGGTGTAGAAAGTCTGGATGCACATTGTTGCTACCCGTCATAGTGGTCTGGCAGTGTGTACCGAAATTAGTAAGGTACGAAACAAAGGCATGTATGGGGACTGAGATATGACAGGACTTTGTGTTGTTGGAAATAGAGAGATGCCAAGTTGTTCATTGTGCAAGAATATATTCTGTCATGTCTGGATGCACATTAGTAAGGTGTGAAACGATTGCATGCATAGGGCCATGGTTTACAGTCACTCGAAATGTGTAGAAACTGTTGTGCACTGATAGTCAATAGTTAATTCGTAAGGTAGAAATAGAACAGTGTCGATGGGCCAGAAGAGGACTGCGCTTGGTCGCGCATATGGTGAGTACGGTTTACCAGGTGCCAAAGTAATGGGATAGTGTAACACTCATAGTGTATAAGTATCGCCGAAAGACGGCTCCGAGTAAACCTCGGTACCAACTCCTTGACTCACACACATCAACCTGCCCTCCGTCTTTCCCTTGCCTCTCCGAACCTACCATTACGATCGACGGTCGCCTTCTCGACCCGTTGGGAGCGGCTCTTGCCCGGCGACCTGCTCAAGGTCCTTGAGGCGATGAGCGGCGCGGTCAAACTTGTCGTCGATACTGCTTCTAAATTTACCTACGGACTCCAAAGCTTGATTCGCGTCGCGCCTTGCGTCCTTGACTGAAATTTTCAACGAAACTAGGACCTCCGGCTCCAGACCGTCGGTCGCATCACCTCGCTCCTTCTCGACGAGATCCACTCGAGCGGATAGCTCTCCTAAAACGGTGTGGAACTCGGATGCTTGCAACTCCAGTTTCTTCCGGACGAGGGCGAATTCAGCCTCGAGATTTTTCGTCATCTCTTGGTAAATTTTCTCGCCCATCTTCTCGAACCTGTAGGATAGATTATCCTTGTCGGCTTCAATCCCCGTCGGGATTTCTTGACCTTCGGGATCCGTGGCCGTATTGGCCTTGCTTCGGGTGCGAGGACCTCGCGGGATCCTCGACGCCCTTGCCGATCCGCTCCTACTCGCCCCGGGACCGACGTCCCCGGGTGCGCTTGTCGACATCGCTCGTACGAGCGAACCTACAGAAAAAAAGTTACAAACAAAAATAAAAAAGAGACTCCGTTACCCAGACCACTTTTGTAGTACTTCTCCAGACCGAGACTGTCGTCGACGCAATTCTAGGTCGGGTTTCTTGTACACAATTCTAGGTCGGGAGACCACTTTTGTAGTGCAATGCGCCTGTTAGGCAGAGACCAAGATGCGACGGTCCAACACGAACAACAAAAACAACAACTGCCAACGGCACAGCGCTATGGAGTGTTCGAAGCTCCCTGTCCTCTCTAAGCGGGTTTGCGGCCCGCAGTAGCCCGGATCCCTGATAGGGGGAGCAAAGAGAAGGGCCCAGCCCGGGATCGGTAAATGGTTGTAGAGACTTGTAAAGGCAACTGCTCGACGAGTTCGGAGGGGTGTCTAGGTAAACCTGATCCAATAGGTCGTAAATACTATGCCCGAAGACCGCCTTGTACACCTTATACCCTTGATAAGGTCTTCGACGGGGACGTCACAACGTAGCCCGTCGGAAAAGAAGAAAACGTAGCAGCGCTACACCGTCGTACTGCCCGATGGCAAAGTACCAACACCAGATCGGTCGCAACCAGATTCCGATGGAACCAACGCTGAGAAAAGCACCACTGGTGCACCGACACAGAAGCCCGATGGCTAATGACGTCACGTTGCGGATCGCAATCCTACAAGGCGGGACCAACTCAAGATTAAGGGAAATTAGGATAGGGAAATAAAGGAAGATTGATAAGGACAAAAGGAGACCCCCGAGCGCAAAGGACACGGTAGGCTAGAGTAGAAGGGAGAGTCTTGTAACAGACGGACTTCGACCAAGGCGAGATCAAACTCTGGCAACTTGGGTTACATTTACTGACTTGGTGGTCAGAGGGCTAAGGTATATATCGCTCCGCCGGAGCCAGTACAGTAGCTCGCGGCGCTAGATCCTAGATCTAATCTAGTGTGAGCAAAATTAATGCCAACTAATTAACTAAATAAAATAAAATAATTAAAACTGTGCACTTATTCACACGTGTGTCCCCCAACCCGGACTACTTTTCATATCCAAATATTTTCCTTTCTTTTCACCCCCCTTTTCAGGTGCGTATTGCACTACACGCACACGTCGGAGTGCCACCGACTAAATCGCGAGCTCACATCCTTACGCGAGGCGTCTGAGCGCCAGGATTTGGCGTACAAACGGGCACTGTACGACCGCGATCGCTATCGGCGCGAGCGGGACAGTTTGCGCTCCTCTCAATCAGTGCTCGTACCTGATGCAGTGGGTAGCGAGCGCGTCCGAGCACCTGCAGCTATCCGCGATCCTTACGCGGACTACGAACCAAGCGAGCCTCCGACAGTCGGCTTGGATCCAGGCGATTCCGCTCCGCGTAGGGGCAGTGCCCGCCCTCGCCTTGCTGTGCCCAGCCTGGCGTCAATGGCCACCGAGGTCCCGCGGCACCCGGCGTACTGTCCCCCGGGCTATTACGGCCCGGGGTCAACGGTGCCCTCTAATGACGCCAGACGCTAGTGCTCCTTCCGTTTTACGTACCAGCGAGACCGCGGCGGTGCGTACAATAATACATCGGGGAGGAATCGTCTCCCCCCGTCGCACCCCGAGCGGGATTCCGCGCGGTCGGGTCCCTTCGCGTGGATCAGTCTGTCCCCTCAGGGATCGCCCCTACTTTTTGTGGGCTGCGCGGCTGTGTCGTCTGACCCGGCGCGGGCGTGGCTCGCTTCGCCGCGCCCGTGGTGACTCTCATTTTTCGCGTTACGGCCTTATCGAGTCCCCCGTGCATCGCGGGGGTTCTGTTGTGCAATACGCATCTGAAAAAGGGGGTGAAAAGAAAGGAAAATATTTAGATATGAAAAGTAGTCCGGGTTGGGGGTGTAGTGCAATGTGCCTGTCAGGCCGGAACCAGGGTCCAACGGTCCAGCGACAACACAACCAACAAACAACAACCAACAAGAGTTGCCGACGGCACAGCCCTACGGAGTGTCCGATTCTCCATTTCCCTTCAAGTGTGTTTGCAGCCCACAGGAGCTCAAGTCCCTGAAAGGGGGGGGCAAAAGGAAGAGGCCCGCCCCGGGACGAATGGTGGTAGAGTCTTGTACAGGCAGTTGCTCGGCGAGTTCGGGGCGGTGATTAGGAAGCCGTGCCCGATGGGTCGTAAAGCCAATGCTCGCGGAGCGCCTGTTATACCTTATACCCTCGAAGGGCTCCGTCGTGTTACAAGCCAGCGTTGGTGCCATCGGCGTCGGTTGCAACCGAACCGGTGTAGGTGTTTCGAGCCATCGGGCGGCACAGTTGACGTAGCGCTGCTACTTTCATTTCATCCTGTTGGGCTGCGTTGCGACGCCCCTGTCAAAGGCCTTGTCGCGTTACAAGGTGTCGAAGAAGCTCAACGAGCATTGGCGTTACAACCCAGTGGAACCGGGGTACCTAAGTACGCGCCCCACCCCACACTTGTCGAGCAGTTCTCTTCGCATGTCTCTACCACACCGATATCGGGCCGGGCTATTTCTCTGTGCCCCCCCTATCAGGGATCTGAGCTACTACGAGTCGCAAGCTCGTTGAAAAGGAGAGGGGAGAGTCGGACACTCCGTAGCGCTGTGCCATCGGCAGTTTTTCTTTTTGCTGCTGTTGTTGTTTTTGCTGGACCATCGGACCGCGGTCTCTGCCTGACAGGCGCATTGCAATACAGCTCTCCAACATATTTTCGCAACGCGGAAGTCAGCGTGCGGTTAGACCTCTCAACTTGGCCGTTGGCTTGCCGGTGGTATGTAGTCGTGAACACATTGCGTATGCCCAGAATTCGACAGACGTTCTGAAAGAATCGGGCCCTGAATTGTGTTCCATTGTCGGACAGCAGCTTGACCAGCCGTCCGTACACGAATACGCAATGGTGAACGAAGGCTTGTGTGGTGTGCGCAGCTGATATCTTCTTCAACGGTACGGTTCGTACCAGTTTCGAGCATCGATCGCTGATCACGAGAATATACCGATTACCTCGTTTAGTTGTAATTAGCTCGCCGAGGGTGTCGATGGCGACAAACTCCAGCGGAGCTTTGGGCGTGAACAGCTTCATTTCCTTCGTGTTTCTTCTTAACTTTACCCTTTCCCATGCACATGCAGCGCAATTCTTCGCGACGGCATAGCAGTCAAGGGCCATCGTAGGCCAATAAAAATATCTTCTCAACGTCTTGTAAAGTTTCCGCCCTCCCCGGTGTCCTGCAAATTTTGCGTAATGGCTTATCCATAGGACGCGGTCCCTTAACGAAGGTGGTATAACCACTTGTACAAACTCCGCCGCGGTACGGCATAGAGTTCCTTGGAGTTCCTCGGTCTCCATGCTGAACGTTCTCACCTTTCCGGCCTCCATTTCTTCCTTGATGCGATTGCAGAAGGGGTCGACGGCTTTCTGGCGAATGAGCTCCTCCGGAGTGACAGCTTGGAATTGATCGAGGCGATCGGAGGCGGCTCCCCCTCAAGAGCGAGGATGTCGTCTAACGCGTCAAAACTGTCCTCGTCCTCCACTGTTCCCTCGGCCGGTTCGGCCATAAAGCATGGGATTTCGTCGTCGATTTCGTCCACGGTTTCTCCTGCGGTCCGCAATCTTGACAGGGCATCAGCTTGGCTGTTAGCCTTGCCATTCTTGTACTTGATTTCGAAATCAAATTCCGAGAGGCGTAGCCTCCATCGGATTAATCTCCGGCTGGGGTCGGTTACGTTCATCAACCACCTCAATGAGGCATGGTCAGTATGCACAATGAAGTGCTCGCCATATAGATATGGTCTTAGAGTCTGTACGGCCCAAATTACCGGTAGACATTCTTTTTCTGATACGGAATAGCTTCTCTCGGCTGCGGCTAACGTTCTTGAAAAGAACCCGATGGGTTTACGTTGCGCATCCGGATGCGTTTGAAATAATGCAGCGCTGATTTGATAGTCGCTTGCATCGGTGTCTACCGAGTATGGTAGGTCCTTCTTCGGCAGCGGCAACACTGGTGGTGCCAAGATGGCGTCTTTGAGCTTTTGAAAAGCTTTTTCGCATGCTTCGTCGAATGCTTCCAACTGGACCGGTTGTCCTTTCTTCAGTAGTTGGTTTAGAGGATGCGCGATTTTCGCATAATGCGGAACGAATCTGCGGTAGACATTACAAAGTCCCAAGAAGCTCCTGAGCTGGGTCTGCGTTTGAGGGTACCTCACTTGTTCCAATGCGGCGGTTCGCGCGGTGTCAACTTCCAATGTACCTGCCGAACGACATGGGTCCAGGTACTTGATCTTTTCGACGAAAAATTCGCACTTGCGAAGCTTGAGCTTCACACCTGCTTTTTCCAATACAGACAGTATTTCGTCAACGTGGACGACGTGCTCTTCCCAGGATTTGCTGAAGATGATGATATCATCTAGATATACCAGACAGCATTTCCAGCGGAACGGAGAGAGCAGGATGTCCATGGCTCTCTGAAACGTCGCTGGCGCGTTGGTAAGCCCCAAGAGCATTCTTGAAAAACGGTAGGGACCGGATGACACGAAAAAGCTGTCTTGTCGCGGTCCGCTTCTGGAATAGGCATATGCCAATACCCTGAAATCGCGTCCAACGCGGAAAAGACCATGGTGTCTCCCAACGAGTCCGGACACTCATCTATGCACGGCTAAGAGTACGTGTCCTTCACCGTTACTGCGTTTAACCTGCGGTAGTCTACGCAAAAGGGCATCTATCCGTCCGGCTTGGGCACTTATAAAACGAGCGACGCCCATTCTGACTGCGCCGGCTCGATGACTCCTGCTTCTAACATCTTCTGTACTTCTGCGTCCTCGACCTCCCGATCCTTTCGACCGGCTCGATAGGGAGATTGTGCAATTGGCCTTGTATCCGGGGCCAGTTCAATCCGATGGACCGTGGTGTTGATCTCACCAAGGGTCTCATACCACATGCCGGAATATTTTGTTAACATCCGACAGAGTCTTTCGCGCAGTCGGTCCGGCACGTGGCTCAGGTCGGGCTCCTTCACGTCCGGCGGGAGAGGCTCAATCCGCCGCTCCGGCTTCGTAGTTGCCGTCGCGGAGAGCCCTTCCTCCCGTTCTCCTTGCTGGTCCTCGCGATCTTGTTCCGACGGTTGGCATCTTCTCTCGCCCGTAGGCGGCGGGGTAGGATTAGTAAAATTTTCCTCATCCCTTTCTTGAATTCCAAGTACCTCACCAATGGTGTTATTGCTCTTGAATACGGCCCTTGGGTGCGGTAGTAGTTCCGCCACCACTTGGCCTTTTTGAACCCTGACAGGGTAATTTCTAAAATTCGCTACAAGCAATCTAAAAGGTTTGTCAGGCTCAACCTGAACTACACAGTTGGTGCTCACCAACCCGTGCTTCTCGTATAGGGGTGCGTAGGGTTGAACGACGACCAACCCAGTCCTCTTGGAGGTGCATTCGACTACGTGTTGCGTCCCTGCCTCAGTGGTCGTGGCTCTTGCCACCTTCACCGTGGGGGAAACTCGCTCCCCTTTTGCATCAGTCTCGCCCTCTCCGGGGACCAAATGCTTCTTCGATTTTCTCGCCGAGAATCGCCGTACGATCGGAACCTCCGAGAAGTCCGCTAACTCAACTGTCCTCTTTTGTGGGTAGACAGCCTCCACGAACCTATCGCAATAGTCCGCTCCTAGAATTAGGGGGACTGCGAGTTTTTCACAAACTATGAATTCGACTGAAGCCACGAAACGTCCAAGTCTCACAGGCATTTTGAGTGTACCTAGAGTTTGGAGTGGCCTGTTATTCGCATCGCCGATGTCTTGGGTCGGTCCGAAGGACACAAGAGTTTCCATTCCTGCGGGAAGCTCGGATCTTCGGATGAGATTAGGTCCCGCGCCGGTGTCCAACACGGACAGTAAACGGCTCATCAATCCGACGATCGGTCCAATGTCCGCGAAGACTTCCTCGCAAGGACTAATATCTTCTCAAGACATTCCCTGCGCTTGACCCTGTACCAGGGGCGTCGGACTTTCTCCAGCAGATCGTCCTTGCCTCTTCGCAGAATCTTCTTGACCCCAATGGGTCCTTTCGGGTTATCGATGATTCCAACTGTCTCCTCGTCGTCGACTGCCTCCTTCGCTAAACGCTGGGAACGGAACTGGGTCTCGGACATGGTTCGCCGGACGCATGTCTCTCCTTTCTAATTTTTTGAGATTCCCCCGTTAGTTTTCCTGTCGCTGCGGATTTCTTCTCCAGTCCGACGACGGCCCCGCGGCCGGCCTTCCTGATGTTCGGTTCGAACCTTCGGCAGAGGCACTCGGTGTGCTCGCCGCCTGCGATTAGAACCATCGTTTTACCTTCAGGTAACTTGTCGACGGAATTCCCAACCTCTCCACCGGGGAGAGCATCTCGTAGTTCTTCAGAACTCGGTGCATCTCTCGGAACGAGAGCAAACACGTAGGCGTTCTGTGCCCCTTCTCGTAGCAATGGTAGCGTACGAGGCCATGCTTCTTCGGAGGGTACGGCGACCTTGGCGGTCCTCGGGCCGTCGGCGGGCCCGTCCAGCCCGGTCTTCTGAAGGCCGTACCCATGTCTTCCGTCGGAATTCTTGGCGCTAGCGTGTGTCCGCGCCCTCGAAACGCTAACACGGGATCCGCAGCCTCTGTATACGAGTCTGTCGTATAAGTGGGCGTGTGTAGCGTAGACATCCCACTAGCCCCGGACTCCTCATCTCCATATTCCTCGGAGGGGTCATAAAAGCCGCCCTCAGCAACCAGTGCTCCTGCGAATCCATTTTCTTCTTGATCAACAGTACTAGGTCCTCTGGACGCAGACAGTGAGTCGGCCAAGTGGACAGCGCCGCGGGTTTTTCGCGTGGGGTGCGAAGGCTTCTGCTTCCCCCCGTCTTTAGCGTCGCTGGCGCTTGGATGGTGACTCTCCTAGTCTTCCTCTCCTTGGCGCGGCTCGCCGAGCCATGCGCCTTCGCGCAATTAACTAGTCTCAAAAATGAAACGTCCCGATTGTCCTGTCGATATTGAGATACCGTCGGCTTGATACACGAATCGAGTCCTTCAATAAACATCGTCATTTGTTCTTCCATCGAATATACGTTTCCACATCGATTGCTGGCGTCCGTCAAACGGATATAAAATTCCATCTCATCTTCAGACGGTAGCTGCTGTACTTCCCGTAAAGCGAGTACGGCTTGGCGGATTGCCTCATCGGTGGCGAAGCTTCGCAATAGACTGTACGGCCTCCGACCAGACCGATATTTTCCCATGGTGGGACCCCGCCGTTTGTGACACCGAAGTGTACTGTCCCAGGGCGATTCCGCTGAGGAACTCCGGTAGCAAGCGGATCGCTTGGCCTTCGTTCATCTCCTGGGTGTCGAATTCTTGGACTATCTTAGCTAAAAAGTCTAGAACTAATACGCCATCGTCTCCTGTGAACGTATTGTTTCCCTTCAACTTTGGTGGTATGTCTCTTCTGATCTTTCGCACGGCGGTCCGCCGCTTGCCCGACAAACCTGTCTGCAGGTTCCGTAGGCGGTACGTCCTGTACGAAAGCAACTTCTTGAAGAGGTGGTTGGTCGGATTTAATTCCTCCAACTCCTCCAATCGCTGTCCGCACCGCGTCGCGATGTCTTTTGGCTCCGCTTCCTTGTCTCTCCGCGAGGCGGACGAAGTGACTCCGCCTCCTTTGGAGCTATTCTTATTTGACGAAATTCCATTTCCTTCTGTCGATCTTCGGTCTGAATTTCTTGAATGGTTCGACGAGCCGTCGTCACCATTTTCTTCTGAAACATTCGACTCCGAATTTGAGTCGCAACTTTCGCGGTCGTCACTACAGTGACTTTTCTTCTTCTTTCGGCCTTTGGCCGACTTGGGGCTCTTGCACTTGGAATCCCAGATCCGGACTGACTTGTCCTTCTTCGTTGGACTGTCGATTTCTTCTCCGTCGGAGAGTGATCCCGCGTCCAAACTTGGTTCGTCCAGGCCCGCAGCTTGCTCAAGGTCCTTGAGTCGCCGCGAAGTGCAGTAGAACCGGTCGTCCATGCTGTTTCTTGTCTTGGACAGCGTTTCCAGGGCCTGACTCGCGTCTCGCCGCGCTTCTTTCGCGGCGAGTTGTAGCGAATTCAGCACTTCCGGATCTCGGCTCGGGGCGCATCGGTACTTAAATTCTCAACGAAAACCACACGGGCTGGCAGCTCTTCAAGCGCAGCATGGAACTTGGATTTTAGCAACTCCTGTTGCTTCTGAAAAATGCCCAGATGTTCTTCGAACTTGCTCTTCGTCTCCTGACGAATCTCCTCGCACAACTTTTCGAACTTCTCTTCCAGGCCATTTTTCTCAACGGCTGTCCCCGAAGGGGACGCTTCTGCAACTGGATCAGTAGCCGAATTTCCTTGGCTTCGTGTACGAGGTCCTCGCCGAATCCTCGACTCCTGGGCTGATCCAGACCTTCTGACCCCAGGACCGACGTCCATGGGTTGGCTTGATGCCATGGTCCGCTCTTAATAAACGAGACCTATCGAACTAATTTACCTATTTCCGACTTCTGATTTCAGTTCTAGATTCTAGGTCGGGCTTCGTAGTTTCCAGAGTCTAGGACGGGAGACCACTTATGTAGTACAATGTGCCTGTCAGGTCGGAACCAGAGTCCAATGGTCCAGCGACAACACAAACAACAACCAACAACCAACAACCAACAAGAGTTGTCGACGGCACAGCCCTACGGAGTGTCCGATTCTCTCTTTCCCTTTAAGTGGGTTTGCGGCCCACAGTAGCTCAAGTCCCTAATAGGGGAGGGGCAAAAGGAAGAGGCCCGCCCCGGGAAGAATGGTGGTAGAGTCTTGTACAGGCAGTTGCTCGGCGAGTTCGGGGCGGTGATTAGGAAGCCGTGCCCGATGGGTCGTAATGCCAATGCTCGCGGAGCGCCTGTTACACCTTATACCCTTGATAAGGTCTTCGACGGGGGCGTCACAACGCAGCCCGACGGGAATTAGCAAACACGTAGCAGCGCTACACCTCCGTACTGCTGGATGGCAAAGTACCGACACCGGAACGGTCGCAACCTGTATCCGATGGAACCAACACTGTCCTGTATACACAACAGGACCTTCGAGGGAGACGTCGTCGCAACAGCCTCCGTCGTTGGACGTAAACAAGTAGCAGCGCTACACCCACGTGTCGCCCGATGGCCAAGACACCTACACCGGTCCGGTTGCAACCAAAGCCGATGGCACCAACAACAAACAAAAGAACCAACACAAGAACCCGATGACTCCAGTCGTCACAATGCAGATTGCAATCAGGCACTGTGGATCCAACACAAGATAGGGGAATAGAAATAGAGATAGAAATAGAAAAGGATAGGTGACACAAAGGAAAAGGAAAGGGAACCCCGAGCGCAAAGGATAACGTAATCTGTGGTAAAAAGGAGCGTCTTGGGAAAGACGGACTTCGACCAAGGCGATAAACAGGGGTTTCTGGTAGATCGGTTTCTAGTGCAAAGATCGTTCTTTTCTTTAGTTATGTTATAAGCCCACCAAAAGTTGCTTAACCATTCTGCAGTCATTGAAAACACTAGACAATAAGTAATGGGGGCCCCTTAGGGGTTCTGCAAGTATTTTAGCGTCTTCTGCTTGCATTTTGACCCAGGGAGGTCTCTTGGTGCTCTTGTAGCCCTCTCCGTGACTGTCACGCCATCACGGTAGCCGGTAAGTGTATATTTAATATGAAAATTTCAACTAAATACTGTACATTGCAGCGCGAACCTTACGTACTGGACGTCGTCTTTGCTAGTCTCTTGTCCGGTCGTCGTCTTTATTGCCTCTTCCATTCCATTACCGGATGCCATATCCACATTTCCCTCATCGCTGTCGTCACCGATCGTATCTGCACCCACCTGCGCCACTTCCCTATCTCGACAGAGCGGTCCTGGAGCCGAAAACAGTCGAGGCCTGAACGAATAACGGTCAACCCAGTGGCGGAGATGTTTATGAACCGGAGTATAACTTTCGCATGCGAAGGGCTCATCATTTTTACAGCGATTTTATCACACTCGACATGATGAACGACTGGAATTCACATCGACGCGATCAAACGCCCATGACTACAAGTCCTGAATTGACGCAGTTGGATACGGCTGCTGTCGCTGAGGCGCGGCAGTCGGGGGCTGATGGCAGTTATTTCGCTTTTGGAGATGGCAGCAGTGCTGGTGGTGGCGGTGGCGGAAGCAGCTAGTAAGGTTTTTTGCCCTCGAGAGTTAGATGTTGTGTATGTATTTATATAGACTCGGAGCGAGATTTGCCTATGTACCGTAGGTAGATATTACTTCGGGGGCAATCCTGGTCGTCTTTGCCCTCCCACAATATACGAAGATGATGCAACGTTTTCTCGTTGTTCAAAAAGTCATTTCCACGTTTATATATGTCTGGAATGCTGTATTTGACGTGCTACACACATAAGTCGAACTAGTAGTCATCCGAACCACAACCATCTTCAAGTTATATCTACCAAGCATGAAGGCCCCCTTTCATGGTGCCAAATAAGTCGCATCTGCAGTGGCAGTACTCCCCGACCGACTTCCTGACTGCTCACTGACAGGAACACCGTCCTGTCACTTCTTAACCCCTCCTCAGCTTTCTCAATTGCTGGTGAAACTCATCTTTCTCCAAAGTTAGAATAGCGAGTGCCATTTTCGCCTCTCGCAAATCACGCACGACATCTGAATAGACGGGCTCCCTTGAAAGCTTTACCTCCAGATCCCCTACATCTCGTCTCAGAGCTGTGTTTTCTGCCATCAGTTTTCAAGAGATTCTGCGTCTTCTCCATACCGGCTGTCCTCTAGCTCCCGTTCAAGCGATTCCTTGTCTTGAAGAAGTTCATCGTTCTGTCGCCTGAGCGCTCGATTTTCCCTACGCAGCTTGTCACACTCAACCCGTGATGGTCCTGCCGTGTTAATGGCACCGACGTCCGTCTCAGTACTTCTAAAATGACTGCTGTATGAGGTTCCAAGTGACAAGTCAGTCCCTGAAAACACGGTTCTCGGTGACGCAGATGGCTTGCGTTGTATCTTTGACTTCTGTACAGGATCTCCAGGAGCGGGTGTATTCCCTTGACGATTAAGATTCGAGGGGTTTCTCAAGTATTGCTGCGATTTAGGTTGCGGTGGTTGCACGTTAAGGGTAGCATCGTCAACACCGATGTCGTCTAGAGAATCACCGGCATCGATTTCCGACCTTCGTCGTCATCTCCGACCGTAGATGACTGGTCATCTGATCCCGGATCGTAAGAGCCGAAGAGGGCTGTGCCGCGAGATGGTTTCCTATTTTTTGCCTCTGTGAGAAACGTAGAAACGACGCACATGGCGATACGGCCACCACAGGAAAGCGGGGCGCCCACGCGCTTCGAGTATGACGGAATCTCAACATAATCGGCAAAAAGGAGCTTAATCTTGCCGATAATCTTACCACGCTGAGAGTTCTGACGAACGGCAAGCCTGTAGACTTTGTCTTCGAAGTTGGAGCCCTCCTTCTTCTTGAAGAGAGTGACTTCTTGTGAAAGAACTTCGCCTCCGAAATGAGCGATGCGAGAAGACCTGTCAATTTTTGCAGCCTTCATTAACATAACCTTGGCTCCCCGTTCCCAGGTAACGACAAAATCACTTGATGCTATAATCTTGTCCACGGACTCGATGTGGAGGTCGAACCCCAACTTGTACTCGAGCTTGTTCAAATTGCGCATGGAGCTCACCTTGCCGATGAGCTTTGAAGAAGAGGGCTTCATATTGTGATGGGAGGGTGAGACACTGCGAATGGGGAGAGGGCCAGGGGAGCTGGGCTGGGGATAGAGCACGGTGCGTATAATAATAAATGTTGGCAGGCTGGGGGGAGGTGAATGAATTGACGGGGGCCGGCCTATCGTACGGAACAGCGGAGTAAATTAGAGGGTGACACAACGCACAACGCGGGCAACGATTGGGTGGGATGCGGTCGGATCAAAGCGGCGGATCGAATCCAGCGCGTGGACGTGACACAACTCTGCTGATGCCGCGCTAAAACCCCACTGCTCGCCTCGATCTTGCGCTTGCGGTCTTGCAGGACGGCGGCAAGCCCGCTTGAGAGGCTGATAGGCTTGGAAGAAATAGTGGCCATCTCCTTGATGCGCCCGGTGACCTGCTCCTGGAAAGCCCGCACTGTGGGCAGGTCGCAGCACACGGGCGCGGTCGCGTCGCGCGGCCACTGCGCCCCGAACGTGAACGGAAACGGGCCCGAAGCCAGCTTCAACTGCGTCGCCTGGTTGATCTGCCGCTCGTCCAGGATCACGCGCGACAGGTCCCAGTCCGCGCTAGCGCAGAGCGCCTTCGAGCGACCCGTGGCCAAGCGCTCGCGAGAGGCCCGCGCAAACGCGCTTTCAGCCTGCCCGTCCTTGCGACGCTTCTTCATCCTGACCCCCTCACAGCTGCCCCACCCTGGCAGCACTTCTGCGCCCAAGTCCACAGCCTTAGGGGAAAGTCCGTCCGACTTCACCCTCCTTCATCGCATGAAAGTCTGGCTTGTCAGTACCCCCTGTTCCGAAAAATGCCTTTGCCACTAGATTCATCCGTACCATGTCGTCATCTCACTCTCGTCCTCAGCATCATCGCGTCTGACATTCGCTTTTGTTTCCTTCCTGTGCGTCGTTGTCTTTGCTTCCTCATCGTTTTCATTTTTGAACCTCGTTTCTTGCTTGTAATCTACTACCGAGGTCGTCGGTGTTGTCCCCGTTCCGCTCCTCTTGCACGTCTTCTTACTATTCTGCTGCAACGCAGTAGGGACCTAACTGAGAGCTGAGAAAATTGACAGCAGAGCTGTGCTTACTGAGTGCACTAAGTCGTGATTTATTCTTCGTTGTCAAGGCGGACCATTGACAGATGTCAAGGACTTCAGACAAAAAACATCCTGCACTACCTAAAGAGGCCAGGAAGAAACTTTTACATGCGGGCTGATCTCGCTACCATCTTCCAGCATGTGAGGGAGCAGTATCCCGGCTCGCCATTCGCTGGCTCGCTCCACAAATCCAGCTTCTTTGCCGCAGTGCTCATCCATACCTTCCCTGCACACATATCATGCAGACGTCCACCGCCATTCGCATCACTCGCGCACGCCATGTTCCCGCATTTCATGTCAAACGTCAGCTCATCATCACTGAGAACTGCGCAGATGGAGGCTGCTGCGCATCTAAACCCTCTGGCAGCTGTCATCCTCCGACCCCTCCTCTTGCGCATCAATGGCAAATTTCTGCTCGAAGACATTTGATCAAGTAGCTGCAGGAGTTGCTGATCCGTGTCAGCATCGCCGCCGGCAATCTCCATCTTTTGCTTCTTCGTAGGCGGCTCCGCCTCTTCCCTTTCGTCGTCTTTGCCGATTTTTATTATATCGCAGCCATCACGAATTGCGCTCCTTGCTCCTTCACCGCTGCCTGGCTCAACATTTGCATCGATTTCGCTCGCATTTATCATGTCGTCATCACCAGCGTGGCTCTCTTGTTCAGAAACGGATCCTAAATGGGATGAGACCTCGGCTTTTTCAGGTCCTTCGTCGGAGGAAGACTCCGGCAACGTGTTTTTGCGACGCTGGAGATGTTTCTTCGCTCCTTGCATCATCTTACGTTTCTCTAGAAGCTGCAAAAGCAGCGGTGCGGATGCGTCAATACAGTCGAAGTCAATGTCCGTCATTACAGCAGGAGATCCGAGTTCAAGCGCAGCAATCCCGGCTGTACCTGTTCCGCACATGCAGTCGTACCAGAGCCCGCCGGGCTTGCAGTAAGCAAGGCCCAAGTCTTTCAGGAGGTCTATCGACTTCTGCTCAGGACGAATTTGCTTACGGCGCCGCGAGCCGCGCGGCGCACGGAGCCCAGAGGTCTGAGTGCTGTAGACGTCGTCCGTATCGAGGTATCCCTCAAAATAGGAGTTCCACAGGAACTTACCCGAAAAGGGACGGACATGGTCGATAATATTCACTGTTCGAGCTCGCGTCGTATGTTTAAGATATGAATAGGGCTGGTCCAAATGCGTAAATCGATCGATGCTTTTGTAGAGCACAAGAACCAGTTCCTGTCCGTTATCCGGTCTCATCATCTTCCCAGGCGCTCGTCGCCGAAGCACTACTTCCCTTTCGATGGTAATTGGTATTATGTTGAAGTAAACCGGACAACTCGAGCCCATGTTCTGTAGTGTTGTCACAATTAGGACATAGGTCTGCCATGAACAGAAAAGCAGTATATTCCCACGCGTTGCACAGGCCTCTGCTGCATGAGTTACGACTCGCTTCACATCTTCCGCGCTAATAAAGTCTCTAGTGCCCTTTGATACGCCAATATTATAGGATAGATCGACAATGACGAGCATTGCTCTGCCTCGAACATGATCTCCAAAGTACGATTTTGATGAGAATAATTCGAACGACTCGCGGAACATTTCGATATTCATGCAAGAGAGCTTTTCTCTTGCTACAGCGGATGCTTCGATGTTGAGCACCTGCTTCCCTTTCGGTAGGGGCATCTGTAGAGCCGTGGGTGAGCCTGGAGTGTTTGGATCATTGGGTAATCCCGGCGTATGTGGAGCACTCTGAACATCGTAATCAGAAAGGGGGCGTTCTCCATCAGATAATTCTGGATGAACCGGTGCAGGACCACCGCTTTCGCTGTCGCCCATTTCATTTTTTTCTGCGACCCCGTTTCGAGACACCTGAGCGACGTTAGTCCTTCCCTCAGCTACGCGGCATCTTGTCGCGCTGTCCTCCCCCCCCGCCCGTGCCGCCTGCAGGAGTGCGGGCGGGATCATGTGGGAGGTGTCAGCAGCTGTTCCCTGGTCTGAAATCTGCTCTGCAATCAATTTGTCTGCCGCGCCAGTGTTCACCATATGCAGCAGCTCGCGACGAAATTCACCCGTCGGGGTTTTCTCTGGTACTGTACAGTTCTCGTCCACTGCCTCGAGGCCAGCATCATCGTTCACGTAGACATTGTAGCCCAGATAGCCGAGTAGCCGAGAAATATGCGCGGACGTTACGGTCATGGCAAAGCTAGCAGCATCCACCTGTGATTTTGTCACCGCCCCGGTATCTTTCTTGAGAAATTTCACGCGCGTAATCAATCTCTTTTGTTGTAGGCTAGTCAGCTTGTGAATCCCAGTTGCCTTCGTGTTTGAAGACGTCCAGAGATTTTCGTATCCGATCTCCGTCATCACGCTCTGCATGAGGTAGAGCGCCGGCCAATGAAACTTCCGTGCAATCTGCAGGCGCTGCCGAAATGTGTTCTCAGATTCAAATCCCTGAGCGGGAGAAGAGGCAAACTTGGAATTGTCCGAAACGCGGGCATAGGCTGCTGCATCCTTTCTGCGGCCATTACTGGCAAGAGAATGATACATGTCCATGGCCCGTCGCACGAGGTGTAACTCTCCATCTACAGCTCTGACTTGGTCGAGAAGGTGCTTGCCAGCCACAAGCATATCGGCGTAGGTGAGCTTCACGCGATTGGATGACGCGGCATTAAGCATCGTGCCCAGCATAACCATGGAATGCCTGCTGCACGTTCGGAGCAGTCGGGCTTGTGGCCGCATCTCCTTGAAGTCCTTGCGATCTTGTGCAGTGGGAGCCTCCTCTGCCAGCATAACCAGGGCTTCGAGCAACGCGGCGCCATCGCACACACCATACCACACATTTCCCGTCTTTTCCCCCTCTTGGATTGCGCGCTCGGCGGTTGGGTCGTCAACGGCCTTGCCGGCTTGAACGAGATCCGACGGCAGCGCCTTGTACACAGTCAGGGCCGCGGAAGCTGACACAAAAGACAGAGTTGAGATGCTGTGGGCGAGCGCACGTACACGAGATTTAGAGACAGCGCGAATGCGCGCACCGGGCACACACCTCGCCGGGTCAACGTGCACGAAGCCGTCAAACATGTCGGCGAAAGACATTGCGCTCTCGGCCTCATGACCATCACCGGCCGGCGGGCTTTCCATTTCGCCGACTTCGAGCAGATGTGCGATAAATCTAGCAAATTGCTTCTGATCGTAGTCCTCTGCAAGCGAGCTGCTGCGCGATGCGTCCTCACTCGATGTTGTAAAGGATCCAGTGCCATCAGCACAGTGAGATGACTCGGCTAGGCTGAGTTGGCCTGCTTCATGCGAAGCAGGCCAGCACAGCCTAGCCGACGCTGATCACCACGTGACCGTCGCCACGTAGAGAAGTTGACGTGTTCATCAGCTCATATCCCTATCCCCATAACACTGTCAGCAAAGAACGAATAAACGATACTCGGTGTTTGGAAGAGGCAAAAATATTAGCCAAGGCAAAGAATATCGACATTTCGGGATATCATACCCTTACTTACAGCGATCTGAGAGTTATGACAGTGTTTTTTTCCGAAGTTTTACGATTTCCTTCTGCCAACAAATATATTTGGACCTCTTATGACCTCAATAAACATTATCGGGTGCTTGCTGACAGTGGGTTCAGTCTTCGTCAATCGAAACAACGGCAGCGTGGATTCCGAGCGAAGAAATGTAAACAGTGGACAGGATTCGGCTCATGCATCTGGGAGGGATCCTCGCGAGCCAAAAAATGTGAAAGTTGAGTTCGAGAAAGTTGGAGTGGAGCATTGTACACAGAACACTGGGAGCCATATATTTAATCTTTCACCCTTCCCCCTTCCTAGCCCCTCTTTACTTTTGATATTCAATTTCCAAGCCTTCCGTCCCCGTCTCCGCACTTGGTGCGTTTCCGCCGCTATCGTCATTCCCTGGTCGCCTTCCAATGCGTGATTTGCCGGTGACGGCGTCCCCGAGCACCCACACATTCGCTTGAGCTTGGCGACCAGTTTTTCCGCCTCGCCTTCCTCCATTCTGCGCCGCGATCCTGACGTGCGTTGCTGCACTTGATCGATCTCCCGACATCTCCGTTTGAAGATGAGGACTGATATGGCCTACCTAAGCAGGATTCCATGTATTATTCATAGGGGTATTTGTTCGTTCCCTCTCACGGGAAGTTTGTATGCGATTGCTGGGGATATACAACATCTCTGTCACCCGTTTATAGTTTGCCGTGAACTGACAGATGTTGACGCATGGAGACAGTTCAAGCAGGACTAATGTGCTGAGCGAGGTGTGCATATAACAACAACATGGAACTGGATTTGAAGATAACGACATGAAATCTCCCTTTTTATTTCTCTCCAACTCATAGTCAACTTCGGAGCTCCGGGCACCATTTTCGTCATAGAAATCCGTCTCTTCCTCCCACAAACCGTTGTAACTATCATCCGCAAATCAAAAAACCGCCATCGACGGCGTTATAACGCCGTGTGCAGAGTCTGAATATTCATAAACTGCACTAAATCTCCGCGAAAGCCTCGGTCCGTCATTTTTAATCCATGAGCGCGCTGCCGAATACTTTGTATCCTCGCTTGCTGATCTAGCCACCAGCATCTCGAGATTCACGCGTGACTAACGTCCTCGATATTTCTTTTTGTACTTTCACTGGGAGCTGCCCACTCCGGAGAAGCTTAGGAAATTTGCAGAGAACGGAATCGACATAGATTTCGTCAGCATCGCCAACCGCAGGGCAAAATTTAGCTGTCAGCTCTGCGACTCCATTTTCGGGTTCCATCCATTGGACCCACAACACCGCGATGCGTTGCTCTTGCCCAGGAACAGGATTGGTCTTTTTCCGCTTCACTATCGCTCCAATCCAGAATCTCCCGAACTTGAGCTGGGTGACGTGCGGTCGGACCACAACAAGATCTCCCACATTGTACTCCACGCCCGCGATCGGTATCTCATCCATGTCGAAGTCAGGCTCCTCATCTTCAGAGCCTGACGAGAGCGACTCTCCGCATCGCCCATCAGGCAGCCGTTCTCTCATGTATACCGCATCGCGTGTGTAATGCCCGTTCATCTCTGGACAAGTGCTTAGGTTCCAAGGGCATGGAACTTCGCCACCAAGTGTCAGTCTTGCGATGAGAGTTCTAAGAGCTTCCATGCTCGCCTGGGAACCGATCCGACGTTCAACTGCCTGAATGCGTCGCGTCATCCTGTGCGCGTCTTCTGTAGTGCTCTTCTTGCGTACAAGAGGAGGAATTGTCATTTTTCGTAGGTCCAAACTTAAGCCTGGGCGCAGAAACCCCCCGGCAGCCCAGAAGACAGTAGAGACACGGAACTCTGCGAAATTGGCCAAAGCTTGACCTCACACGTAGAGGCACCTGCTGCGTCAACTGTGAATGAGAACTCGTGGTACACAGTAAATCCACTGAGCTCTGAGGACGGTCGAAGAAGCCTATTAACCTCGAACAGAGCTTTCGTGTTGATAGTTGAGTCAATATGTGATATGATCGGCTGCGGAGTGAAGCTCTCCCCAAGCGCGGCATATAATTCAGGAATAGTGCATATGTTCTTATCACGGATGCCTGCCCCAGTCCTAGAAAACATCTGATCAATGTCCTCATGAGTGTGACCTTTAGGCAGATAACGTGCCACCACTTTTTTGAATACTCCTCGAACGACAAGCAGCTCAAAATACCCATGAGTGAACGAGTTTTTGTTCTCGCGGGCGCAGTTGTCGAGTTGAACAAAGAGCACGGGCGGTAATATGAGATCCAAGGCTTGTAATCGGTTACTCTCTGACGTAATAACTCTGTGAATCACCTCGACTACAAGGTTGGATCCAGTTAGATTGTAGTCCTCCGCAGTGAACAAAAATGCTCCGGCACCAGCTGACTTCCCTCCGTGGTTCAGTACACCAATGAGATGTATGGGAATACCCAGCCCAATTGAAGAAGCCTTCGATTTGCTCGCAAAATGTGGCAATGCGTACTTCACTTGATCAGCGCCGTCTACAATCAAGGAAATCGTCCTGTCAGGGCGGAGCTGCGCTTCGTCTCTTGTCGCGTAGTACATGGCACGACTTGCACGTACGAACTGGATATGCTCGGACCGTCTCCGCAGCGTATCCTCTCTTTGCTCCGCGGTCAGAGGTCCATCCAAATCTTCGTCAAACTCGACGCATGTATCACACCTAGCAAACCCGTGCAGTCGTCTCGTCTTGATCTCAGGTGCAACCTCCTTCCAGGTCCGCACGAAGTGCGTGTAACCGCATGGGAGGCGACCAAGCGCCCTCTCCTGTTCACAGTAGTCTTCCCACACCTCTATTTTGTTGCGTTGTGGGAGATGGAAAACATCGCGCTCCGGACTGTGGTCAGCGTCTCTAGATTTCACTCCGAGAAGATACGCAGCAACAAGGGTGTGCTTGCTGCCATCCAAAGATCTTGCGCGCCTATTGGCATACGGTGAAGACGGCGCATGTGGAGTACCAAGCACACTATTAAGTAAGTCCGGCGACGCTGTTGTTACACTGCCCATGTATGAACGACAGACTACGATCCCATGGTACTGAAAAACAGGCTTGTTCTTGCTGCTCGATCCACTATCAGAATCTCGGTCGTCAAGCGCATTTCGATCGGCCACGAGTCCGATGAGAAGTCGTTTCCGGTGAACTTGAGTTTTGCCGGCGCAAAAGGAACGACGGAGGCCCCTCGACTGCTGAAATGGAATGATCTGGCCACATCGCTGTGCGCAGCACTCCACCGGTGGTTTGTACGTCCCCGCTTCATTCGCAAGCGCATTACGCCTCATTGCAGCAGAGGACTTTGACTTGCTGATTGCATTGCGATTGCGAGAGCTTCTTCCGCGCCGCACAGAACCGCGTTGGGACTCTGAATCAGAGCTGGAGCGTGGCATGGGAACCGACGCCGAAGTCCGAATGCGGACCGCCGTGGAATACTGCTACGACAAGCAGCAGAAGCATGCGCCCCGCGTAGTGGCTGACTAAGGTCCGGGGCATACCAGGCTTTCGCGCCTAATGTCAAGACCAATCTGCAGCCTTCGCTGGAATCTATCGAGAATAAGCCCTACAGCAATGATGCCGAGAGAAGGCTGGAAAAATCTTCGGCAGGGGAGCAACGCCCTGCCGACGCCGCCACCCTTCGCCCACGGCACGTCCCATTGGGCAATGCTCTCGCGCAGTGCAACGGCTGGCGTGCCAAGTGGTGTCGGCGGGCGAGGAGAGGCCGCTGCCCGTGCTGCACCGCGAAGGGCAGGACAGGGCGACATGATGGAGCACATGCTGCATGTGCCGGGCGGCGGGGACGCGGTGGCGAGGGATGGGGACCGCATGACGGGGCTAGCGCAGCTCAGGAAGAAGCTCCCGCGCATGATTAAGGGCGGGAGAAGGCCCTGGCCCTGCCGCTGCACGAGCTTGTCAGAGGCAAGCTGGAACGCGAGCAGGCGTATAAGATCGCGTCGCAGAAGGTCAGCGCTAAATGGGCGCGGGTAGTTGGCAAGAATTGCGAGAAGGAGGTGTTCAACTTTGCGAAGAGAACCGCAGAGACGGATAGGAGGAATATGAGCGCTGTCGAGGAGGGCTTCAAGATGTTTGAGGAGCGTGAGAAGGAAATCCAGATGATGCTTAGGAATAGGGGCGTGGGGAGCGATGTGCAGGTTGTGAAGAATGAGGAGAAGTTCTTCAAGATCAGCTGGAAGTCGCTGGAGTGTCCAAAGACGAGCTTCTGGAGCTCCTCCTTGGACACTCCAGCGAATTAATGATGGAAAACTCTGACGACAGTGATTGTTAAAACTCTGGGTGTGCACAGCATGCGACAGAGAAGCAGCTTGATGCCAAGATAGAGGAAGTAAAGCATTCTCTGAATCAATAAGAGAAGGCAAGTTCGAGATAGAAGAAGCGAAAAGGAGTGATAGGAATGAACTTCATGCACATAGCGTCGCGCTGCGCGGCCGCCAGTTCGACGCCCGTGTCGCGCGCTGCGTACGCCACGTCCACCAGAAGCGGATCACGGCCGCCGAGTGGCACCGGGCCGGCACCCACATCGGCACGGGAAACAAGGCCGGCATCATGGGCTTGTGAGGCGTCAGCGACGTCCGCCTCGGCGACTCCCTGCACGCGTGCTGCCGGCCGCAGCGCCGCCTACGTGCACTACGGCAACCTCACCACCTTTGCGTTCGTGCCCACAAGGGACGAGGTGTACAGTTGCGCGGCAGACAGTGTCGTGCAATGGCTCGCGCTGGAGCTGGTCGCGATCGCCGCACAGCAGGAGAAGCGGAACGAGGGCGTCAGAGGTGGGGAGGGGGTGCTCAAAATGAACTCAGAGGGATGGCATGGGCAGCGCAATTCTAAGATGGCGTACAGCTTGGCGGGCGACGGAAACGGGTTGTACATCGGTGATGGTGCCGGCTAATTGTGGCCCGTGGACTCGCAGGAGGCCGGCAAAAAGGGGGTGTGCTGGCGGTTGCATAGAGGCAAGGTGACGTGCGCGGGAGTCAACGTCGCGGGGGGAATCTGATGGCAACGGCGAACAATGACCGGCGGGTGTGTGGGAGGCGTGGCGGATTGAGTGAGGCTCCGAGCTGGGGTGGTACTCTTCGTCACGGACTCCAAGTGCAAGTTCCTGAGCTTGAGACCAACGAATATATAAAATATTTATCGGGTACCGTGATGGCGTGACAGTCACGGGGAGGGCTACAAGAGCACCAAGAGACCTCCCAGGGTCAAAATGCAAGCAGAAGACGCTAAGATACTTGCAGAACCCCTAAGGAGCTCCCAATACTTATTGTCTAGTGTCTTCAACGACTGCGGAATAGTTTTGTAACGTTTTAGTGGGCTTATAACATAACTAAAGAAAAGAACGATCTTTGCACTAGAAACCGATCTACCGGAAACCCCTGTTCATCGTAGATTTAACTATTAATTAGTAATCTACACTCGACGGCGGTGCGGTATCGCGCCCACCAGTCTCGGACTGGATGACATAAAGTTGTGTGACCGGGGGCAGCTCGTCCCCTCACACAGGAGAGGAACCAACTCTCGATCACGTTTATTGCTCACCTCGTTCATCCTCGAGATGCGCAGTGGGGATACAATTAATTTTTGCTCTTCCGCTTCGAATTTCGACACGTCCATAACAAACGTATTTGCTCGCTGTTATTTCGACTTCTTATTTGTTCGTGTAGCTTAAAGTACAGTATCAGATAGAGCGGACCGCTGTAAAGGCTGTCGGGCCAGAAAGGCCCGCTCCACTGCAGACAGAAAGTGGCGGTGCCCAACGGGCATGACACACAACTGGGCGAAGTTCTGCCTAGAAATACATGGAAATAGGGAGGAATGCAGCGGTTGCGACATACGGGTTATGTTGGAATGAAAAGGTGGATTTGCAGAGTCCTTAGGCCATGTTGGACGTGGGGAGCGAGAACATTGGGCGAAGAGGGGGGTATGAAGGGGTGCAGCTATCTGCGCGGATAGATTTAATTACTTGCTTCCCATATCTTGCTTTAGCGAAGAAGAATAGAACTCTGATGCGCCTAGTTTCTGTATTGCTCAATTAAAGCGATACGGAAGCCTTAAGGGCTCCCATCCCTCTCAAACTTTTGTTTGCCTTTATTTCAGCTTCTCTACCCTCTCCCGATCTCCCTTCACCACGTGACGCGAGACGACGTGGTTTCTGCTCCACCAAGTTCATTACAATCAGTCAAACTACATTCCGGAATGTTCAGCTGACGCACGTGGAATGTGAAAAGGCTGGAGCACCATGTCGAATCGGGAGGCGCCGCATCACGCGACTGAGGACTTGAATTACCGGACGCCGCCAACGCCAACGATTGAGGATACCGCACACCACGTGTCCTCCCCTCCAACTGTCAACCTGACGCATATTTTCCCAGCCACCGTACAGGAATTGATGCAGACAGTCACATGGAGGCCTGATGACAACAGCCCGAAACAAGGCTACTGTTCCAGTGGATGTACTCAGTGGTACAGAAGGGATATTTTGGCTGCACGGCCCAAGAGGCGTACACCAACCTGCCTCCTGACTCTTTTCTCTAGAGAGGTTATACACGGCACGTTCGCACCACAGATGTACAGGTACTTGCGCGATCTCATACACGACAGACAGGGCGGCAATGAAAATCGCATAGGGTTGCAGATAAATCGTGGCCCAACGAGTACTATGGCGACCCGCAGTCTACCAAGGATGCGGCCGACCTCGCCCGTGAGGCTGTGGAGCAAGAGATACCGACGTTGTCGTCACGTCGTATCGAGTATACAAGAAGTTCTTCGCGATCAAGCGACGATGGTAGGGGAGGAGAGGAGCAATATTTTGCTGTATATCCGCAGCCGACACAGGGTACCGCACCAGCCAGAATGTATCTGCCGAGACGCAGTCAGGAATTAGGCCGCCCAGCTCGAGTTGAGACACCGATCCTGGACGCTGGATTCCAAAGGTAGCAGTTTAGGGTCGTACGTCCAGGTGTCCAGGCGGGTATCCATGACACATACACGCTTCTCCATCGGCGAAATTCCAACAGGGCGCAGCACCAATCCTCCGACCAGCTCGCCTCGACGTCAAGCACTGTGTCCCCGCATGCCGTTTCTGTCCTCAGCAGGCTTGGGACGAGGTTCAAGGATCGCAGTGATAAATTCGGAGCGAACGATGGGGAAAATTGGGAGCACATATTCAACTCTTATATGAACTGTGTCACCCAGTGGGGCGTGCCAGAACACGCGGGATTGAGGAACGTGGGGAATATCCTGGCTGGCCAAGCCCGGACTTAGTACAAAATATAGGTGCAGGCGAATCCAAGGTTCTTTAAAAACCTGGAAGAAGTGAACGTCTTTATGCTCAGCATTTTTCATGGCAAAAAAGCACAAGAAGCTCCATTAGAACACTTAAATTCAATTTCCATGTACGACCTAGCGCAGTAAAAGAGGTCCCTCGTCCAAGGTCTCAAGGCCGTACGAGCAAAGATCGTGAAACATGAGAACCTTGTGCCAATTGAGCGCCAGACGGACCAAGACCAAAGACGTTGGCTGAAGCAGGCCGTGCGGTCGTTGAAGTGAACGAAGGCAACCACATCTCGCGCCCACGAGTTGGATTTTTCCAAGTCATGCAGTACCTTAAAGTGCCACGCAATTGAAGAAGGTAGGGGCCGTGAGATGAGTGCAGAGCAACGAGATGGCCGAGCAAGAGTAGTCAACAAGAGCCTAGGCAGGCGTTTTGTCTTTGAAAACGTTTACGGGCGAGCGAAGCCCACTCCGCGACACCGTCTGTAAACACCTCGCGAGAAAAAGCCGTTTAACGGCAATTGCTATGGCTTCGGAAAACAGGGATACCGCTGCTTCGAGTTCCCGACATGCTCCGGAAAGCCAGGATACGACTGGGATGGTCGAGAAGCCATGATGGCCATCCTTGAGACCCGCATCGTAGCAGAGACCAGCGTGGTAATGGACGAGCTGTGCATACAGCACGGGGAGAATTTGATGCAGTCATTGATGGGTCAGGATAACCAAGGGGCTGCAGACGAGAGCAGGGAAAGGGCCATCAGCTTCGAAAGTGCTGAGAATAGCAAAGAAAGCAAATCGTCAAGCAGCGAAGAGGGTAATGACTCAGGAGATGGATACCCGGCCCAATTTGGTATCCAGTACTTGAATGTGGAAGGAGGTAGCTATCCAGCTTCAGAACAGGGAAAAGGAGCGGACATCACCTACTGCGCGGGATCGGCACAAGCCAATCAGAAATCCCCAAGTCATTCAATGGGAAAAATACCATCCCATCCAAGGGAAAGATTCTGCCCATAAATGCATCTACACCAGTGACCGCCGACGAGTTCGAATGTGTATGCTTGGATACTGGGGCATCAACCCCTGTCAGCGGAAGGAGACAGACTGAGGCCTATGGAGCTTTCATAGGATTTAAGATCCTACCCAAGGCGACGAGGAGAGTCTTCAGGTTTGGAGCTCATGTTGAGCCTAGCATTGGAACCATTGTGGTGCGTATGCCTACTCCAGGCGATGCTTTCACCGAGATCAAGGTGAACATAGTAGCAGCCAATATTCCGCTCTTGATTGGGTTGGAATGTCTGGACCGATATAGTCTGTACAGAAACAACATACAAAACCTCTTGTTCCATGACAAGTTGCGATGGTCAATTCCCTTGACGCGACAGGGATCTCAGTGACTTATTTTGACATGTCTGGGACATGGATATGGCATATAAGAGATGGTGCATGATATGCAAATGACATGGGGGTGACATGTTTCCGATATGGCAAAGTGCCCTTTTGTTGTCATATTTTGGGGGGTTAATTGGGCAATGATATGTGTAAGATAGGATGATATGGCATTGACGGGCGTCTGATTACCTACTGATGTGACCTCACGGGGATGTCGCATCAGACGCATGTCATCTGAGTATTGCCGCGTTCAGAGCCGTAGTTCACATCTTCTACATATCTACCGCATGCATATAATGCACATATCTTTGTCGGATCCACGTCTGCCCATATACATGGCATGTCATTCAGATATCTACCATTGTAACGCCCACCAGCTGTTGTGCAGCTGTAACACGTGTACACCGCGTACGCGTGGGATTTTGATCTCGAACAGCAGTTGGCTCTTTTTCAGAACAAAAAAGGTTTCTGAGGGGGACATTTGTCCTAAAAATAAGGCTGAACTATTTAAAGCATAAATTTGGTTAATCGCGCCAGGATCTCTTACGAGCCCACTGCTCTCCTCTCGTTGTTTTTAACGATTTCCGAGGCCCTTTTCAACGCTGCGTTCCGAACACGCCGTCTTCTTTGAGCAGGTGTTTCAAAGAGTGTCTCAGGCTTGCTCACTTCCATCAGCCATTTCGGTACCGTTTCGGTCTTTTGGATCTTCAAACATGGAGACGAAAGCACCCAAACCTGTCATGGGTTTGAGCTTAAGCTGTCGCGGGGGTGGCTTGAACTCAATGGGCTTGCGGGTTGCAAACATTTGAATGATTTTTTTGGGGAAGCGGAAGCGTTGCTGGCCGCTGTAAGGATACGTTCTTCTGTATGACGGATGTGTTGAACGGGGGCATAGAAGATATCATCTGGGGAGCAGTTAAAGTGCGTGCAAAGGAAATCGATGTGAAGGTACATAACACGCTTCGGAACTTTCTGTTCACTCGTATCGAAGAGGAAGAAGGGTTCGATCTTGTGAGTCTGAACTTGCAAAGAGATCGGGATCATGCAATTCCATCATATAGGGATATCAGAATAAAACTGATCCGACAGGGTGTGCGTGGGGTTCGGATATCACGAAGAATGCGAATCGGCAGAGTCGGTTGTTGACGGCGTTCTACGGAAATGTGAGGAATATGGATGCATGAGTTGGACTTATGACTGAGGATCATGTGGGCGGTGGACCGATGGGGCCGATTTTGGGAACAGCACTTTAGGGCGTTGCGTGATGGAGATAGGTTCTACTTTGAGAACGCGGGGGTGTTCTCGAGCGAGTTGAGGAGCGCGATCGCGAGGCTTGAACGGCTGTTCCCAGGGTCGCAAAGCGTGTTGCAGGGGTTTTTGCTACGGAATACGAATATCGCAGCGGGGGGGATATTCGGAACAAGGTGTTCTTCATGTAGATAGGAGCGATAGGTGGTGTTGACATGTGTAGATAAATAGGGGCTGCGGCGCTTGCTGCTCTCCACCGCATGTCACGGCTTTCGCATCGCAAATCGCCCTTTTCCTCCTCGCTTCTATCGCAGGCTTGATCTTGTCTCAAGGTGGCTTGAGGTCGAAGGCCATGGCAGTGATAGGAAAAAGAACGAGGTCGGATGATGGTGGATTCATTGGAAACGCGGTGCTATGCCCAAAACGCATAGCCACGTGTGCCGCACCCACACCTGTACACGCGGTCCACGTGCACTCGATCCACGTGCACGTGATCAATCCCAATCCCACAGATCCAATCCCAAAAAAGTTTGATCCATTATGCGCAGTTCTCCCACCCCTCTTTTCGAGCCACACTTTCCGGTCGAGGCATCACGCAACACCATGCCCATCCACCCCTCAATCCGACCGTCAATGCGAACCCTCCACAACTTATTTCCCCCTTAGCCCGCCACATGCCGCGTCTCCCGGTCGTGTGAATTATTTTAGATTCAGAAGGCTACAACAATGCTATGTGTAGAGAGAAATTCATTTTCTATGTTGTTTGAATTTCGCCAACGTGGCGTGAACAAGTTTAGTTGTGATGGCAAAAAGGCCTCTTAAAGGTACTTACGGGCCACTTTCAGTAGAAAACGGGGATTTTAGGTGGAAAAGGGCAGATACTAGCTACAACTAGAGTAGTATATAAGAGCTGGCCGCTTGGTAAACTTTAGAACCGGGTACCGAAAACCCGAACCTACCAGCAGCACCAGGCTCATCACCACCGGACCACTCCGGTCCAAACCTGACCCCCCAACGGCTCACAAAGAAAAGGCCCAACAGGACCCTTTTCCGGTCCCAGTCGGACCCTTCACCAACCACACTAATTTGGTCATCGGACCTTTTTCTCACAGCTCGACACACACTCTGCCCACCCAATCGCACGTCCACCCCTCTCGCTCCTCCCGCACCCCTCCCGCACCCCTCCGGCACCCCTCCCGCACCCCTCCCGCACACCCACGCGATACCCTCCCCACTTCACGCATTCGAACCGCGCCGCATTAAGCACACATGCGACATCACATCTCGCCTCTATCCGTTTCCACGCATCTCCACGTCCCCCCGAGTTCTTTGCTTGCATTGCACAAAGTCATGCGCTTCGTGCGGGGGCGCATGTCGGTTTGAGGGCGAGCAGAGTTTTCTTGCAGTGCATATGTATTGAAAAATGCGTTTTGCGCGGCGTCCATTCTGCACTGTGTGTCTGTGGCTGTTATGTGTGGACATGTGCGGAAGATGTTGCGTGGAGGTTGGTTTTCAGGCGGAGGGAGTTGTGTTGTGAGATATGGTGATATTCTTTGTATGTGAAGCCTGAAGATGTAGAGAAGCGTGGTATGCAGGAAACTGTTTGCCGGGCTCGTGAGGTCTTCGCAATGGGGGCCAGCATGTATCATCTATCGAACTGACAACGAAAGGATATTGTGTCCACCGCCGGACACATGCGACCTTAAGGATGACATGGAACGCCGTCTATTGGCCAAATGCACTGTGTTAACAATTGACCAGAGATGTGCTGACTGGTTCGTTTTACGTCAGTTTCGTGTAACCGGGACAAGTGCTGGGAAACTTCTGTGCAATAACAACAAAGTAAGAAACATTATTGGAATGGATTGAAATGTACCACGGAGTCCAAAAGAGACCGTACAACAAATACTGCAGTCGTTTGTCAAGACATGGTTCAGTTCGAGTCTATTGAATGAACCAATGATGCGTCGACCAGCTGATGAGTCAGCATAAATTGCTTCAGTAGCTTCTAGGGACTTCTTTCAGTGCTTGTATGAGTGTAGCATGCCTGCCAGGAAAGGAGAGGACTTTTTGGCTTGCTCCCCTGACGGTGTAGCATTAATTGATCTACATGCGCTTGGAATACAGGGAAACGTTTCAGGACCTCAAAATCATCCAGCATCAGTGGAAATCAAGATTAGTGCTGCTCAAATTAGTCTACATCGTCTGCGGTCCCGGGCGACGGCGGATCCGGTTAAATGCGAAGTTGGAGAGTCTTCATTTACGCACTACATTCCTGGTGGTCATGTCGGGAAGATACTACATGAAATGGTGACCCTTCGAGTTAATTATGTCATGTATGTATCAGCATCTGAAGCTGGAGTGATATATAGTGCTGTTGTACGTGTACGGCGGCAGTAAATATCACTCCAGCCGTGCTCTGCACGGATGTTGTTTTGGAGAAATGTCATGCCGCCTTGGCAGCTGTTGCGCAGCCAGTGGTCTCATGGGCGCACAAAGAAGATCGCAGACCTCCTACGTTCAGTGATGCCGCAACAAGCCGTATAATTAAGTTGAGGTTACAATTCTGGGAACTCGTGAACAAATACGTCAAGTGCAAGGACGCATTTTCTCCTTTGAAGCTTTTAAGCATGCTTCTTGTGGTATAACTACCTTCGTCCCGACCACTCGGAAACGAGGGGGGTTAGAGGTAAGGGAGCGCGCGCCGCTGGGTAACCCACGCGTGAACGCAGACCGTACGGATGGACTCGAAAAGAGGGAAGGCTCACGTGGCCGGTGATGCGCAGCCGGTCGGTAGTGTTAGATCCGGACGGCCGGTCACTGGTTGGAAGCCTGAGACTAAATGGGAAACCGGAACGGGATAGCAATTCGCCGTAAAGGGAGGGGAGGCGAGTCTGCCTTTCGTTTACTGGAACGGGGCAGGTGCCCCCGGTCTTAACCCCTAAGTGGGACGCTAGGACACCTGTCCCGCTACAGCAACTGTTACTTACTGTATACCAGCTACTGTGCTAAATTGGCTAATTTGTGCCACTAAGTACTAATTACTAGTTAGCCACCGTACGGATTATACACGTGTGCCCGTGTCCACGGTCCCGGCTAACGGTTGTGCCACGTGCTACCCGTGGCCACGCCCGCTGTTACCGGCTGTCCCACGTCGGACCCTTGGAGTAGTACTGTACACGGGGGCGGGCGCGTGTACGCCTGCTCGCTACAGTGGCACCCGCCCTCCCGCGCGGTTATCATCTCGCCGGGGGGTTGTGATACGGAATTGTACTACAGACCCCCTTCCTTACTTCGCGACACGTCCCCGTCGCGGCCGATGTCTGCAATGACCGGCTTGGAAGGGGCGCCCACCGTACGGAAAAGCCCGCGCCGATCGCGGGAACGCGGTCGGACTGCGGTCGACTCCATAGGGGAGCCTATGGAGTTTTTGGTATTTAACCGTGGCGGTTCCTCCGGTGCGGTGGCGGGTCTCCTCACGCTTCCGTTGTCCCCCACAACTCACCCCACAGCACACGCCACGACGCATTCCACAACTACCGCTATCCACGCCCTTCCTCACGATTCTTCCCTTCTCTTTCCTCCTACCAATCCGATGGCGGATCACCGCACGGAACAGGGACAGACCCCACGCGAGCGGCCTCCCTCGGCGGCACCCGCGCCGGCGCTTTCGTTTCATCCGGCGCGGTCTTCGCGCGCCGGGGACCAGCCCGCTATGGGTCCCTCTGACCGTCCGGCGCGGCTCGCGAGTACCGGCGGCCTCCCGTCTCGGGGCCCTTCTCCCGACGAGCGCGGGCCCTTGCCGCGCCCCCTAAGATCAGCCCCGGCTCCCCTGGTCGGCGAGTTGACCGTACTGAGGCGGTCGCCCGACTGCGTCGCAGCTGCGGGACGCCCCGCAACCGGAGGGGAATCTCAGCCGGCGCGGCCTGATCCGTACGCAGTGACGCCCCTGGCGGCGGCGACGCCGCCGACAGGTTGGCTCCGCGCCGGGGTGCGTTCCGTCCGGTCCCTGTTGCCAGGGAGCGATTTGGACCACCGGGCGTCACGGGGTGGTCGGAACCCCTCGCAAGGGCAACCGCCGATGACCGTCGATGCCTACATCGGTACGGCCTTCCTCGATTCCGCCCGGTTTCAAGCCATCCCGAGGCGGAGGAGCATCCGCACGCCCTCCCCTCGCGGACGAGTTCGTCAAGAACACCGCTCGGCTGCGTGGAGGACCCATTGGCTCCATGCACCGCATCGGGTGATGGCCGACTCCCGTTCGGATCTCCTGTAGGTCCGCTGCGCGGGCGAGGAGCAGTACCACGCGCAGTTGTTCGGTCTCTTCGAGCGGTTCGGCGGGGATGTGGATCCCAGGCCCCCGTCCAACTGGTGGCCTTCTCCCGCCCGTTCGACCGGTGGTACAGTGTGGCCAACCGCGCCCGGTGGGGTGAGAATTCCGCCAAGGAGAGCCGACTGCAGTGGCGCCGCGTGGATGCTTATTTCCACATGTGGCACAGCACGGAATTCTTCGCGGTCCCCCTGTCGGCCCGGGGTCAGTTATACCCCGCCTTACCGGACGGATGGAGTAGCCTCGAGGCCCCGGAGTACCTCTGTGTCCCCACGCCCAGCGTGCTGGCGTACGTCGCCGCACGCTGGATGCCGGTGGGTCCTTTCGGTCTGGAAGCCTCGGCGGGAACGCGCCGGCTGATCGATGCGATCATTCTTTCGGAATGGGCCGTCCTGGCCTTGCTGTGTTTTCTACACGCCGCACGGGACGGCCTTCCGTTTTTCACAAGGTGCCCGGACCCCCGCTTGGCAAACCGGAATGCGAATGACCGCGGCGAGCGGGGCTCACTCTTCCGGTTTTCTCCGGGGCTTTTGCAGCTCATCCAGTCGGTCGGGGTGGCGGCCATCTTCGAGGGTACGTCCTTCGACCCGACTGGCGCCGAGGCCATCCTCGACTTCTCCGAGCGGTTGGACTGGTCCCTCCCCGAGCGGGGCGACTTCGTCTGGTACAGTTGGGCCCGCGGGTGCTCCCTGCCGATGCCGCATTGGTATGGAACCTCGGCGGAGGCCGCCAACTGGTACGAGCCCCTGCTGGACGCGGATACCGCGTCATACGGCGCCGTCATTGCCTCGGGCGACGGATGGGGCGCGGCGGTCACCTCTGCCAGGGCCCCCGTCGAGCCCTCAACCAAGTCGTTGCCGGTCACGGCGGCTCCGCTCTCGCCGATGCCGGGTACAACCGGCAACACGGAGGGTGTTCCAGTCGGTCCGTCGACCCCGCCCGAAGTGGCCGTGCCGGTGGCTGCGGACTCCCCGCGAGCCATGGAGGAGGGAGAGCCCGTGGCGGCATCTGCCCCGGTGGCGCCCCCTCCCGCCGGCCCTACTGCAGAGCTGGCCGCGGTAAATCTGCCTCAGGTGGCACCCGCGTCGGCACCAGACTCCGCTGCCTTCCCCGTCAGCGATATGACCGGGACGGGGACTCAGACCCCTTCGGTGGTCGCTGATGAAGCCTCTAAGGGCGCACCGAATGGAGGGGCTCCCGCTGCGGTTCCGGACGCGCAGGCTGCCTTGCGCGCCCTGCAAGTGGAGTGCGGATATGCGGGTGTACCCGCGCCGCTCACCCTTGCAGCGGGTTTGACGTCCGCGCGGGCTTGGCTGGTTGAGGTGACCCAGCTCAAGGCGCGGGTGGCGAGCCTCCAGTTCGCGATCCGCCAGCGTGACACTGGCGAGGACCTTCTGCCGGGTGAGACGATGGCGCGTATCCGCACCGCTCAGGACCACCTCGCAGTATTGAGCGAGCAGGTGGCTGCCAAGAGACCGTACGGTTCGGTCGATGTCGACCCCGCGAGCACGACGCAGGGGACGGAGCCCTCCGCCAAGCGCCAACGTCGCGATTAAGGCCGGTACCGGAGGCGGGGAGAGTAGCGAACCGCCTCCGGGGACCAAGTCCCTTCCTTTCAGTAAATGAGTCCTTCTTCTCCTGGCTCCCTCCTTGGCCCTGTCGCTCGAGTTCGCGTCCTTCTTCTTCTGGCCCCAACGGGTTTCCCCGAATTTCATCCCTTCCAGCCGATATCAGTGGTCCGTCGGCTCCGCAGGTCGCGATAGGTGGACCCGCGGTTTTCCCGACGTGGTCCCTACGACGGCCGTTGCCCGCCCGCGGTCACCGCGGGTCGTCATCTCCCCGCAGAGGTGGGGTACCCCCGGCGTGGGGGAAGGTATTTCCTGCCCACGCATTTAAAAACGGGGCCATCTCTCTGCAAACAGGGGGGTTTCCAAAGAACGGTGGTACTGTATCCCGGTCTGGTCGAGGTAGGGCGGGGCCGCCCCCGTCCTCAAACCTCCCTGGCGGTCCATATGGGCGTTTTTTTCAACTTGGCACCCCCGGACGCGGGCGGACCCGGAGAGTGCAATGCCGTCAACGGGAGGGGGCTACGATTTTTTTCCACCCTTCTAGGGAGGAAAACGTAGCCCCCCTTTGGGCTTAATTAAAAGCCGGCCATCGGAGTCACCTCCTTGCCATCCAGGGCCCTTCCGCGCCGGGTCAATCCGGCGCGGGGCAGCGGTAGCGCGCGGTTGCTCGCGCGCTCTTGCAGTGGCGGGTTACCGCAACGGGTGCGGCCTGTGGCCTACCCCCGGGGTCGCCCGTCGGGGTGAGATCTTCCCGACCGCGTGGGCGGGGGTACCGCTGCGAGTTTCCCTCCGCGCTTCCATGTCGGGTTGACGCGTACCGCGGCCCGACGGGCGGGCGACCGCACTATCGTCGTGACGGGTCATTGCGGGGGCGGGTTCCCGTTCCCCCCGCAACACCCGGTGCGCGTCCCCATTACCGGCTTGGGGCGGAACCGGCCTTTTCCTTGGTAATTTCCGCCTGCTTTTTCCTTGCAGTGGGTGGCTTTTCGGCGTTTTGACGAGCTCCGATTGGGTGTTCCCCTTCATCGGAGGCGCCGCAATCCGCCGCCGCTGCTCTGCGGACAACATCCGCAGGGGCACGGTTTCTGCCATCCAGTCGGTCTTGGGTCGCTGCGCCCTTGAGCGCCCGGCGAGGGCTCGCCATGACAGTATTTCCGCACCGGTATCCCCCCGTTCGGTCTTGTCCCCCGGGTGCTAACACGTGCTCGGAAGAGGGCTATACTTTTATCCACCCCGAGGGGGGTGAGACGTAGCCCGCCCGAGTGTTTCCTTGGCCATCGCCGCGTCGGGTCGTCTCGCCGGCGGGTCCGTTCCATCCGCGCCGGGCCTGTCCCGTGCCGTTTTAGCGGTGGCGCGCGGTTGTCCGCCAACGCCAGAAGCGGTCGATGAAGGGTTGCGAGAGGCCTTCGGCGGGTTCCCAGGTATCGTCCGCTGCGGTAAAACCATACCAGCGGACGTTGTACTGGCTGCCACTGCGGGTCTCCCGGTGAGCGACCAAGTGGGCAACCACGTACTCCGCTGGCGGTTCGGGTGTTCCCGCCGGTGGGTCCGTTGTCGGTGCGGCCACAGTGGGGTCGTGGGGTCCCCGCGGCATCTTGGTTACCCGATCGATGCTCACGCGGTTCGAGACCCCGTCTTGGTCGACGACCACTGTGGCCTCCGTGGCGGATCGGACCCGAAACGAGCCTTCCGTTCTCGGTAAGAGCTTGACGGAGGGTCCTCCTCCGTCGCTCGGTAGGTCTCCCCGCTCGGCGCTCGTCAACGGCCGCAGTGGACGGTCCACGTAGACAAAGTCTCCCACCGCGATGACCGGACGGAAGCGCACCTTCTTATCGAAGTCGGCTTTGTATCCGCGTGCGCTCGAGGTCATCCCGGAGCTTTCGCAACGTCGCGCGCTTGTACTTTACCGCGGTCCGCGGGTCTTCCGTGTTGGATCCGGCGTCCTGCGGTACAGTACCGGGCAGTGCCAATCCGGGCGGTGATCACGTCAGCACCAGGTCGAACGGGGTTGTCTCCGTTGACCGGTGGACCTGCGTGTTATACGCGAAGGTCAGGGGCTGGATGTACTCGTCCGAGTCCCTCTGATGCTCCTCGACATAGTGTCGGAGGCGCTGCACCAAGGTGGGGTTGAACCGTTCAGTTTGCCCATTTGTCTGGGGGTGATAGGCGGTAGTCAGGTAGTGCCTCACCCCCAGCAAGGCGCACACCGCGTCGAAGAACTTGGCGGCAATTTGTGGTCCGTTATCGGTTAGCACGTAACGAGGTGCGCCGTATACGTAGACCCAATTGTCCAGGAAGGCGTTTGCCACGACCGACGCGATGGTTGTCCGTAACGGGATGCTGCGCGTCAGCTTCGTAAACCGGTCGGTCATGACGAGCACGTGGCGATTGCCGTGCGCCGTCTTCGGTAAAGGACCCAGCAGGTCCATGGCGACGAAATCCAGCGGCCCTGCCCCTGGGAATAGCTTGAGGTCCTTCTGATGCCGCACCAGGGTTCCCTTGGTGGCGGCGCACGAGGCGCAATTCCGTACGGTACTGAAGGCGCCGTTGGCCATATGAGGCCAATAATATTCTCGCCGGATGGTATAATACATCCTCGTACCGCCCAGGTGTCCTGCCAGGCGGGGATGATGGGCGAGGTACAATATCTTCGCCCTGAGCCGTTTCGGCACAACCCGCTGCAGGGTCCCATGGAGGGGGGATTGGCGGACGACGAACCCGAATCGGTCGACGTCGTAGCGCGAGTCCGAGTTCCCCACAGTCTCGGCGGCCGCCCTACGGAAAGGGGTCCTCGGCCTGCTCCCGAAAGAACTCTTCCCCCGTTATAGATAAGACGTCGCGTTCTTCGGGTATAACTGCGAACGCGTGCTCAGCTCTCCCGGGGTCGACGGGAGTCTCCCAGTGTACGGTACTTTGGCGGTGGTTATGCTCCTCCTCTCGCCATTGTACCGCGAAACACGGGACCTCGTCGTCAACCGGTTCGGAGGTTGCGCCGTCAACTCGGAGGCGTGATACACCATCCGCGAGTTGGTGGTTAATACCCGGTCGGTACTGTACGTCGTAGTCGTACTCGGCTAGGCGGAGACGCCAGCGCGCTAGCCGGCCGGAGCTATCCGCCAGGTTGAGGACCCATCGGAGGGCCTCGTGATCCGTACGGAGGTCGAACGTGTTCCCATATAGATATGGTCGAAGCGTGAGGATGCTCCACACGACAGCAAGGCACTCCTTCTCGGTGGTGGTGTAATTTTTCTCGGCGTTGGTTAGAGCCGGGCTCCAATACCCGATCGGTAAGCGGTCACCGCTCGGCTGCTCCTGTAAGAGGGCACAGCCGACCTGGTACGCGCAAGCGTCCATATCCAGGGTGTATTTCTTTCCGTAACGGGGTAGAGCGAGGATCGCTGGGGACACGAGGCGCTTCTTGAGTTCCACGAACGCCTCTTATTCCTCATCGGTCAGAACCTCGAACTCGAAGGGTTGATTCTTCCCCGTCTTCCGGTTTAGCGGAGCGGCTATTTTTGCGAAGCCCTTCATGAAGCGACGGTAGACGTTGTACATTCCTAAGAAGGATCTCAATTCCGTCTGGTTCTGGGGAGGTCGAGCGCGCTCGATGGCGACCACGTTGCGGCGCTCGACCTCCAACCTACCTGGTCGGATCACGTGCCCCAGGTCGGTGACCGAGGTGTTCAAGAAAGCGCACTTCGACAGCTTCAGCGACACGCCCGCGTCCCGCAGAAGGCGCAAAACCTCGCGGACGTGCGCGAAGTGTTCCGTTACGGTCTTGGAGTAGATGATCACATCATCCAGGTAGACCAGTGCGGTTTCCCATTCTACCCGCGACAGTATAATGTCGACGGCCCGCTGGAAGGTAGCGGGGGCATTCTTCAAACCGAACGGCATGCGGAGGAAGCGGTACAACCCGCAGTGCGACGCGAACGCCGTCTTGTCGCGGTCATCCTCGGCAATTTCTACTTGCCAATACCCGCTGTTGCAATCCAGCGTGGTAAAGACAGTAGCGTCGCCGAGGGAATCGATGCACTCGTCCATCCTCGGCAACGGATAGGAATCCCGAACGGTGACTGCGTTGAGCTTTTTGTAGTCGACACAGAACTGAATGGTACCATCTTTTTTAGGGACGAATACCACCGGGCTTGCCCATTCGGCCGTGGCGGGTTCGATTACCCCTGCCCGGAGCATGCGGTCAATCTCCGTTTTCTCTTTTTCCCGTGCGGTTGGTCCGGCGCGGTAAGGCGCCTGGTAAATCGGGCTAGCACCGGGCTTGAGCTCAATGCGGTGCTTCTTGGCCCCGATTTTTCCCAGCTGGCCGGTCCACATCCCCTTGAATTCGGACAGTACCTCGAGGACATCCGAGCGTACCTCCTCGTCCTCGGCACCGATGTGGACGTCCTCTTGCCAGGCGTTGGGGTCCTCCTCAGAGGCGGCGGTGTCTTCGGGTTTATCCGTTCCAGCCGCCCCGAGGTGCGCCTTGGGTGGCGTGGCTCGTTCAGCCCCGCCCTTATCCGTACGGTTGTCGGCGGCTTCTTCCGCGCCATCCTTTGCGGTTGAGAGGTTGGAATTAAATATCCCTCCCCCTTCCTTAGCTTCGGCCGTCTCCGCGGCCGAGTCGCCAAGGGTCAGGATGTGAGTGGGCGACGGAAGAGCCAGTCCGACTACGGTATGCTTCGGGATGTGAACCGAGTGGTGCCCAAAATTGCTGAGCATCACCGAGAATAGTTTTTCGGGGGCAACATCCATGACCCCCTGTGCGATGAGGGTCAAATTCTTGTGCGCGGTTTTTGGGGAGTTGTGTAAAAAACATAGCCCCCCACCGGCGTGGCGACCCTCACCATGGCCTGCGTCATCGGGGGAATTGTCACCCCTCTGACGAGGCGGATCTTCAGTGACGGTGTGTTGGCGGGGAACGCCACCTGCTTCCGTTCGGGATTATCCGACGGCGGTAGTTGTTGTGCGGTGCTCCTCGAGGCCATCTTGCAGTCGTGCCTCGAGGGGGTTGTTCCGACCAACGCCACGGGTGGGGCGTCGTGGAACACGACCTTCCGTTGCTGTGGGAGGATTGCCTTGACGTGGCGATCTATGAAAGTCGTACCGAGGATACAGTCCACGGCGAGGCTCGTGACTACCAGGAACGGGACGCGCGCCACAAACTCACCGATTCGGACGAGCAGGGGGATTCCGCTAGTGCCTTCATCGCGCAGTTTGACGCGTCGATGAGCGCTGGGCTCCGAACCGGTTTTATCGATGGTCGCCACGACTCGGTAACACACCGTAAATGGATGAGGTTCGGGCCGGCTCCAGAGTCAAGCACTGGCGTGATGGCGACCATCAACGCCTGCTTCTGACCAACCGTCGCGGAGATCTTGTAATTCTGCTTCTTGAAGAAGCAGATGGCCTGGACTTCCGTTCGGTTATCCGGCTGCGCTTCCACTGGCGCAGCCGGATCGGGGGTGCCTAAGCTTCTGAGGCTGGGCACGGGGAGAGACGTCGTCGCCTCTACGCGTCCTCCCCGGCTTCCCCGTCAGCAGCAAGTCCTCGCCGGTTTCATCCGCGGCTTGCGCCACGTGGTCTTCGGTATGGTCGGGGTGCGGTTCCTCGACCACGTTGACGCCCGCGGGGGCCGTTTGACGCTGGTTTCGCCAAGTGGACGGCCCCTAGCGGTTGAATGGGGATCCCAGGCGGAGGCCTTGCCGGATGCGTAGCTTCTGGTAGTTGGCCTCTCGTGCCTCCAGAAGCCTGGCCCACAGGCTCGCATCGGCAACGACGGGGCACTCCTCTTGTCGGTGCGTGGTGTCAAGGCAGAACTGCCACGGTGGCGGTCCGGGAAATCTCCCGCCGGAGAACCGGACGCGTGGATCCTGCCCTTGCCTCCCGTACGGTCCTGTGCGCACGTCGCTAGAGTTGGCGGGTGGAACTGGGGCGCTCGCCGTCGAGGCTGCCGGCGACGGATAATAACTCGTCGGTGGCGAGCTCATCGAGGTCGGCGTGGCGGTTTGGTCCGTCACGGCCAGGATTGCTTCTTCAGCAAATCCCCCGTCCGTCGGGATGTCGGATGCCGACTCAACCGACAGCACGGGCCTCGTCCTTGCGGTGCGGTCGAATCTTCTAGCCGCTCCGGACGGCTTTCGGTGAGCCATGGCTGACATCCCTTGTCGACGGGAAGCCCGCTTTGGTTTCCCCGATCGCTTGCGCATAGCGAGCGACGGATTGGTAGTCCACATCCGGGTGCGTGGCGACGTAATTACGAACCTGCGCGCACGTGGCGGGCAGTAACCCCTCTACGAACAGGGACTTCAACCGCCTGTCGGAGAATACCGTACCGCAGCGGAGTGCCTTGTCCCAGAGGTGGTTACTGTAGACCTCCTCCGTCATGTTTGAACTTTGACGGAAGGAGGTCACATCCCCAACCGCATCGGAAATTACCCCGTCGGTAGCATAGGTGCGCAACAGAAAGTTGACCACCTGTGGGTATGTCCGGAGCAGCTCGCGCCGCTCCACGTCAACCGCCATGGCGTTTCCATTGAGACGGGACTGGAGTAAGGCGTGAGCCTGCCCGGTCAGGTAGAATTGGAAGCACCACACGGCGGCTCCTTCGGTAATCCCGTTGTGGTCGCACGCCATCTTGAGGCGTGCGAGGAATCCCAATACCGCAATCAGATCTTGACCTCTGAACGTGTGGGACCTCATCTGCACGTCCAGTTTTTCCGGTAACGGTTAATGTGCCGCGCTACTGTATAGTCGTAGCGCGAGCTACGCCGTTCCAGGCGGTAGGTCTTGTAGTTGACGGCCTTGGTAAACAGGTCATTGAGGGGCCTGATTACCGTGGGCCGTCGCTCGTCGCTCTTCGGGGCAGCCCGGCGGTGTCTGCTCGAGCGACGACGCTCCTCATCCGACTCGGTGTGGTAGTCTTCCGAGTCGGACGGGTCGTGCCTGTGCCGGTCTCGGCTTCTATCGCGGCGTGCCCTGTGGCCCCGCCTGCGAGAATCTTCCGAACCGGATGGGTCATCATCGTAGGGGTATCCTCCCCCTCCGGCATCGCGGTATCGCCCGTGGCGCGCCTCGCGGTTATCGTGGTATCGCCAGCGGCGTCCCTCGCGGTCTTCATCCGTCCTGTGACGGGGGTCTTCTGCGTCAGAATACCGGGTGTATTCCGCTTCGGTCCTGTGCGTGCCGGGTGCACGTCTTCTGCTCAACCGGTACAGGTCCCTGTAGTGCAATAATGGGCTCTACAGGGGGGTGAAAAGAAAGGAAAATATTTGGATTTGGATATGAAAAGTAGTCCGGGTTGGGGGGACACACGTGTGAATAATTGCACAGTTTTACTTTTTAATTATTTTACTTAGTTAATTAGTTGGAATTAATTTTGCTGACACTAGATTAGATCTAGGATCAAGCGCCGCGAGCTACTGTAGTGGCTCCGGCGGGGCGATATATACCTTAGCTCTCTGACCACCAAGTCAGTAAAGGTAACCCGAGTTGCCGGAGTTGAATGTCGCCTTGGTCGAAGTCCGTCTCTACCAAGACGCTCCCTTTTGCCTAAGCCTACGGCATCCTCTATTGCTCGGGGGTTCCCTTTTCTCTTTCCTTTATTTCCCTATCCCTTCCTATCTCTAATTTTACATATTTTTCCCTTATCTTGTGTTGGTGCCATCGGCCTCGGTTGCGACCGAACCGGTGTAGGTGTTTCGAGCCATCGGGCGGCACGGTTGACGTAGCGCTGCTACTTTCATTTCATCCCGTCGGTCTGCGTTGCGACGCCCCCGTCGAAGGCCTTGTCGCGTCACAAGGTGTCGAAGAAGCTCAACGAGCATTGGACTTACAACCCAGTGGAACCGGGGTACCTACGTACGCGCCCCACCCCACACTCGTCGAGCAGGTCTCTTCGCAAGTCTCTACCACACCGATCCCGGGCCGGGCTATTTCTCTGTGCCCCCCCTAGCAGGGATCTAAGCTACTACGAGTCGCAAGCTCGTTTAAACGGAGAAGGGAGAGTCGGACACTCCGTAGCGCTGTGCCATCGGCAGTTCTTCTTTTTGCTGCTGTTGTTGTTTTTGCTGGACCATCGGACCGCGGTCTCTGCCCGACAGGCGCATTGCACTACAAAAGTGGTCTCCCGACCTTGAATTTGTCTTGTGTGCAGGAGACCTGATCAAGAATTTTGCCTACGAAAGTCCCGGTCTGGAGACGCACTACAAAAGTGGTCTCCCGACCTAGAAATTTTGCGTACAGGAGACCCGACGTAGAAACTGCGTAAGCTGAAACGAACTACAGGAGTTTTCTCTGCGACGTAACTGTATTCAGGTGCTGTAGCGTTTTCTATTTTTTTCTTTGTGTTAAGTTAGGTTCTTTTTTTTTGAAACGAACCATGTCGACAAGCGCACCCGGGGACGTCGGTCCCGGGGCGAGCAGAATCGGATCGGCAAGGGCGTCGAGGATCCCGCGAGGTCCTCGCACCCGAAGCCAGACCAATACGGCCACGGATCCCGAAGGTCAAGAAATCCCGACGGGGATTGAAGCCGACAGGGATAATCTATCCTACAGGTTCAAGAAGATGGGCGAGGAAATTCGCCAAGAGATGACGAAAAATCTCGAGGCTGAATTAGCCCTCGTCCGGAAGCAACTGGAGTTGCAAGCATCCGAGTTCCACGCCGTTTTAGGAGAGCTATCGGCTCGAGTGGATCTCGTCGAGAAGGAGCGAGGTGATGCAACCGACGGTCTGGAACCGGAGGTCCTAGCTTCGTGAAAATTTCGGTCAAGAACGCAAGGCGAGACGCGAATCAAGCTTTGGAGTCCTTGGGGAAATTTAGAGCCAGTATCGACGACAAGTTTGACCGCGCCGCTCATCGTCTCAAGGACCTCGAACAGGTCGCCGGGCAAGAGCCGCTCCCAACGGGTCGAGAAGGCGATCGTCGATCGAAGAAGGACAAGGCCGCGGTACAGCGGAGTTCCAGGTCGAAGACTTCGAAGAAGAATCTGCGACATAGAAGCAAGAGTCACTGTAGTGACGAGCCGGAGGACCAAGACTCAAGGACCCAGTCAAATGGCCTTTCCGAAGATGGTGACGACGGTTTGTCGAACCATGCCAGCGATTCCAAACATCGTTCCGAGGAAGGAAAAGGAATTTCGCAGGACAAGAAAATTACCTCCAGACGGGGCGGAATCACTTCGTCCGCCTCGCAAAGAGACAAGGACGCTGAGCCAGAGGACGTCGCAACGCGACGCGGGCTGCGATGGGAGGAGTTAGAGGAGCTGAATCCGACCAACTACCTCTTCAAGAAATTACTTTCGTACCGAACGTACCGCTTGCGGAATCCACAGACATATTTGTGAAGTTCCCGGCGGACCGCCGTACGAAAAATCAGGAGAGATATTCCGCCTAAGGTGAAGAAGGACAACACGTTCACAGGTGAGGACGGAGTCCTTGTGTTGGAATTTTTGGCAAAATTAGTTCAAGAGTTGATACTCAAGAAATGAACGAGGGGCAAGCGATCTGCTTGTTGCCCAAATTTCTAAGCGGCGTCGCCTTGGGACAGTACACTTCGGTGTCTCAGACGGCCGGGTCCCATCACGGAAAGGTATCCGTTTGGTCGGAGGCCGTACAGTGGTTGTTGAGGAGTTTTGCAACCGACAAGGCGATCCGTCAAGCCGTGCTCGCTTTGCGAGAAGTTCAGCAAAGACCGTCTGAAGACGAGATGGAATTTTATATCCGTCTGACGGACGCAAGCAATCGATGTGGGAACGTATGTTCGATGGAAGAACAAATGACGATGTTTATCGAAGGACTCGATTCGAGTATGAAGCCGATGGTATCTCAATACCGACAAGACAATCGGGACGTTTCGTTTTTGAGACTAGTTAATTACGCGAAGGCGCATGGCTCGGCGAGCCGCGCTAAGGACAAGAAGACCAAGAAGGTCACGATTCAGACACCGTCGACAATTAGGGCGGGTAAGAAGCCGAGGGCTTCTTATCCCGGTCGCAAAAGTCACGCCGCCGTCCATTTAGCCGAGTCCATTTCCGCGTCAGATGAGCGCGGTGCGCACGGATGCAGCGAAAATCATTATGAAGGAGCATTGGTAGCCGAAGGCGAGTTTACTGAGCCATCGGAAGGCTACGGACACGAGGACTACGGGGCAAGCGGGTCGTCAACTTTACCGACGCCCACATACACGACGGAGTCGTTTTCAGAGCCCACGGATCTCGTGATGATGCTTCGGGGGCGCGGCCACACGCCGGCGCCGCGCATTCCGACGGAAGACAAGGGTACGGCGTTTCGAAGGATGGGAAGGTCGCCAAATCATGGAAGGCCGGCGGCCCGTGGAGGACCTAGGCCGCAATATCCCGTCAAGAAGCACGGACTGGTGTGCTATCATTGTTACGAAAAGGGGCACGCCGCACCAACGTGCATACTTTCCCTCCGGGAAATGCATCGAGTTTTGGAAAATTATGAGGCGTTGTCTCCGATGGAGAGGTTAGGGATACCATCGACGAGTTATCTGAAGGTCAAGAATTGGTTCGATTCGCAGACGGCGAGCACGCTGAGTGCTTCAACTCCGAGGCCGAACCAACCCTTCAGAGGGCCTGCCGCGGGGCCCGCGTCGTCGGACGTGAGAAGGATCCCGCAGCGGCAGGAAAACTAGAGAGGGGAATCTCGCATGAGCCGCGAGAGGCACAGGGTCGACGTACTGTGCCCGGGGCTCAGCCCCGTTCCCCGTCTCTAAGGGAAAACTTTGGCCCCGATGAGGAGGTTGTTGGGTGGGTGGATAAGCCCAAAGGGACAGCTCAAGTCAAGAAAATTTTGAGCCGAGCCCGAGATCATCCGCTGGAGGAAGTTCGAAGACCCTGGTATAGGGTTAAGCGAAGGGGGTGTCCCGAGAAGATTTTGGTTCTTGCGCGAAAAAACTACAAAGTTTACGCGGACATTGGACCAACAGTTGGATTGATGAGCCGGGTGTTGTCTGTATTAGACACCGGCGCGGGACCAAACCTTGAGCGAAAATCGGAACTCCCGGCTGGAATGGAATCTCTGGTGTCCTACGGACCGACCCAAGACATTAGCGACGCGAACAACAGGCCACTCCAGACTCTCGGCACAATTAGAATGCCTGTGAGGCTTGGAAAATTTGTGGCCGCAGCCGAGTTTATTGTATGCGAAAAACTAGCAGTCCCGCTAATCCTGGGCGCGGACTACTGTGACCGGTTTGTGGAAGCCATTTATCCAAGGAATAAAACGGTTGAGTTGGCGGATTTCTCGGAGGTTCCGATAGTTAGGCGGTTCTCGACGAGAAAAGGGAAGAAGAATCTCGTCCCGGGGGAGGACGAGAATGATGGAAAGGTGGAGCGAATTTCCCCTAAGGTAAAAGTGGCAAGAGCCACGACTATCGAGCCAGGGACGCAACGCGTCGTGGAATGCACCTCGAAGAGGGCGGGCTTGGTTGTGGTTCAGCCGTACTCGTCGTTGTACGAAAGGCACGGGTTGACGTGCACGAATGGTGTCGTTCCGGTTGAGCCTGACAGGCCATTTCGTTTACTCGTTGCGAATTTAAGGACGTACCCTGTCAGGGTGCAAAAAGGCCAAGTGGTGGCAGAATTATTACCGCACCCGAGAGCCGCGCTCGAGAGCAAAACCACCATTGGTGAAGTTCTCGGATTCAAGAAAGGAAGAAGGAAAATTTCCTAATTCCACCAAGACGCCTACGGGCGAGACAAGATGCGAACCGTCGGATCAAGGCCGCGAGGACCAGCCAGAAGAACGGTCGGCAGGGCTCTCCGCGTCGGCATCTACGAAGCCGCAACGCAGGATTGAGCCGCCACCGCTGGAAGTGGAGGACCTCGACCTGAACCACGTGCCGGACCGGCTGCGCGAGCGGTTCCGTCGGATGTTGAAGAAGTATTAAAGGATGTGGGATGGGACGCTTGGTGAAATTAATACCACAGTCCATCGGATCGAGGTAATCCCCGAGACTCGTCCCATCGCACAAGCCCCGTATCGGGCCGGGCCTAAAGCCCAGGAAGTAGAAGATGCAGAAGTGCAGAAGATGTTAGAGGCAGGAGTGATAGAACCAGCGCAGTCAGAATGGGCGTCGCCCGTGTTGCTGGTGCCCAAGCCGGACGGGTCAATGCGTCTTTGCGTAGACTACCGCAGGCTGAACGCAGTAACGGTGAAGGACACGTACCCTTTACCGCGCATGGATGAGTGTCTAGACTCGCTTGGTGACACCAAGGTTTTCTCCGCGTTGGACGCGATTTCGAGATATTGGCAGATGCCTATCCCTGAGTGCGACCGCGACAAGACCGCATTTTCGTGTCACTCAGGTCTGTATCGCTTCTCAAGAATGCCCTTCGGGCTAACCAACGCGCCAGCGACGTTCCAGAGAGCAATGGATATCCTGCTCTCCCCGTTCCGTTGGAAATGCTGTTTGGTGTATCTGGATGACATAATAATATTAGCAAGTCGTGGGAGGAGCACATCGTGCACGTGGATGAAATACTTTCTGTATTGGAAACGGCAGATGTCAAGCTCAAGCTTCGCAAGTGCGAATTTTTCGTGGAAAAGATCAAGTACCTGGGCCACGTCGTCCGCCCAGGTACTCTAGAAGTCGATGTCGCGCGAACCGCCGCGTTGGAACAAGTGCGGTACCCGCGAACACAGACACAGCTTAGAAGCTTCCTGGGACTTTGAAATGTCTACCGCAGGTTCGTTCCGCATTATGCGAAAAATGCGCAGCCTCTAAACCAACTACTGAAGAGAGGACAACCGGTCCAGTTGGAAGGATTCGACGAACCGTGCAAGAAAGCTTTTCATAAGCTCAAGGACGCCATCCTGGCACCGCCGGTGTTGGCGCTGCCGAAGAAGGACCTACCCTACTCGGTAGATACAGATGCAAGCGACTATCAAATCGGCGCTGCATTATTCCAAACGCATCCGGATGCGCAACGCAAACCCATCGGGTTCTTTTCAAGAACGTTAGCCGCAGCCGAGAGAAACTATTCTGTATCAGAAAGAGAATGTCTAGCGGTAATTTGTGCCGTACAGACTTTAAGACCATATCTATATGGCGAGCACTTCATCGTGCATACCGACCATGCCTCATTGAGGTGGTTGATGAACGTAACCGACCCCAGCGGGAGATTAATCCGATGGAGGCTCCGCCTCTGGGAATTTGATTTTGAAATCAAGTACAAGAAGGAAAAGGCTAACAGCCAAGCGGACGCTTTGTCAAGGTCACGGATCGCAGGAGAAACCGTCGACGAAATCGACGACGAGATCCCATGCTTTATGGCCGAACCGGCCGAGGGTACAGTGGAGGACGAGGAAAGTTTTGACGCGATAGACGACATCCTCGCTCTTGAGGGGGGGACCGCCCCTGATCGCCTCGATCAATTCCAAGCTGTCACTCCGGAGGAGCTCATTCGCGAGCAAGCCGTCGACCCCTTCTGCAATCGCATCAAGGAAGAAATGGACGCCGGAAAGGTGAGAACGTTCAGCATGGAGACCGAGGAACTCGAAGGAACTCTATGCCGTACCGCGGCAGAGTTTGTACAAGTGGTGATACCACAATGGTTAAGGGACCGCGTCTTAGGGTTGAGCCACTACGCAAAATTTGCAGGCCACCCAGGAGGCAGGAAACTTTACAAGACATTGAGAAGATATTTTTACTGGCCTACGATGGCCCTAGACTGCTATGCAGTCGCGAAGAATTGCGCCGCATGTGCGCGGGAGAGGGTGAAGTTAAGAAGAAACACGAAGGAAATTAAGCTGTTCACGCCCAAAGCCCCGCTGGAATTTGTCGCCATCGACATCCTCGGCGAGTTAATTACAACTAACGAGGGAATCGGTATATTCTCGTGATCAGCGATCGATATTCGAAACTGGTACGAACCGTACCGTTGAAGAAGATATCAGCTGCGTACATCGCACAAGCCTTCGTTCACCATTGGGTGTTCGTGTACGGACCGCCGGTTAAGCTGCTGTCCGACAATGGAACACAGTTCACGGCCCGGTTCTTTCAGAACGTCTGCCGAATTCTCGGCATACGCAATGTGTTCACGACTACGTACCACCCGCAAGCCAACGGCCAAGTTGAGAGGTTTAACCGCACGCTGACTTCCGCGTTGCGAAAATATGTTGGAGAGCATCCCAGGGACTGGGACTTATTTAGCGACGCTGTGACGTTCGCATACAACACGCGAGTTCGTCGACCTACGAACATCGCGCCCTTCGAGCTGGTGTTAGCTCGGGCGCCGAGAAGCATTGCGTTACAAGCGCAGCCAAGTTTGGAAGGATTTAGCTCGAATCGAGCGTACTACCTGAAATGGCAATCGTGGTTGGAAAGCCTGATGAAAGGCGCTGATAAGAGCCTGCGAAAAGAACAGGCGCGCTACAAGCGAAACTTTGACGCAAGGCTTCGCAAGCCGAAGTATGACATCCCTTCAGGATCCTACGTTTTCCTCCGGAAGGAACAAGGGACCGCAATAGAACCTAGACACAAGCTGGAACAAGTTTCCACGGGACCGTATACAGTCAAGAAATCAGATAAGAACACGGTTGTCATCGCCATAGGCGACCAAGAAGAGCGCGCGTCGCGAGATAGAGTCGAATTAGCCCCTAGTTCCATGGACTACACGCCGATATCAGTCCTACGACAGGCTCTACAGTTCCTCAGCGGACGTGAGGGGAATCAAGAACGCGACGCGATGGAGAGTGAGGAAGGTCCTCCCACGCGAGCGCAGATGTTAGAGGACGAAGAAGATGTTGTCAGTCGAAACCCGTCAGCGGAGATACTGCATGACCTACGGAGGACAACTAACTCAGAAGAGTTGGAGGAGTCGGAGAATCTTCAGGAGGGGGAAGAAAGTAACCCAGGACGTGAGGAAGAAAATGAGAATGCCGAGTACGTGATAGAAAAGATCATCGATCACGGGTATTAAGATGAGGAATTAGTCCTCAGGGTGAAATGGTATGGATATGAGACGAAGGACGCGACGTGGGAACCAGTCGCGCAATTACCGCGCAGCGCCGTAGTGAGATATTTCCGAAGGAAGAAGTTATCCTTGCCGCCGCAAGTCGGACGCGCCCAAGCGGGGTAACACCCGTTGGGATGTCGTCAAGTTGGAATTGGTACTTTGAGACGCCGCGCGAAGACAGGGAAGAGTGGCGCTCACAAGAGTCTGGAAACGCGAGAAGATGGAGAGGGCAGAAGTGCCAAGGGGGAAAGTCAGAGTGAGGCGTGCCAGAAAAGCAAAGGGCGGAGTCCAGTTAAATGATGGAGCGGATACGCGATTCGTGTTCAAGGCGTTAGAGAGATAGGGGATTCCCTGAGGAGGCACGGAGTCTACAGGATCACCCCCACGCGTCATCAACGGACAGAGAAGGAATGACGACTGAATCGGCGGTCCGCACCACTGAAGCGTAATTTAATCCAAAAACATGGATGGGCCGCCGGTGGGCTGTCAAACGATCGGTATCAGTCGCAGACGGAGCTCCAGCCAGTCTCCGAAAAATTAACTATAATTCAGGGAATTGCCCACACTTGTACGAAATGTTGTTGGCAATTTTCACACCGACTGCATACACACTCAAGACTTGCCACAGGCGAAGCCATGACCGATCGCACCCAAGGGCACTTTCCCGGTTCACTTGCAGCGCCTACAGTCCGCTCGATGAGCGACAACATGATTCCACATGGACCATGACCGCCCTGACACGCCGACACTACGGGCAACTGCACGGCCACGTACAAGGGCTGAGGACATCCGTACCCTTTCTGAGAGGATCAAAGAAGGCACAAGACTCCGGCCGACGGCAACACAGGGTCACGAGCTCGCGTGTTACGCGTCATATCTATCCACCGACTTCGTCATCGAGGGGACACTAATGTGTTATCACGGAGGCACGGAGGGGTTTCGTCGCGCCCACACTTGACTTGCGCCACGAACAACCTACTTACCAGCCTGTCACCAAAACCTTTTCCTTTCTTTTGTTTTTGATATTGTTTGTGTATTTATTTTTGTTTTGTGATGTACAGAACGCGAACCCCGCGTCGCAAACGACTACGAACAAGATTTTCGACGTCAATCCATCAAGGTCCCCAGACCAAGTCAGAGCGGCGACCCGACGATCGCCATCGAAGCACTATGCGGTGTGCACACCGAGAAGGAGAACGAGTTCTTTTGCTTTGTTTCTCGTCACACAAAGGCGTTACGCCACGATGTTTCGTTTTTCTACCATGAGGGCCCTACTGTACACGCGAACGGAGAGGAGTCAGAGGGACCGAAGTTAACTCGGCAACCGAAGATCGCGCTCGTCATGGGAATCAACTCCCACGGAACTGCCTAGCCGCTAGCTACCCTGCTTTACTACCAACGGCATTGCTAACAGCAGCTAGAGCTGTCAAGCTCAGGAAGAGAGCGAAATTGGGGATTTGTCAGCGGAAATGAGACTAGGACGACGGGAGTGTTTGGAGGCAAAACTTGCTGTGTAAGAGATCGAGGGAGGTAATCCCGAATGACGATGTCCAAGTGACTGTCAATGCACGCCTGGTGGGGCCCCAGTACGACGAAGATCGATCCAGTTCTTTTTGATGACCTACCCTTACCCCGCGACTATTCACGCGCCCCGACTTCCGTGTTCACGTCCGCGGAGCACAGGAGGAAAAGAACAACAAAAGAGAGATGGGAAACGAATTGTGATATTTTTATCATCACTCGACGAGCCTTTTGCTGACGACCCGGCTGCTTCCTGTAACGACGACAGACGTCTAGTTCACATTTTCGTTCACACCCCCGAGTGAATTATCATGCAGCTCCTCTCCTTACCTTTTCCTATTTTTTTGAACAACTTGCTACCTTTTTACTTTTCGGTCCCTCCTACTCCTCTGCTTTTCTATTTTCATACTGTTTTCTTTGTGCTGTTGTCATTTTTTTGGGAAGACAAGTCATGCAGACACACTGGATTAGGAGTATCGAAAGGAAGTCTATTTTAAGGAAGAACCCCGCGTTGAGGGGAAACAAGAAGCTGCAGAGAAGCCTTAGAGGGACCCTGCAGGGGAAGCTCTACGCGCGCCGTAATGACGTACACCGCCGGTGGTCGAGGCTGTGATAGACCCATGGTCGACTGAGGCCCCATGCAGGGACATTCAGACTTGTGAAGACAGGCGTCGTCCTTTCTGAGGACAAGAGGAGGGCCATGGAAGAATCGAGAAAGTCGGATCGCTCCTGTGCCCTACTAAGCATCCGCGCATGACACATCTCGAGACACAAGCAAAGAGAGGGTAACATAGAGCCGAGAGAAGAACTAAGGGATTGGCACCGACTACTCCCATACTGTTTCAGGTCTTGCAAAGCACTGTATCTATCACCGCACTAATTTTGACCTCCACACACGCCCCCCCGTTTTTATACATTCGAATGGAAATCGCAATGTCTTGGACATGTTCCGCAACGGGGAACCGAACTTCCGTAGTGTGCCCCTGGATGAGTGGGAACATTGAGATCGCCCCGAGGGAGGGTCACGGCTGTTCTATATTGGAGCCAACCGAGGCAAGGATCCACATGTGTTTGCCCCTACGACGACCCCAAACGGCGACGGGGCGTATGAGAAAAGAGGAGGCAGGCGAGGGCAAGAAATCTAAGGAGTGAAAATAATACCATGACCCGACACCTGGCTCCGCAAGGTAAAAGAAAGAGGAGGTAACCGAGGGCCGTATTGTACGCGGCCTGCTCGACGATGGGAAAACGGATGCTTATGAAGAGGGGGAATGCAAAGGGACGACAGATACGCAGAAGATTCACCTTTTATTAATCCTGAAGGGGAACGGAGGTAAAGATGGACATGACGGGTCCGCCGCAGATGGCAGATCAAGGGAGCGGAACACCGGAGGATCCTGCCTTCGGCAGAGAAGTAATCAGCCGGGCTAGGACTCGTACGTCCTCCAGAGTTGCACCCCGAAGGGCCTCTACCTCCACGCCGTGCGCGCGAAGAAGGCGATGATAGACGCCAGCGGCGGCGTTGTTTTCTTTAGGAATTGAGGGTGATGGGGGAGCTAAGGCAGACGTGACGATGGGTTCCTCACGTACAGGGGAAGTCTGACGTGGGGTCGGACCCACGTCAGACGGCGGCACTTCCCGGACTGATAGGGTTTCGGTTGAGTTTGTTGAAGGACACACGACGCGAGGAGGACTTTTGCGTGTGGATAGACACACCGGAGGGGGGCGTGGCAGTGAACGAGCCGGCTGAGGTGGAATTGCAGGCAAAGACGGCTCGGTGAGACAAGGCGTTGGGGACTGTACGTCCGGTGTGGAAGGTTGGACCGCGGAACGAGGAGACGAAGGGCCGGACGGTCGAGAGCACACGCTCTCTGCACGAGGGTCCACGCCTCGCTCGGGAACCGCGTCGGGGATGGGGATTTGATTCCCGAACTGTCGACTCAGTCGAGCTTCTGAGGACGAGCACAAACGTCCACGTCCAGGGGTTAAACCAGACGAAGTCACCCGCCGCGCTGTGACTAAGTCCGGGAGAAAAGGAGGGACGTCGCTTTGCGAAGGAGCGGGAAGAGTTGTAAGGGGGAACGCTGTCCCAGTCGATCTGTCTAATCTTGTCGAGCAGTGAGTGCAACTCGAGGTCGGTGTCGGCGCCACCCAGGGGGGCAGTGTAATCCAGAAGGCACATGAGCTCAACGAGCTTCGGGAGAAGGTACCACAGACGCCAACAATCATACGCCTCCCAAAGCAAGGTGCCAGCGACCTTCACGCACCACTCAGTCATGAAGACAACCCACAACCCGTGTCGGGGGTCGTTCAGGTGGCTGCCGAAGTATGTAAGGATGGGGCCCAATTCCGACCAAAATCCTTGGCAAACTTCAAACTGACCCCACCATGAGGGAAGCTGCTGGTATCGGTTGACGTAGTGTGACCGCGCGATCTCCCCGCCTCGATCATTTGGTATGCCAGGAAGTATTCTGTGTCCGACCTCATTTTGCGCTCGTACCGAACGGTGTGTTGGAAGAAGAAGAGGTTCCCGCGTTTCATGCGCCGGAAATTAACAGGGAGAATCGCACGCGTCCACGACATTGCGTCATTCGTCACTGTTAATTGGTTATGCCATAAGCGGTCCGCTTCCAGTACGGGGTCACCCTGGGTCAAACTGAGGAGGCTGTCAAGATAATGGCGTTCCCCCTCCGTGCGGAATTTCCACGTGTCGCAGCCGGAGGAAGGAGGAATAATGGTGTCGGTCAAATGGAGGTCAAGCAGGGCGAGTACAGTGTCCATGAATCGCAGGGACAAGGTGCGGCGGCCGCGTGGGGAGGAGTGACGAAGGATGGAGGTAGGAATGGCAATGCGGGCGCGCCAGTCAAAAGTGCGAATGGCTTGTAGGGGTAGTTGACCGGGTAACATGCCAGCGCCGTCTGCAAAACTATGTTCGATGGCAGCAACATCGCGGACGCCCACAGGGGAGAACCACTGGGAAGAGGCAAATAGAGAAGGATGTTCACGCATGGATTTGTCTTGTAGCTCATCGAGCGAGGGGTATCGACGGGCTACCCAAGAAGAATGGTCGCCCGGATGGAAGGCCGGTTCGGTAGGGTTGGTAACAGGAGGTAGACGGGGTATGGAAGGAAGACCACGGGGCACTTCGGGCTTGCGAGGAAAGCCCACACCCGGACGCTTACGGGTAGCACTATCTTCCGAGTGTTCTGACGGAGAAGGAAGCATGGTATTTTCGTCTTACCCTTGCAAGAACGCCGCGCGGAGTGATTGACGGTTGGGAAACACGGTAAGGAACGGCAGGAGATTATACGATGGCTTGGCGCTGTACAAGGGCGCTCATAAGGGGGATATGTAGTGCAATAATGGGCTCTACAGGGGGGTGAAAAGAAAGGAAAATATTTGGATTTGGATATGAAAAGTAGTCCGGGTTGGGGGGACACACGTGTGAATAATTGCACAGTTTTAATTTTTAATTATTTTATTTAGTTAATTAGTTGGAATTAATTTTGCTGACACTAGATTAGATCTAGGATCAAGCGCCGCGAGCTACTGTAGTGGCTCCGGCGGGGCGATATATACCTTAGCTCTCTGACCACCAAGTCAGTAAAGGTAACCCGAGTTGCCGGAGTTGAATGTCGCCTTGGTCGAAGTCCGTCTCTACCAAGACGCTCCCTTTTACCTAAGCCTACGGCATCCTCTATTGCTCGGGGGTTCCCGTTTTTCTTTCCTTTATTTCCCTATCCCTTCCTATCTCTAATTTTACCTATCTTTCCCTTATCTTGTGTTGGTGCCATCGGCCTCGGTTGCGACCGAACCGGTGTAGATGTTTCGAGCCATCGGGCGACACAGTTGACGTAGCGCTGCTACTGTGACCCATTTACCGACGGAGACTGTTGGAACGACGTCTCCCTCGAAGGGCTTCGTAGTGTTACGAGCCAGTGTTGGTACCATCGGTGTCGGTTGCGACCGAACCGGTGTAGGTGTTTCTAGCCATCGGGCGGCACGGTTGACGTAGCGCTGCTACTTTCATTTCATCCCGTCGGGCTGCGTTGCGACGGCCCCGTCGAAGGCCTTGTCGCGTCACAAGGTGTCGAAGAAGCTCAACGAGCATTGGCCTTACAACCCAGTGGACCCGGGGTACCTACGTACGCGCCCCACCGCACACTCGTCGAGCAGATCTCTTCGCAAGTCTCTACCACACCGATCCCGGGCCGGGCTATTTCTCTGTGCCCCCCCTAGCAGGGATCTGAGCTACTACGAGTCGCAAGCTCGTTTAAACGGAGAAGGGAGAGTCGGACACTCCGTAGCGCTGTGCCATCGGCAGTTCTTCTTTTTGCTGCTGTTGTTGTTTTTGCTGGACCATCGGACCGCGGTCTCTGCCCGACAGGCGCATTGCACTACAGTCCCGATTCTCTGTCTCGGGGAGCCCCAGGCAGTTGTCTGTCCCGCGGGGGTCTCCCGTACCGGCGAGTATGGGAGGACATTTTCTGTGGTCCTCCCTGTAGCACCGTGAACGGTTGGGAGATAGATGGCTCTGCCCTCCGGGTGAGGGTCCATTCTATCAATCCCGAGTACGGCGCCGATCGGATCAGCGATATTAAAGCTTGGGTCCGGAACGGTTTCACGGCGCGGCGCCGGCGGCGGTACCGCGCCTCCCGTTTCGGTAAATGTCGTGGCCAGACGGATGGCCACGGCGGAGCTAATAGCTCCCTTTAGAGCCAATGCGGTCGGAGATTCGTCCTCCTCCGCGGCGAGCGCTGCCACCACCTCGTCGCATACGAGTTGGGCGATCTTCTCGTCCAGTAGGGCGCAGAGCGCGGTGTCCGCATGCTCCGCCACCAGTCTTGGTGCCGTTCGGTCAAGGCGAACCTGGAAGACCTGAGGTAGTTTGTCAGCGAGGAAATCCTCCATCCAAGTTTGTAGTCGCGGGAGTAACGCGTCGTACAGTACTTGTACGCGGTTCCCCCCACTAGCCGGTAGCCCGGCGGTGGTGTCCGAAACGGAAGGGGTCTTCTGGACCCTGGTAGACGGCGGGCGTAGCAGGGCTTCCGGATTGTCGATCCAGGGGCGCTGTGCGCCCCTGCCACTGCGGGTACTTGCTCGCCCGGAGGCGGTATCTTCTCCGGCGGAATCCGCACGGTTCATCCTCGATGATTACCGGCGATCGACGCGGTGATTTTCGACCTCTTTCAATCCGATCGGTAATTGCTCGCGCTGGTGATCCAGTGCGGGCTCAACCTCTGTGGTTATACCCTCCACAAGAGTACCAAAATGTGGTATAACTACCTTCGTCCCGACCACTCGGAAACGAGGGGGGTTAGTGGTAAAGGAGCGCGCGCCGCTGGGTAACCCATGCACGAACGCAGACCGTACGGATGGACTCGAAAAGAGGGAAGGCTCACGTGGTCGGTGACGTGCAGCCGGTCGGTAGTGTTAGATCCGGACGGCCGGTCACGGGTTAGAAGCCTGAGACTAAAAGGGAAACCGGAACGGGATAGCAATTAGCCGTAAAGGGAGGGGAGGCGAGTCTGCCTTCCGTTTACTGGAACGGGGCACGGTCCCCCGGTCTTAACCCCTAAGTGGGACGCCAGGACACCTGTCCCGCTACAGTAGCTGTTACTTACTGTATACCAGCTGCTGTGCTAAATTGGCTAATTTGTGCCATTAGCTACTAATTACTAGTTAGCCACCGTACGGATTACACACGTGTGCCCCTGGCCACGGTCCCGGCTAATGGTTGTGCCACGTGTTACCCGTGGCCACGCGCGCTGTTACCGGCTGTCCCACGTCGGACCTTTGGGGTACTACTGTACACGGCGGCGGGCGCGTGTACGCCTGCTCGCTACAGTAGCACCCGCCCTCCCGCGCGGTTATCATCTCGCCGGGGGGTTGTGGTACGGAATTGTACTACACTTCTCAAAGTTTTTACTCCCGCACTAAGGGCCCGTTTCACGGGAGCGGCCAGGCTCGTGCAATATTACTTTCATCGACGTCATCATTGAAGTGGGAGCAAAACGTTTTCACGAAAACGTTTAGAACACTGGTCATCAATGCTTTTATTGCATGGCGAATGGAACAGAAGAAAGATTTGTTGGAGAACAAACAGGTGTTCTAGAGTTTAACGTCTTATAGGTACTCAGTTAATAAGGTAGAAGCACTTGCGGATTTTGTTTACGAGGTTTCAGGAGAGCTCTGAATATACACTCAATCGTTAGAAACAGCGCATGCCGTATATAGAGAAGAAATGGATGATTAACCGGACTCTGAAGTAAGAAAACTTTGTATTCCCGCAGTAAGGAGGAAACGAAAGCGTTTGCTGTTTTCACGGAGCAGATGGGAAGCGATTGCGACTCAGTATCAAGAATCATGTTGTGAAACAGCAAAAGATGAATAGTATTGCGCACTATGTGAAATGAGGGGATTTGAGGGCAACAGTTCAGATTTGAGGGGACACAGAAGGACGTAAAAATGGGGGCAGTGTCATGTATTTGTATGTGCAAGACTCTATCCCGGAAATTGGAAGAGCTGCTGTGAACTCTGACACTCAGTCAATATTTTAAAGCCGAGGTGCACTACTCAACCTTCCCGAGCATCAAAGCGGCCAGACTGCAATGATCAGGACGATGATGAATTAGTTGAAGAAGAGCCCTTATTCTCATTCGAGGACAAGGGTTAAGGACGAAATTGCATGTACGATGCGGAGAAGTTCAAAGAGAAGGAGAACTCTGTAGGAATTGGAGTACAATGCAACCTCCGAATAAGAGTGCTGTTCGTATAGGACTTCATTATCCATACACAGAGGTTTATCACTAACATAACTCTGTCCTAAAACATCGCTGATTCTCGCTTAAAACGAAACTCCTCATGCACCTGACGTCTCAATCTACGATGTGCCATTTCCAGCCCCCGTAGAAACCCCTCAGAGGTGTCATAACTGCTCAAACGGCATGTGCAGAAGCCAAAATGTCCAAATTATCCTTATTCTAAATGTCGTTATCTCAAAAATTTAATAAATATTCAGGGTGTTTTTCGAAAGCACCCCACTATATCCTTATTCAGACGACTTGCTTATAGCGTCTCAAATCCCACGTTTTTTTGCGGGAAAGACGAGTTGCGCCCATACTGAGAGGTATATTAGTATAGGAGGAGCACGATTGGGAGGGCAGACTGTAGTGCGCTAGATGCGACGTGGCCCGATATTGAATATAAATTTTTAATTTTCTTTGGTACCATATATACGAGGTAGATCCTACAGCAAAAGAAAGGACGAAGACGTGAAGAAACCCAGTGAAAGGTGAGATTGGAAGGGGGAATAGCAACCTCTTCCACTCGACTCGCTGCCTACGATCGCGGAGAGTGGAGCAGGACCAATGACTTTCTGGAAGATGGCAGCTTGAATAGGCACAGAAGGGAAGATATGGGTCACCAAAAGTTTGGTCCCATATATGGAACCATAGAATCGAATACTTAGGATATCCAACAAAAATCGTGCCACCCGCAGAAAAGTGGCATTATATTGGCGCTGGCACTAACCGAGATGGCACTATATCGCGACCCCCTGTAGCTTAATCTCTTTCTTTTCACCCACGAATGTAGTGATTGAGAGCACCCAGTCACCTTTTTGAAAGTGGCGTTTTTCGTTTCGAAGTATTATGATATGCGATTTGAAGGTGGTTTGCAAAAGCCTCTCGTCTAGATATTTCTAAAAACGAACTACAAGAGCACGAAGTTCTCAATAATCTCTTTCCTTCCAAATGTCAAAAGTCGAGTAGGGTGGCCAGAGGATCTTTCTCCTTCTTGTCGAGAAAGCGCAAGGCAAGAAACATTTGTCGAAACGTGAGCTCAAATGAGGACAACGGTCGGATAGATACAAGACACGAACTCCCCAGCCCACCCTCCCGCACCTTTCGACAAGGGCTGCATAGTGAGCTGGCGACCACCGGGAATACAATATGTCTAGCGGACAAGTGACCTCATACGAGGTCACTTTTCAACTTATTTTTTCTCGACTTGTGCTGGCTCAACAAGATGGAAAAAGATATTATCACCAACGCAGTTGACTTCTGCGTTGCGAAAGGGTGGAGTTTGGTGAGATCTGCACGTCTTTTCCAGCCATTTTTAGAATGCTCAAAAAGGAGCCCTTTTGACCAACCTCAAAACGTTATATGTTGATATCTTCGAAACCAAATCGCCTGTTTAAAAAGTTAACTGATCATTGAAATTTCATTACATTCTTAGTCTCTCTGTGTATTGACCACTGCCATCCTAATGTTTTGCAAGATGTTATCGCCGAGTGCATATAAGTTAAAGAAATGGTATCCAAACTGACTTTACAAAGTTTGGATTTAATACAGTTGTCCGTAAAATAACGCGTTGTTTTTTCCATTTGCCCACAAATTCGTTGGACGTAAAGTAAACCCAAGATTGAAAACTTCCACAACGATTTTTGCGGACTGACCTCCAGCAAGGTACACCCGAATACTGCAAATAGTGCGGGTGAAAATATTGTGCGGGTTCGAAATTAGTGCAGACCGCAGTAAATTGTGTTTCTCGCCTATCGCCGATGGCGCAATTACTGCTGTCCGCACTAATTGCAAACCATACATCTAATATTGCAGTCTCACAACGCAGCCAATTCGCTGTCCTGCGCGCCATTTTTGACAGATATTAACCCAAATCTGGAACAAAACGCCATTGTGGTGTTTCGGTTATGCACATATAAAGGCTTACCTTTTCCATTCTTACATCAAAGCCGCACCCCGCCGTCCGAAAGATCCAGCTTGCGTATCATGACGGTATCAGCATCTCCCATTAATGCTTCCCTCCAAAATACCGAACGCCTGCGGAACAAAAGAGACGCAGCTTCAACACAAGAAGCTACTGTAGATGCCCATCAGTCCTCTGCGGATCCGCCCACATCTGCCACACTCCAACCCAACTCTGGCCTTCCGGCACCGCCGCCCAACACAGCCGCGCCCTCGGCGGTCCGCCCAAGAGCGGTCCAACGTGTGCTTACGCGGTCAGATCGCGTTAGGATTGTCAAGTGGATGTTTGAGGAGGTCTCCAGGGCAGGTTCTAAACACATTGCCTCAAAAGCTGTCCCCCAGTTTCCCCATCTGTTCCGTGGCAACGAAAAGGCGAACAATTCTAAGGCAAGGCGCTTATGGAAAGCACGCCTCGAGTACCTTGAAGCAGACGAGACGACTTGCGCGTCGAGCTCAATTACCAGGGTAACAAGTGGTGGCTTCAAAAGGGTGTATCTAAAGGCCAAGCTAGGCCGCGGTCGGAAGAGGTCTGCTTCGGTAATGGCGCTGCAAGCCGACCTCCTCGAAGAGTTTGACAGGCTTCGAAAAACCGGACTCAAGTTCAATGCCAAGCTGCTCGGGGATCTTGCGAGACAGCTCATAAAAAGTTCTACGAGGGATGACTATTTTCTAAATTGTTTCTGTAGTATAACCCCCCCTGGGGCCTTTTTAGTTAGATTAGATCAACAACAGGATCCCCTACTGTAGAGCTCGACGCCCTACAGTACAACCGCGCGTGTCCACGTGTACACCACGGGGACAAGAGACATGCGCATACACGTGGGCACGTGTACCACGCGCGAACGAAGCGCGCACGCACCACGAGTAATACGTGTACTGTCAGCCTCGACATAGCTGACAGTATTACAGTGCAGGCCGACCTGCACTACAGTAGTTCACTACTGTACCTCGGTACTGTAATGTTATGATAGATTGTTTTGTATATTAAATATGGTGCGGACCGACGGCGGCGGGGAGGGACAAGCAGGGGCTTGCCCTCAACCGACCGCCAAGGTCAGTCCACCCAGCTTATTCTAAACGTCGCCTTCGCTCTTCGCGCGCGTTTAGTCGGAGCCGAGCCGGAGTGGACGCGCAGCACGCGAGCGAGCACGGAACCGCCTCCGCCCGTCAGCACTGGTACGTCACCCAGTGCTGCTCCGGGGCGTCGAGGCGTCGATCCGCTCGTGCGTGCGAGCGTCCTTGCTCGCTCCCGCTCTACCACTGCTACCCGGGCCCGAGCCCGGTTCCGTAGCTGGTTGGCCCGCTTCCCCCTTCTCTGATCCGGGGTCTACAGGCCGAACTGCGCATACACCTCCAGTCGTCTGGGGATGTTTATGCTACAGTTTCGATACGTCGTCAAAAAAGTTTATTCAGTATATTATCACACCGCGTTGGATCCAGGCAGTTATGGAGGGTAACGAAATTGTTAGTCGCGCTTAAACAGGCAAACTGATGGTTTCCCCGGAGAAGCAAGCTTTTATCGAGAAGGAAGTGGCGTATCATCATGGCTTTGTGGCTCGAGAGTTTCGTTCAGGAAGTGTAGATGAGAACGATGTGTCAAATGCTGACGAAACGCACTTTGTCATGAACATGGACAAACATCGAACGTTGAGAATTTGCGGTGAAGCCGAGGTAAAGTATTTAGACGTAGTGTCTGGAGCGGGAGGGATGACAATGATTGTACGTATATCTGGTGGAAGGGATGCCAGAATCGAAGCGCCAGTGATGGTTTTCAGAAGAAGAGGAGAAGCTACCCAATGCAAAGGGTTCCTGACGATGTAGCGGGAGTTTCGTATCGCTCGGGGCCGAAGGGTTGGATGGATCGCGAAGTAATGCCGCAGTGGCTGAGGGAACGGAAAGTAATTAAGGCGCTTCGGCACGGCCGGCGTCGTGTTTTGTATATGGACAACTGCAGTGGGCATGGTGAGACTGCGGCAATGTTGGAAGCGTTGAACGAAATCAACACAGAGGTCAGAGTTTTCCCGCCGAACTGTACGGACCTACTGCAGCCCGCCGATTCCTTTGTGATACAAAAGCTAAAGGATGCTGGGTGTTGTCGTTGGGACCAGCGCAAAATGGAGCGCATAATGCCAGGTGACTCTACGGCTTCTAGCAAGTTGCCTAATCCAGGCAAGCACTACTTTCTGGAGCTTGCCATAGCGGCTGTTCGGGATGTTAACGCACAACGCGACAGCGAGGGTCTAACCTACACACGGAAAGCCATGATCAGATGTGACTTAGCGCTCAATACAAATGGGCAGTGGGAGGAAAGACAATTGTTTCCCAAGCTACAAAACATAATTTAGAGGCATCGAAACCATTTTGAGGGAGCTCCTGTGATTGGGAATGAGGGCCAGGTGGTTGGCGAAGGCGCGTAGAGATATCCAGTACCCTTACACAATAAAAATCTCAACTCTTCTGATTGGTCCAGATTTCATTCGGCATTACAGACAGAATTAGGGTAGACTGCACTATTAAGACCAGAATTATTTACTGAGGACCGCACTAATAGGGGAAATGACTTAATTAGTGCGGTATCAATATTAGTGCGGACCGCAGTAAATACCGTCACCTCGGCTTCGAATTGGCGTTCCAAAATAGTGCAGACCGCACTATTTGCAGTATTCGGGTGTACCTGCCCGCAATAAACGCAAGTCTGGTACAGGGGGGACTCCCATTAGTGCAACATTTACTAATGCCACCCTCCCATTAATGCCGGCCAGACCCACGAACACGAAAAGTGCCACGTGTCACATGGGTCCGGGTGTTATGCTGCCGTCCGTCCATCGCGAGTGAAAACATGTGAAAGCGGCTTCTAAGCCCGATTCTATTCACCGAACAGCGTTCACAGACCTCAGCTTGTCCTCCTCGTGGATCTGGTTCCGGAAATGAAAAAAGCAACGCGCAAGCGCCTAACAATAGCACAGAAGCTAGACATTGCAGATCTGCTCGATAAGGGACACTGTAACGAAGCAATTGAGCGGCAGTTAGGCATCGCAGGGCGCACCGTGCGAAACATTAGAGCTACTGCTTCCACATTACTCCGCGTAACCAACAAGAAGCCAAAATCACTGCAATTAAAGACGCTGGTGTAGTAGAGGCGTCCGTTAATGATGCCATGGACGTTTTTGAGTCTGTTCAGAGTGTCACGAACGCAACTACAACGCAATCAAGTGATGGAGATGGGAGCGCAGAGGACGCGAGAGAGAGAAAGACTGTACCCTCTGTCGTTGAGATCGCGGAATTGTTTGGAGAGCTGGAAGTTGTGGCGACTGAATGCCAAGCTTCAGACGCTCTATCGCATCTGAGGTCGGCTAAGAGCACACGGTGCAGGCAGACGCTAATTACAGGGGGGCTACGCATTAGTGCCGCCCCATGCGAGACCCTATTGTTTGCGTTCTGCTCTTCAGGCGTGCTCGACGGGTTGCGTTGCGAGCTTGGACTCTCATTTGCATGAACTACACTCGACCTTCTCGCACGAGCATCAGCAGCACACGTTTCCGTAGCATCGCGCGCGGCATCAGCAATCAGCTTGTGCTTCTGGCGAATGCTGCGAAGAAATGAGTCTCTGACAACAGATTCTTCGGCCGTCTCATTTCTTAGATGCATTCGAAAAGCCATAAGCGCATTCGACTCCTCCAATGCAGAACTTTTCCTCTTCATGCTGCTACCAATGGACTCTAACGTCACCTGCCTCTCTTTCTCTCGTAAGGCCCGCTCGACCCGATCTTTTGCAGCCTTCCTTCCGCTATGACCACCCCTGTCTGCACGCGAACGCGGGGTTGTCCTCGGTAGCGGTTCGTCGATGACATTGTCGTCGTTGTCCTGGTCTCCTTCTAGTACTTCTGCGACGACCGGCAGATTTTCAGCGTGATTGGTAGCCACTGGTACATGATTGCCCATATCTAAACGAAACTTTCGCGTCTTCTGCAATGTCTTGCAGGCCACAGAGTACTGCCACTTGGATGTATCGAAGGTCTTAAAGTTATACATGTCGTTTTCGTTGCTGTAGGGCGAGGTCGGCTTAAGCTTCTTGAGATGTAGAGCGAGCGCCATGCAGAACATATTGTCCTTGTCCACGCCGGTGGGACAGAATCCGTAAATGGTACGCATGCTCTTCCCAAACTTCTGTACATCCCTTGACATCTCATCAAAGCGCGACCTCAAGCGCTTCGCGTCGCGGTCTTGATAAAGACTGTTATACGCAACGAAAGTCTTTTGAAGCGTAGTGCGAAAGCGCCCACTCGTTTGGTCGATGCCGGTGACGGCATTCTCAGATGTTGCCACCCACGCCTTTGCCAAATGGTCGAGTTCAGTTAGCCTCCATCCACGCCCGCGGACTCCCATAATAAATGAGTGTTAACGCGTGCACAATGTCTGCGTGCGGGTGGATGCGGGCATGTGAAGTGCGAGCATAGACCGTCCACTGCGCATTTGGCATACTCAGACGTTTTGGGCGGGTCAGGTGTACCCGTGGCTTCCCGCGTTCTTGCTGTTTCGGTGTCTAAAAGTAACAAAAAATCAGCCCGTTCAAGCAGAAGAGTGTTGCCAAAAAATGGGATTTGTGACGTGACGCGCCACAAAATCAAAAAATATGTGTGCCGTCAAGACACAAATCCTATTTATCATACGATTTGTGAAACAGATTTGTGTGCAGATTTGCGCGGTGGAGACCAAACTCAAGCCTGAGTCGCCATATTTTAGAAATGGCCACAATTTGCCTGCGCGATGGAGATGCTCTTATACGTAGCAAGCTGTGAGAGTCGCATTCAGGAGAATACGTCCCAATAATGGCCCTGGCACCAGAGCCTGTGACCCAGAGCCATACAACTTTGGTCCCAACTACCAGGGCTCATGGCTCCATAAAATCCTGGTTGACAATTGATTTTTCTGATATTCGCCTCAAACGGCACTCCCATTGGTCCCGGTGGCGGACCTTGTTGGATCCTGCAAGCAAGGCCTCAATGATGGAATATTTCCATCCACCCTCGATCGGAGCTGTAATGCGATCCGGCATCTTTGAAAAGGTTGCTGAATGTTTCTGAAGTTTCAAAGGTTCCCAAAGTGCTGCCGAAAGTTTGAGCAACTTTTTCTGCGAAACTCAGAAACATACGTAAGCAATTTGTAAACAGCTCGATTAGCTGTAATGATATCTTCCAACTGAGCCACTTTTCCACAAAACCGAAAAGAATCGGCAAACCATTGCCAAAACGTTTGCGGAAATTTTAGGCGAAACTATAAACGTCCGTGCAAGTTTTGGAAAGACGTGGTCACAAGCATAACTGGACTTACAGTGACAGGTATTTCCCGTAGCGATTCCATCATGCTTCGTCCACTGTTGGCAGTGGCGCACCAATGATATTTAAACGAATAAAAATGCGCTACAACACGGCATACCAGGCGAGCTGAGTCATGGACGCAACACCAGGGGCAAAAATGAGACGGGGCCAGGGTCAGACGTCTCGGAGCGGATGACCGCGCAGGACCTATTCTCCTGATCGCGACTCTGTGAGCAATCGATTGAGATATTTTTTCTTTAATTGCAACCACGTCGTTAAGACACGCCCTCTCAGGGCTTGTCTTGACAGGCTGGTTTTTGCTTTGCCTTGCCCGGTTTTGCCAGGAATACTTTTAAATTCTTAACAAATACCGTATGCTTCTTACGCCCTTGCTTTTCTTAAACACATAAATTAAAACGTAGGAGCCACTCATAGCACGCCAAATCACTTCTTTGAGTAAAGCAAACCAAACCAAACCGCAGCAAAACGGGGCATGTTAAGACCCAGACCGGGTTCTCCCTGGTTGTAAATAAAGTTTTTTATCATACGCGATATGCATCGTGATTTTAATACAATTCTCAATAAACTCAATTACAGTAGGGGCAAAAGAAGCCATTGAATTTCTTGAAAAACTCAAAGTATTGCAACCTATCACAGCACTCCGCCTGTCCAGTCCAAATATCCGTCAACAAGTAAACATTTACTTGCCGTTGGGTAACCATTGACCACCCGTCAATAAGTAAACATTTACTTGCCACTGGGTAAACATTGACCACCCATCAACAAGTAAACATTTATTAGTTAACATTTATGTGCCCTTGAGCATATCAATATGCGAATGCCTTTTCTGCATGCGCAGAGGCGTTCTTTGAATATACGCACTGCACTTGGTTCCCAAGACGAGATAAATTGGCCTGGTTCGGCAGAGAAAAAGCGAGATGTTCTACGGTACATCATACAAATATATTTTGTTTTCACATTATTTATGGGTGTGATCTGCAAAGACCAATTCTATTCCACGCGTGAAGCTGTTACAGAGCATTCTGGGTGAATGGAATGAAGTCACTCAAAAGTGAGAAGGGATAGCGCCCAAATGGGGGGTGACATCCTGAATAAGTTTAATATACGTAGTGAGACTTCAAGATACTGAGTGTTTTAGTAAGGCGACATTACTAGCACGTGAGCAGCCGGTAGGGAGAAATTCATCTATGGTGTCCTCTGGATGGGACGGCATTTCTTAGGGCAACGGAAAAGGTGATCCCTAAGTCACCTCCGTCAAACACTTTACCTCGGATGTCATCCTATACTGTACTCTCATTATGAGTTTCGAATACCAAAAAGGGGATTTGCAACTCATTATGAGTCTCTAATCCCCGAAACAGGGACCACCAAACAGAAGGGATTCGAAACTCATAATAAGGTTGACACCACATACCCCGTGGAAATAAGCTTTTACTTGCCGCGCATTAAACATTAAACACTTCAACAAAGGTACCATGAAAACATGTGGCTTTAAAGTTATAGTGGTAGTGCAAACCATACAAGGCGTTCTATACTCAAAATTGTAGTTGAGTTAAACGGTTAATAGGTCTAAGTTCCCGTAACAAATTTTGCAAAGCTCGCAGTTCCCTCCGTACTCACGAGAGGAGATACGGCCTTCAATGGGATTGTGGTATAACCCCAAACGGGAGTTCGGAAATTAGATTAGGATTAGATCAGCGACAGTAAGGCACGAGCCTTACAGCTACGCGCGCACACACGTGTCCTCCACGTGTACGGGACGCGTACTACACGTGGACTGTCAGCCCCGACGGCTGACAGCGTTACAGTGTCGGTCGACCGGCACTACTGTAGAGTTATGATAGACTACAATGTACATTAAATATGAGCGGACCGCCGGCGGTGGAGGACGACAAGCACGGACTTGTCAAGGATCCTCCACCTTGGTCCGCCCGCTTACTTTTAGGTACTTCCGTCCGTTTTACCTAGAAGCAGCACCGCGTGCGGGTTGAGGACGCGCGTAGCACGCCCACGAGCCGGCTCCGCCTCCGCCCGTCGGTACTGGAACGTCACCCAGTACCGCTCCGGGGCGTCGAGGCGTAGAACCGCTCGCGCGTGCGCGCGTCCTCCCCGATCCCGCTCTACCACCGCTACCTCGAGCCCGTGCTCGGTACCGTGGGTGGGCCGTGCTTCTGTCTTCCCGCCGATCGGGGTCTTTCCGAACTGTCAGTACTCACCCCCCTCGTCGTTGGGGGTGATTATACTACAGTGGTCTCCCGACCTAGAAGACTCTCACGATCGAACCGAGAAGACTACCGTTTACCTCCGCGTCCGTACGCGTCGAGATGAGTGGCGAATATCCTACCTCGATTCGCTCGGAGCCCGCCGATGTGCAAGAGGCCGCGCTCCGCGTCCGAGTCGGCGACGGCGACGCTGGTCCCCGAGACCGCGAACCGTCGCCCGACTTCTCCGAAGGACGCGCTCGCGCGATGTACGATCGCATCGCGGAGTATATCGAAGATGTCCGAACATCCCTCCGTATCGACGTCTCCGACAGCGTCTACGCTCGCTGTATGGATGAGTTGCGCTCCCTCCGCGAAGGAAGGTTTGAGCGCGTAACTCAGTCCTTGGAGAACCTGCGCGCTCTCGTCGACCAGCTACAGTCCCGTTTGGTACTGCTCGAAGAGGCGCGCATCGATTCCCCCGCCATGGACGTTGCGGGTCGACCCGCGAGTGCAAACTCCGGGGTTCGACGCGACCCGCAACCCTTCCCATCAGCCGAACAGATGGGAGCGTTCGCGCACATGGCGGCGGAGCTCAACTCAACGCGCCGCCGTGCCCGTGAGATGGAACAGACCTCGGCCGAGAGGCCGCCCGGAGCCCCCTCGAGTGGGCCCGGTGCCACTGTTCCTCCGGGCGCATCCGGAGCGCAGGAGTGGCCCCCGACTGGAGCCGTCACCAGTCGGAGGGCGGAGGACATCAAGCCGACGGCGGACGCGAACTTCGCGCCCGAGACTCAAGCCCTGCCGTATGAACCCGGAAGCATGCGGCAGTCCCGACGGGTACCGGACGAACCCGACCGTGGCCGTGGAGGAGTCGCCCGCGGATCAGGGGAACCGATTCTCCCCTTCGATCCTCGCTGGGGCGGCTACCAGCCAGCGGATCTTACCGCGCATCCCGGCCCCGTCGACGTCCGAACGTTGCCCGTCACGCCGTTCGGAACGTTGGGCCCCGCCGAACCCGGGCTCGAGCCCGTCCACACCATGATACAGGAGTTCAGCGCCGTCGCGAACTACCGCATGTATCGGTTGGACAACACCTCGAGGCTCGTTACCTCGGGTGACGCGGGACGGATCGCGAAGTACGTCCAACGCTGCCGTGGGCTCCGTCCCACGATGAAGAGCTTCGACGGTACTGACGCGATTCAGTTGCTCCCGTTTCTGAAGGATATCCGGATAACCTTCAATGCCCAGCACCTGACCGAAGGTGTGGCAATCCGTGTCTTCGCTCACTTCCTCGAGCGGGACGCGGAGCGGTTGTATACGAGTTACACCATGCGCGGCCTCCGCGCCGGCCAGCTCCACGACGACACGAGCTGGCCTGGCCTCGTCAACCAATTTATCAAACGCTACCTAACCGACGACGTGTTGGGGGAAGCGTTTGACGCTGTCGCGTCGGCGCGACAGCTTCCTCACGAAACCGAGAACACGTTCGCAGACCGGCTGGAATCCGCCGCGTTCCGATGCACGGCCGTGTTCTCAGAACAAGCTCTCGCGCATTACTTCGTGCGCGGGCTGTCCACTGCGACCCGGGCCGGAGTGGCAGAGACGATGCAAAGGTTGCCCGGACAACAGAAGACCGAACTCTCAACGATTCGCCGTATCGCAACGGCCGAGGGTACAACCTACCGCGCTCGTCGCGGGTTGCCGCTGCCGGACCCGAAGCCGGCAGCGAAGGGAGTCCGAACTCCAAGGTCGCACGGAACAAGTTCGCCGGCGACCGCCCTCCACATTGGAGAAGATGAGTGGCAGGCCGACCCTGTCCTCATCACGCAAGGCTTCGAACGGGCAGGGGGCCGACCCCCTACGCCAGCTTCTACCGGTTCGACCGGAAGCTTCGCAACGGCGTTCGCACACACGCCGAGGGCCATGGGTGGTCCGAACCACAACATGGCCGAGCTGGATATCTCCCGTCGAGAAGGAGACCGCGGGCTGCCTAACGTGCCTCGACTCACCGATGAGGAGGCACGCCACGCGGCGACTTTCGCGTCGACCGATGGCAGCGCGTACATTTGTTGGCTGTGCCGGACGTACGGCCACGCCATGTACGCGTGCCCGTTCCTGTCTCCTGAACAACGTCAGTTCACGGCGTACAGGAACTACCGCTATCAGATGGAGACGCGCCCCGGAATGCGCAATCTCATCCAGCAGTCTACGCGGGCAGACCGAGGCCCGCGTCGAGGTGACCCGAGCCGATCGGGTGGGGGCGTCCGTTTTGCCCCTCGTGAAGGCGGGTACCGATACCCGGGGACCGATCAAAGGGATCGACGTGACCCTCGTCGGCTGGATACGCGATATCCCCGTCGAGATGGGCGAGGCGACCGGGGCCGACCCCCGTTGCCCCAAGGGGTACAGAACGCCATCATGTACCTCCAAGACTGGGCTGGTGAGACGCACCCCCAGCCCACGGAAGGAGGCGGAGGGGAGCCCGTTCTCTCCGCCCCTCGAATATTGCAACGGCCGGACGTTGCAATCCAAGGCCACGAAGTATCCGATTACTTCGTAGAAGATGCCCAGTCGGAGTGGGGAAACCGTCCCCATCCGCGCGGCCAGGGGCCCGTCGACGCGCTAGCTAACGATAGCCAAGCGAATAGCACTGACAGCTCGGGTAGTTCGAAAAACCCGTAAAGACGGTTACGTTCGCGCGGTCGCGTGAACCGTCTTGTCAAACCAACCTTGACCCGCCCCTATTTGTCCCCGGCGGGGGAGGGGAATGTTTACCGATATTATTCCCCTCAACCCCGCACAAGCGCACCGAGACACCCGTAAGCTCGGTGCGAAAGGACGAAGACGCTGAGGCAACCGTGAGCCCGGCGCACATGAAGGAAGGCACTGTGGCAACCGTGAGCCAAGTGCCTAACAAGAAGCGCATCGAACGCGCCAGCGGCCCGACCCAGGGGGACCCGGGGCCGCCAGAAGAATTCAAGCCGCGTACGAACGCGACTTGTCGCGGGGACGCGGCCGACCGAAGGGCGCCCCGAGACCAAGGCCGAAGGACGCGGAAGAGAAGTCGGAACCGGCGCCGGCGGCCCAGGCGGAACGATCTCGCCGAGCCGGGCACGCCGAAGGTAGTCGACGGCGTCATTTGCCTTATGACGTCGAAGATTTACAACGTCCTCGGCTCGATAGCCACGGAGGGAAATGCCTTCAAGCCCCGCACGATCGCCGTTGATACGTGCTCAGGGTACAATCTGGTGAGGAAGGCGGACCTTCCTCCCGATTGGTCGCGGTACGTCATCCGCGACGCGCCACTGCCCCGATTGGCAGGCGCGAATAGCAACCCGCTTAAGCTCTCGGCCGTCGTACGCCTGGCCGTGCGGTTGAGGAACACGACGTTCCGAATTCCGTTCGTCGTGGCGGACCAGCTCGCCGTGCCGGTCCTCCTTGGTACGGCCTTCATCGATACACACGTACGAAGTATCGACATCGAAGCTCAACGGTTGGAGCTCCGCCAAGGTGGCTCCGTTGCCATCGTCGACGGGAAGGGGGAGCCGACTCCCCCAACCAGGCGGCACGGACGTCAGACAAGCCGGGCTGACGCACGCGAAGCCCCGCAGGCGATCCGAATCGCCCGCTGGGTTACCATTCCCGCGAGGTCGCAGGCCCGTGTGCGCGTTACTACGACGGGGAGGGGACTCGTGTTTATAGAGCCGAAGCCGTCACTCCAACACCGACATGGAGTGAGGCTGACGAACGGCGTCGTCGAGGTCCTGCCGAACCAGACCTTCGACGTCATCGTCGCGAACTTTTCGCGACAGGAAAGGCGGCTTCCGAAGCACACCGTCGTGGGATACGCGAAGCGCAACCCCCTCGCGATCTTGACGCCCGAACGTCGCATCGCCGAGGGGATCGCGCACGCGCTACACCTCACCGACTTGACCGATCAAGTCGGAACGGCAGGAGCTGGTCGACCAGGCTCCGCCCAGGGGGCAACCGTTGAGAAGAGAGGAGCCGGTACGGACGGCCGACCGGCGAAGTGTCCGCCGCCGGAAGGGGGCACCGCACCCGCCTCTGAAAAGGATCCCGAAAATCCGCCGGAGGATTGGGAAAAAGAAATCGACTTGTCATACATCGATGATGACAAGTTCCGGGGCCACGTGCTCGAGATGCTCCGTAAGCACTCGAGTCTGTGGAGCGGGGCGCTCGGAACGATCCGAGCGACCGAACACCGCATTCCCCTCGAACCGGGTACGAAGCCGATACGTTCAATGCCCTACCGAAAGGGGCCGGCTATGCGGGAGATGGTCGCCAAGGAAGTCAACAAAATGTTGAACGCAGGGGTAATCGAACCTGCGAGCACCGAGTGGGCGTCCCCCGTGGTGCTCGTACCGAAGAAAGACGGCTCTCTTCGGTTCTGCGTGGACTACCGGCGTCTCAACGCAAAGACAGCAGCGGATTCGTATCCGCTGCCCCGGATGGACGACTGCATCGATTCGCTCGGAGATGCAGCCGTCTTTACGACGTTGGACTGCAATTCCGGTTATTGGCAGATCCCCGTCGCTCCGGACGACCGGGACAAGACCACGTTCACTACGCATATGGGAACGTTTCGCCCTTTGCGTATGCCGTTCGGGCTAAAAGGGGCACCGGCCACCTTCCAACGTGCCCTCGACATCATCCTATCTGGCGTCCGATGGCAGATATGCCTCGTCTACCTGGATGATGTCATCGTGTTCTCCCGTACGCACGGAGAACACGCGAAGCATCTCGACACTGTCTTGAGCTTGTTGAGAAGCGCCGGAATCTCCCCCAAGCTCAAGAAGTGTAGCTTCTTCCAACCGAAGGTGCACTACCTGGGGCACGTCATTTCCCCAGGTAAGCTGAGCGTCGCCGAAGCGGCGGCGGACGCCTTCAAGACGTTCACCTTTCCGAGGACGTTGAGGCAGGTGCGCTCGTACCTCGGAGCGTGCAACGTCTACCGCCGCTTCGTGAAGGGGTTCGCGAAGATTGCGCGCCCATTAACGGACATGACGCGCAAGGACGCGGACCCCAACTTCGACGACCCGACCGAGCTACAACTTCAAGCGTTCGAAGCGTTGAAGGAGCGGATGATTTCCCCGCCGATCCTAGCATTGCCGCGGTACGGTCGGCCGTACATGATCGACACGGATGCTAGTGCCTACCAACTGGGCTGTACGTTGCTCCAGGAACACGAAGGCGCCAACGACTGGCGCCCCGTGGGGTATTGGTCGTACTCACTGTCCGATAGTGAGCGCAACTACAGCGCTACGGAGCGCGAATGCTTTGCCGTAGTGTGGGCCGTCCGCACACTACGGCCGTACATCGAAGGTACCAAGTTCATCGTCCGGACGGACCATGATGCCCTCCGATGGCTTATGTCCCTCACGGAGAGTTCCGGAAGGCTTACCCGGTGGCGACTGCGGTTGGCGGAATACGACTTCACCATCCAGTACCGCCCCGGGCGCGTGCACCAGGTGTCCGATGCCCTGTCACGCCTCGTGTCGCCAAGGGTCACCGACGAACCTCGCCCAGTCGTCGAAGTGGATGACGACATTCCCACCTTCGATGCGGGTACGACCGTCCGTGACATGTCGGACGAGCTCGCGGACCACGTCTGTACCGCGAGCTGCGATCACAAGGCCGTCCATGTCTTCGTGACAACAAGGAACCAAGCCAGATCGCGAAGAGGGTCGCGCGTCCGTACGCGCGACGAGCCGAGGGGCGACGACGAGGCCCCCGCTCTTGAAGGACCCACCTCGTTCTGGGAGGAGAACGACGAATTCGACGCTGTCGACATCGAGCGCGCCGAACAACCCGAAGTTGGCGCGCCCGCCTCCACGGTCGCCCCTCCGCAGGACGACCTTCCGGCCCCTCTTACGTTAGAGGAGATAGCCGAAGAGCAACGCGTGGATGACTTCTGCCAGACCGTACTGGCGCGACAGTCAGAGTCCCGGGACTCCGCGTTCTTCGAGGACCACCACGGGGTGCTCAAACGGAGACCCTGACATCGTGCAGGTCGTGGTGCCACGGACGCTACGGGCTCGGCTTCTCCAGCTCTGCCACACACCAACCATCGCGGGGCACCCGGGCCAGAACCGTATGTACTTCGCGCTCCGTCGCGAGTACTACTGGCCCCATCTCGCTGCAGATGTCGCAGCTACGGTGCGAGGGTGCCGAACATGCGCGATGAACCGTGTCAAGTTGCGGAAACACCTCAACCGTTTGAAGTTGTTTCCGGCAACACGGCCGCTTGAGAGCCTCGCCATCGACATCTTGGGACCGCTACCCAAGACGAAGGCAGGGAAACGGTTCCTTCTCGTAATTACGGACCGTTTCACCAAGCTGACTCAAGTTGTGGCACTGCGGACCGTAACCGCGTACACGGTAGCCGTCGCGTTCTGCGACGCGTGGGTATTTAAATACGGCGTCCCACGCTCGCTACTGTCGGATAACGGACCGCAGTTTAACGCGAAGTTCTTCCACAGCACGTGCCGTGTCCTGGGAGTGACCAACTTGTACACTTCGGCGTACCACCCCCAGACGAACGGGCAGGTCGAGCGGTACAACCGGACGATCGCTTCGATGTTACGCAATTACGTCGGCGAACATCAGGACGACTGGGACGTGTACGTGGGGCCGCTCACGTACGCGTACAACTCCCACGTACATCGTACGACGAGTACCACGCCCTTCGAGCTCGTCCTCAGCCGACCCCCGCCGGAGTTCTCTCTACGTAGAGCCGACGGTGACGCGCCCCCGTCCGATAGGGGCAACGCGCGCGCTGAGTTCCTCAAGACGTTGGACGACACGATCCAGAAGGCGTACGGGAGCCTGCGCCGGACGCAGGCTCGGTACAAGCGCGACTTCGATAAGCGCGTCAGACGGCTCAACGCACGTATCAAGCCAGGTAATTACGTCTACCTGAACCCCACCGATGGGGCAAAGACGTCTAACAAACTCGCGTCGCCCGCCGTTGGGCCATACCAGGTACTCGCCAACGACCGGCGAACCATCACGATCGATCGTGATCGTGTTACCGAGCGCGTTTCCGCAGACCGCTGCGTGTACGCCCCACCACCGACGGGCGCGGCGCGGGCGAGCACGACAACCCCAAGTGACCTTGCCGACAAGGTCACCAAGGGCACGCAGTACGCGGTCAAACGACTACTCCGGCATCGAGCCTTGGAGGACGGACCTACGGAGTTCCTCATCAAGTGGGCGGATTACGACACGCCCACCTGGACCGCGCGGACTCACGTCCCGGAGGAGTTGGTGTCTCGTTACGCCCAACGCCTCCGGAGACGCACCGGCAGAGACCTCGTCTCAGACGCGAACGCGGACGCTCGCGCTTAAGGAGGGGGCCCTCCACCGCTCTGCTCCGTTGCAGTTAAAGGCGGCCCCTCGCGGTATGACAGAAACCTTAAGAATGGAAGGACAGGTGTCTCGAGAGGCACCAGCGAACTCGCGAGGATGTGAAGACGTCGAGGCGCACCGGCGGTCAAGCCATCCGACAGCCGCCGCCGGCAAGAGGGAGGAGGACAGACAGTACGTACGGCAAAATAGCACACCCGCCGAACCGCCGGCAAGGTGCGGGATGCCCTGGTCTCACCAGGGCCGTCAACCCGCAGGCGAGCCGGTACACCCGACGGAAGACCGGATCATCGTCCGGTCGCTGTGCGCAGTGTACGAGGAGACGTGCGACACATGCAGACGGAGGTTATGCAGCATAGGGCCGCATTCGGTGGAGCGCGCCACAAGACAGTTGCCAAAGGGGGATCGGGCAAGAGCAACCCGATCGGAGGGTCAGTGTTATACCCCCACGGACTCGAGACACCTCGAAACAGCCACCGACGCGTGCCTCATGATACGGAAAATGACGAAAAGAGGAGAACGTTACACGTGAGCGGCGCTCGGCGATGCACGACACGCGCCAACCACGCTTGCGCCGTCACCAAATCACCGCCTCCCCCAGCTTGCGAAATTAGCAAAAAATAATTAAGGGGAGGAAATTACACTGGCACGTGCCTTGCGCGCATGGGCACGGTAGCACCTCCACCGACGACCGGTAACAAGGTGAACGACGCCGCCCCATGGGTACACACGTCCGCCCCCGGTCCGAATACCGGACGGACACCGCAACACCATACGCGCGCGCCCTTGCCCCGAGTGGCGAGGGACGCGCGACAGGTAAAGACCTCCGTTCGGCACTGCGCCCTCGCCCCCGACTGGCGAGGGGCGCGGGGCCTCAGACATACCCCGCCGCGCACGCCCTCGCCGCCGACGGCGAGAGGCCTCAAGAAGGACGAACGGCGCACGCGCAGTTCCCCCGCCACCGATGGAGGACGTCGCACGAAGAAGAAAACGTACGTCCACGCGTTCGCCCCCTCGCCCCGATGGCGGGGAGGGCACGCACAAAGAAGAATAAGTACGTCCACGCCCTCGCCCCGATGGCGAAGGCGCGTGCGCGGGCAAGAAGCCGGAGCGCGAGGAGCGCCGGAAAAAGTCCTCGGGGAGCGCCGCGGGCCGAGCTTGCGAGGCCCAGGCGCTGCCACGAGGACTTTTCCGCCGCACCGCAGCGCGAAGGCCTCGCGCCGCGCCCTCGCCACCGAGGCGAGGGCCGGCAAATATAAGGAACGTCGCTGCGCGTCGCCTCGCGCCGCGCCCTCGCCACCGAGGCGAGGGCCGGCAAATATAAGGAACGTCGCTGCGCGTCGCCTCGCGCCGCGCCCTCGCCACCGAGGCGAGGGCCGGCAAATATAAGGAACGTCGCTGCGCGTCGCCTCGCGCCGCGCCCTCGCCACCGAGGCGAGGGCCGGCAAATATAAGGAACGTCGCTGCGCGTCGCCTCGCGCCGCGCCCTCGCCCTTACGGCGAGAGGCACCATGGAGACAAACCGGCGCACGCCGTGCCCCGGCATGCCGGACGGTCCGTTCTGTCACGAGTCCTGTCGGGCCGGCCCGCTTCAAAGATCGAGGACACCAATGACGACACGCCCCCTGTCCTGGAGTCTACGACGGACCTCGTCCCCTATCTCCGGGAACGAGCCGTGAGCAGCCACGAATGAGGAGCTCACCGTGGACGCCTACGCCGCTCTCGGTCCACGACAAACGGCGAGGGATCATCAGCGGAGCGTCGCCTGAACCTCCCGCGGCTCGAAGGAAGGCGGGAGAGGGGGCGCGCAAGCGCACGCATCAGTACGAGGACAATTGCGTTTACTGTGGCAAGAGGCCAAGACAGTCCTTACCCTACCTCTGTCTCTCTTATCGACGGAGGCCCGCGGCCGCGTAGTGGACTAGCCATCCGAGCGGTTAGCGGTTAGCGTCATTCGGGGTCACGCGGGACCCCGATTCGTAGTAATGCGGAGGACAGTACCCCGGATACGAAGGGGCTTCGACGTCCACCTCCGTGAGGCTGGGCATCGCGAGGCGGACGTCCTGGGCGCCGACGCGCGCCGTCTCGTCGCGAAGATCGTAGCCCCGAGACGAAGGAGGGTCGGTCCCGTAGTTCGCATACGGGTCGCGGACTACGGGCGCGATCGGACCGCGAAGAAAAGCACTCCCCGCTGGCGAGGGCATTGACCGAGACGCACGAAGACTATTGCGCTCGCGGCGGTAGCGCTCAAGGTCGTGCCGCGCGCGTTCGTACGCCGCCCGCAGGGACGACGACTCGTGATGTAACCGCTGTAGTTCCGCCGTCCTCGCCTCCAAGTCGCGACGAAGGCCCCGCGCCTCGTCGCTCCGAGCCAGAAACCAGGCCCCTAGGGTGCTGATAACCCCACCCACGGTCCACGAACGATGGATGGCCGCACCCAGAGCTCGCGTTAATTCGGGAATGGCTGCCAGCTCCTCCTGGGGGAGTACGAGGGCGCGCACGACGCGCGCATGGACAGGTTCTTGCCTCACTAAGTCAAGAGGCGGGACAGGGAGTACGACTTGCGTGGGCGTGACGCCCTCTGAGGACCCGGGAGTATTGGAAAAGGGGGTCACAGGAAAGGGATTCGGGACGGAGCCAACGACATCCGGGCCCACCGCATCGAGGTCCTTGTAGCGCTTTCGTCGGCCACGTCGGCTTTCGGAACCGACGCCTCCCCTCTTCCCCGTATTCCCGACGACAGGGGGATTTGGGGAGGAGCGCGCGACAAAAGCATCACCGGTCGGTTCGTACGAGAGGTAGGAGCTCCGTGTCCCCGTGGTGTAGTCTAGCCACGCCCGATGGTGACGCGCGCTGACTTCCCCGGCGCGAGACATGAGCGCAACCGCGTGACCAAACGTCCACGGGACATGACCCGAGCCGTGCTCCGAAGGGTGACGGGCCACCTCGGGAAGAGTGGACGCGACCCGCCCCACGAACGTGATGACTGGGCCCGGCTGGAGAAACACCCGCGCGTGCGCATGCACCTCAGCCATAAAGCCGCAGCACACGGACCACGCCCACTCGCGTCGGTAATTGTACGCGAGCCGTGAGTGGGCTGGGTGCTGCCGATCCGCGCACGGCATAACCGAAATGTTTCAACACGGGAGGCAGTAGCGGATGTATGCCCAAGGAGGGAAAAGCGTCCACTACATCGAGGAGGAGCGGGGGGAAATCCTCGGACGACAATCCGGACGCAAAAGACGCCGAACGAACGACACGGCCGTCAGTCTCATCCCTCCCCCGATACGCAGCCCAATCGTAATGGGCGAATCCCACTCCATGAAGGCGCATAAGGGAACAGGACGATTTCTGCAGAGCGACCAACGGCTGTGTGTACGCGAACGGGCGAGGGGAGACGTACAGCGCGGACACTTCGGGTAGTAAGAATCGTCGCGGATCGAACTGCCCCGGACCGGCCAGGTACGAACCCATCCGGTCCACGTACGTCACCTCGGCGACACTGTACGCAAACGAACGATCGCCGGGCAACTCGTCGGGCAGCTGGTATCCGGAACCGCCGCCCTCCTCCATCAGCCGATTCAAGGACGCGGACGCCTCCTCGGCGCCACCAGTCTCGTAGACCTTCAGGACACGGGCTAAGTCCGGTCGAAGCCATGCCCGCGCCACCACCTCCTCGATAGCCACCCCCGAGCGACCCTGACGCCGCCACGGGTACTGGAGGTCGCTGACGGGAAGCAGCGCTAGGTCTACCGATGGCGACCCCAACCACTGGGTCGTGGACTCGCCCTCCCCATTTCCCACGTCGGCAACAGCTGTTGCCCTGGGGTAGGGCATGGTCGACCGTGCTGGGGACCGGCGAGTCGGACGAGCGGTTCCCTCCGAACCTAGGGCCGCTGGCACTGGCGCAGCAGCCGTGTCCCGCGCAATCGCGCCCGCTGTAGCAGGACGTACAGCACCACCAGCGGACGACGCTTGGGCAGGCCGAAAAGACAAGACGGGTCTCCCGGAATCTGAGGCCGGGGTCACGAGCTCGACAGAGACAGTAGACGACCGGCTCCTCGTCCTTTGAAAAGGCGGGCGTGTCGTAGTCTCTGCGACGCTCTCGGTACCGCCGGACGCCACGACGGTCGACGGCGACCCCGCCAATACCACAGGAGCAGAGGCCACGGCCGGAGGTCCGGGCACGGCCGCCGCGACGACAAGCGGCGGCAACGGCAACGGCGGCGGAGATGGGCCCGGAGTTGGGTCGCCCATGCCTATACCAGGGGACGCGGAGAGTCGAGCGAAGAGGACGGTGCTGGACGAGCAAATGGGAGCGGCAGGGAAGCGAACAAGTGGAAAGCGGCGAGCCACACGGGCAAAGCGAGAGCAGCGACACGGGGAGTGAAGGGGGCACAGGTCACCACGGAGGGACACGAGCGAGTGTGACCACCGTCGGGACAGGACAGGCGGAAGAGAAGGAACACGATCTACAAGCCCAGGAGTGAACGCGGACGTTCACCCTTGAGAGGGGGGTGATGTGGAATAACCCCAAACGGGAGTTCGGAAATTAGATTAGGATTAGATCAGCGACAGTAAGGCACGAGCCTTACAGCTACGCGCGCACACACGTGTCCTCCACGTGTACGGGACGCGTACTACACGTGGACTGTCAGCCCCGACGGCTGACAGCGTTACAGTGTCGGTCGACCGGCACTACTGTAGAGTTATGATAGACTACAATGTACATTAAATATGAGCGGACCGCCGGCGGTGGAGGACGACAAGCACGGACTTGTCAAGGATCCTCCACCTTGGTCCGCCCGCTTACTTTTAGGTACTTCCGTCCGTTTTACCTAGAAGCAGCACCGCGCGCGGGTTGAGGACGCGCGTAGCACGCCCTCGAGCCGGCTCCGCCTCCGCCCGTCGGTACTGGAACGTCACCCAGTACCGCTCCGGGGCGTCGAGGCGTAGAACCGCTCGCGCGTGCGCGCGTCCTCCCCGATCCCGCTCTACCACCGCTACCTCGAGCCCGTGCTCGGTACCGTGGGTGGGCCGTGCTTCTGTCTTCCCGCCGATCGGGGTCTTTCCGAACTGTCAGTACTCACCCCCCTCGTCGTTGGGGGTGATTATACTACAGGGATAACACAGATAGATTCAACACATACCCTTGTTTACCATTTTACTTTCGTGCCTGCTTACCGATCTCTATCAGAAGCATCAACATCAATAATGTCAACCACCGTTTCATTATTTTTTAAGCCTTGAACGTTCCTTATATCTTTGCCACTCGTTTAGATTTTCAAAAACAACGTCGAGATAGTTTTGCCCAGGACAAGATCCTGTGTCACTTCCTTGCCGGAAATTAACACAAATTCTTGTGATGACATTCTGACTTTCTTCATTAGACAGCTCAAAATCCCAATTAGGGCATGGAATGCTGGCATTGCATTTCAACTTTCATTGTCAGATATCTAAGCTTTCCCATCTGTACAAGTAAGGAAATACGCTCTTCTAGATATGTTTCCCATGTCTTAGGGACTGGTCGCCATTTTTGCACTATCCCTGGGGCTCCTTGTGATGCAGTCGGAGTCCTGATGTATTGACAATACTCACTGCTGATTTGTTTGCAATGAGAAGAACAAATGCCGTGCGAAACGCTTGGCAGACTGCTTTGTAAAGGCACTAACATCCCTTTATTCCCTCCTTTCGGAAAGATGCTGCTCAAACGTTTCACTATTTCCGTGGCTTGTCCTACTAAATGAAGATGGTACCAGCGCACTATTTGAATCCGAGGCCTTTGTATCACCGCTTTGCATGATTTTCCTGTTCTCCAGAAAGGGAACGCCCCCATCCTATTTTTCGTTAGCTTTGAAGCGATAAACCATTTTATTTAATTCCTGACGACTTTTCGGACCGCAGATTACATGCAGAACGCCATTCTCACTTGTTTCAAGCATGAAAATATCGAGAGAACTATGATATTGCAGGCTCTCTGTCATTATTCTTAAACAAACATCGTACATGACACACGAACGGAGACCATCTCACAATCCCACTGACAAAATTCTTTGGAAGCCACTTGGTCTCCTTCACGTCCATCACGGAATATGTTTGTGACTTGTCATGAAATGATGATGACAGTGTATGAATTCTAACATCAAAAGGAAAATATGAGACTCTGGTCTTCTTTTTGGAAAGTATGTGGATCAGTAAGATTAATGACTTCCTCTAGCTCATTCGCTGTTCCGGAATTGTTAATGATCATCTTGTTCGATCCGCAAAAAGCTGACTTTACAAATCAGTGAGACTACAAGTTTCTGAAGATAGGGATTCAAATGTAAATCTTCTCCGCATCTAAGTAGTTCTCGTAACCAAAAAACATATTAAAATGCTCTCAATGAAACGGCTACAATTAACCAAGAACCACAAAACGTAATGTCACAGGTGAGTACATGAACTGTCTATTCTACGGTCAAGAGTTCAGACTCAGAATGAGAATTCTCTCAAAGCAAATGCATACTGCGCATGCTTCGAGATCATCATCATTCCCCTTAGCCGCCTCTTAGGGGCTCCTTAGCGTCGGAGAAGGTACTGTACTGTGCCTACGTAATGTATTCTCATTTTAAGTTTGGAGTACCAAAAAAATGGGACTCGAAACTCATTATGAGATTCGAACCCCCCAAAAAAGAGACTCGAAACTCAAAATGAGAATTGCGTCGAGGCATGGCCAGGGGGGCGCTTCAGGGGCGGAGCAGGTACTGTACTGGGCATATGTACAGTATTCTCATTTTGAGTTTCGAGTACGAAAAAAATGGGACTCGAAACTCATTATGAGTTTCGAACCCCCAAAAAAGGGGACTCGAAACTCAAAATGAGAATGGCGTCGAGGCATGGCCAAGGGGGCGCTTCCGGGGCGGAGCAGGTACTGTACTGTGCATACGTACAGTGTTCTCATTTTGAGTTTCGAGTACCAAAAAAACCGGACTCGAAACTCAAAATGAGTTGGGACCACTCCCATGCAATTGACTCTGAGTACTTGCAAACCCCCAGACCCAGACGTCCTAGACCCAGACGTCCTAGACCCACCTCCTAGGGTATGCTTATCCATTCCATACGCGGTCATCCACCGCTCTGACAGTCTACCCTCTCCTCCGTCGCCTCCCAACTCACCCCCGCCATGGAGCGCTTCGCCCATCCCTTTCGACATTATCCCGATCTCTCCTCTTCTAGCTCCTCCTCGACCTGGCTTCCTCCCAAGCGTGCCGCCTCACGTTTGGCATTTCCCCTCCCGTCCCACTTGTCCTCACGCCCGGCAACGGCAAAGCGTCCCATTCGCTCACCTTCCGCCTCTGCGCCACACCCAACTCCGATCTCAACTCTATCGACCTCAACTCACCCATCATCATCTCTTCTAACCGCACACTGCGTGCCACCGTATTTATCTACCCCGAATTCGTCTCCATCGCTACATCCCTGTGCTCCAGTTTTTTGATGCCCAAATCATTTTTCGCTCCAATTTGGGCACGGCAGATCTAACCTTTTCAGTCTCCCCCGATTGCATGTAAACCTTCCCAGTTTTTATAGCGGGCGCCGCCGCGGTCTCCTTGCCAAGCCGCGCTCGCATCACCGCTCCAGACTCTGCCCCGCTCGTCCTTGCTCTGCCTCGCTATGAACCTGCCAAGGCCTTTCTGTCTGTCACCGTTGTGTCGCCGAGCAGCGATAGAGTCACGGGTGTACGACGCCGCCAAGCTTGTTACAGTCGACGTCACTAAGGACCTACCAGATGTTCAACATTTGGTAGGTCCTTAGTGACGAGGCGAACGACAACTTGTCGGTCGCCTCGCCAGCGAGCAACGCCCTACCGCCCGTAGAAACTTGCTCATCCAAGCGAACACTGATCAGTCTGACGCCCCAAGACCGCCGTTCCAGTTTGGCTTTGTGCTCCGTGCCACCTCGACCAACACGTCCACTTCAATTTTTGATGACCTGAGGCGCGAAGGAAATCTATTAACGTACATAGGTAGTTCGGCCTTGCTCCTTCAGTTGGGCAAGTGTTTCACAGAGAGTCTGGGTCGACCCGAAAATGGTACAGCCGAGGAAGACGACCCCGGCAGTTTTGAAGTCGTTTTGAAGGGTGTTACCAGATTCGCGCGAGAACCTGAACCTCTCCGCAAACTCGACCAGTCTTCCGTGGAGAGCTTGCTTGCTGCTGCACTCAATGCTATGCTTCCACAAGCCGTCGTCGGCGTAGAATACTGGAATCAAGTGAGGCGAGGGGTTAATTTAATGATTTTCAAAGTGCTGGAGTCATGCAATCGGATTATTGCTATACACAACCATGATTAATCTTCTACTCGAGAATATCAAGGAAATGCAGCAGCACTCGGGGTCTGCACGAATGTCACGTTCACTGGCAAAGTCGTCCATATGTATCAAGTCGATCGCGAAAGTACCGGAGCGGGGGCTCGCAGATTGTAGGATGGACGCGCTGCTCAGAGATATTCATCTACTTTAGTGGAAAGTCCTGTGCGCAGAGATGGGAACCCACCCGCGGAAGACCAAATCTTTGCGATGCGGATATGGAAGACGGTTGTGAATGCGATAATTGACGTAATGAGAAAGGATATTCGTTCCCATATCAGTTTAATTCCCCAAGCGGAAGGTTCGCAGTTGGTTCACGACATTGATATGACTCCAGGTGGCCGGGATGAATCTTTGGAAAGCAGTGAAGCTGCACAGCAACTTGGGTCGGTGGGTGATCGAAAGGACAGCGGAGCTGTGATCACATGGTGTCCTTCGAACATCGACAAGGGTATGAAGTCAGATTCAATTCTACAGCAATTACAAAATGAGCTTGAAAGAAGCGGTGTTATTGCGTTGGATGCGCACTTGGCACAGTACGATCAAGACATGCAGGTCTTTGTCAGGAACGGATTGGATATATTGAGTCGCGAGGAGTCTCAAAGGGACATTGTAAGTAGACCCGACAGAGGAACATCGCAACAAGCCTTTGGCAACGGCTACAGGGATGCTTCGGTTCCAATTCGTCCCTCCATTCCGGGGGCGATAGGAGACATGGAAATGCCGTCCGCTGGTGACATTTCAGGGCATAGCGCTGGGCAGGTATATCTTAAACGGCTCCAGGAAATACAGTTACGCTACGGTCTGCAAACAGGAGATCGTACTCAGGTGGATGGTGCTGCAGGAACGGAAAAGGAAAACGGAACTGTGGAGAGAGTACTGTCTGCGGAAGACACAAGGGACAAGGCATCGACGTTGCGGGAACGTATGGCGCGGATACGGCAGTTGCAAAGTTCTTCCAAAGACTGATTTTGGAGGACTAGATTGGTCTAGTAGGTAGCTTTTAGTGCCTTCGCGCTTTGGCTAAAGATGGAGAAACGGCCAACAGTTTCGGTTACGGGATTCCGTCCATGTGCTTCATTTACAAGAACGAGAGCCTCCGGCTTCGAACGATAGTAGCCTTCGTGTGTAAGGACAAGCAGGTGCCGTTTTGGCAAAGGCTACTTTTTCTTCTTGAAGACATTATCTAGCTGCTTCTTCGCCCACTCCACAAAAGGTAGTGCCATCTCCTTCGAGACCAGCTTCGTCGGCTGCTCATCGAGGCCGATAGCCGTGACCCTGTACCCAAACTCGAGCTGCTTTGTGTATTTTTCAGCTGCGGGTACATGCGAACGGCACTTTGAACAAACTTGTCCCCGCCCTTACCGTACACCGTCTGTGCAATGCCCTTGTCCAATGCGTTGGCATACATGCCCTTTGCGAAGCCGCCCTTGAGTGCATTGACGAGATTTTTGGAGCGATCATCGTCTTGGACGGCGCCCATTGGATACCAAAGCTTCGCGCGCGGGGTACGGACAAAGATGGCGAAGACAGGGGTGCCGTCCTCGGGAAGCGACATCTGGTCTTGCGCGCGGCGCGGTTGCAGCGGCTGGCGGGAGCGGCCTTTCTTCATCTGGATTGGGGTGTAGGTCGGGCGGGCGCGGGCAGGGAGCGAGGTTAGTGAGATGAGGGCGCGGCCAGCGAAGTGCGAGCATTTTGAAGATGCCGTTGTTGGATGCGGTCTATGGGTGAAGCGGGCCGCAGCGCTGGCAGCGCTACGATACAAAGCCTGGTGTTGACATAGTTGTTGTCAGGAAGGGGGAGGGCGGGGGGAACAAGGGAAGGCGGTCTTGGAGAAAGAGAGAAGTGTGCCGCTGCGCAAGTGTGCCGCTGCGCAAGAGTGGCTGGAAAGTGATGGCGATGGGCTCCCAAAGGTAACGGCGTGATGGTCATCTGGCGAAAAAAGATAGGTGAGGGTGTGTCTTAACAAGCGCGTTCTTGCCCGTGCTTGCCCGTGCTTGCCCGAAAAGAAACACTGAGAGCGGGGAGATACGGTGACCGCAGCGATGACCTTGGCGGGTGCCTCTTCGCAGGCAAGCCTCTTCTGTATGGCCAAGTGGACGAACCGCTGATGCCAGGGAGTATCTCTGATATCTCGTGTCGCTTCATGCTGTAAGGGTGAGATTACAGTGAATGACTGTTGTTGGTGGATAAGTCTGCAACGTACAGTACAGAGCTAGGGATCCCCGGGATTGCCAGCGGATCAATTCGTGCTCATCCTCCTTTTCCATTGTTTCGTTTCGTCTCCTCACGAAGGAGCCCAGGTCACGTTCCTTGCGGCCCGTGAAACCGAAACATGAACCTTACCTCGTCTCCATCTGGAGCATCAACCTTCGACCGCTCCGTCAAACCATGACAACAACAAGCACTCAAACTCCAACCGCTCCGTCGCATTCCGACGATGAAGCCGTCCTAATCTCCAAAGCCCAAACAATCCTAGCCGCGCGCGGCGCCGCCTCCATCCTAGAAGAGCTCTCCCGCCCCGTCATCGGCTCCTTCCCGCCGGCCCTGCTCCCCTACCTCTCCACCGCGGCCCTGGAAGCTCAGGGCCTGTCTGCCCCCGTCTTCCGCCCCTTCCACTCTTTCCTCCAATCCCCCATCACCTTCTCCACTTCCTGCGTCTCCCTGGACCGCCTTCTCAGGGGCGGAATCCCGCTCGGCACCGCCTCCATCGTCGAGCTCAGCGGCGTCGCCGGCGCGGGCAAAACCCAGATTCTCCTTCAGCTCTCGCTCATGGCCGGCGCCCCGGTCGAGCACGGCGGCGCTGCCACCGGCGCCATCGTTGCCTTCACGGAAGGGACGCCCCACATCGCCCGCATGCACCAGATCGAGGCTCACCTTTGCGACGCCCGCGGCCTACCCGCGGGCACACTACTGAAAAAACTCGTGGTCGAGCAAGTCCAAAATTACAAAATGCCATTCAACATGACGATCCGGCAGTTGGTCGACTGAGCGTATTCCGTCAGCCTTCCTTCCCCTTCTTGCATCACTGTCCCAAGCGCGCCGGAAAGGATACGAGAATCGCTCCTTGTGCGTGGCGGTATTCTCTCTATGTTCGTAGTAGCTAAGTGCGCATCTCGTAGCGACTTGGCCTTATGAAACAGGAGGTATTTGTATGGTATAATCAAAGCGTAGGCCCCTCGGCGAGCGCAGAGGGACGCTTGTCGGCCGATTGGGAACCATCCTGGGTTGGCAAAATTCACAGCCTCGGCGATATTAAAACCGCAGTTGAATCCATCATGATAAGCATGAGGTGCTGTCAATACAAAGGAACCTGGCTTGTGCTGAATACGATCTCATTCAATCCCTCAGCTTTTCAGTTCCCTCTGATCGAAGATGGTTGTGTTGCACATCAGAGATCTTTGTGCAGGAGGCTAGTCCTAGGCTAACCGACCATTGAAAACATTCCCGGCAGCACATGTCTCGAAGGTCTCTGCGTATTTCTGGGGTATAGCGTACCCAGTCTTGTCAGCGCTTCCGCTGTGAAGGTGGGAAACTGAATTCAAAAAGGCCTCCGTGTGCCAACAAAATCGCGTAAACATGTGACCGACGTAGAACATTGAATGGTTCACACCTGGCATACGCAGCATGTGACTCAAAAGACCCTCCATGTTGAGATTGCCGACATGGCCCTTGGGGCCGAGAAAGTCGGCAAAAGAGGTTTCTACTTTTCGCTTTCGTTTCTTGCATTGCTGTGTAGAGGGCTTTCCAATATTCGAACGCTATCTCTCATCATCATCGATCGTGTCTTCTGTTTTGGCTGGGGCGCCGGTCACAGTGGCTTCAGCCTTGGAGACTTCCTTCTTGCCTCCCGGTACAGGGTTCTTCTCCTTTTTAATAGTACGATCGGAATCATCCATGCCGTACCATTTCATAAATGACTCGCCCTTGTATGCCCCCTCACCCTCTTCGTCAACACCGTAATTCATCCCTATTAAATTCCCATCAATGCCCTTGTGTAGAATCTCCCAGATGAACCGGTCCAACAAAGCGCGGTTCCTTGTCCAATCCTCCTCTGCTTCCTCTTCAATAAGACGCAGTGCCTCCTTTTTCACACGCTTGACATGAACGAGAGCCTTTCGCATACGCCATTACCACCTCGCCGACCCTCTTCACCATCCCGACAAAACCCATGCCCGGCCCCCTTGACCACCACGACCAGCCTGCCGCTCACCTTTCCGACCTCCCACGCGCCCTCTACGGGAATCGTGTCATCCATCACCCCATGTGCAACCAGCACCTCCCCGTCAGCGCCTCCACACTCCACCACCTCCCTCTTCCCGGTTTCCTCCTTGCCGACCTCGAACCGTACGTTCTTCCTCTCACCGCCCCTGGCATCGCTCGCGCTGGACCTCATCGCCGCCCTCTCCAATTGCCCATGGGGCGCACCGCCTCTTCCCCAAACCTCCCCCTGATGCCCCTCCCCATCTCCAACCACGCTCACCACCTTCACCACACTCACGTACTCACGCGCGCATATCAACGCAGCGCTGGTCCCGTTGCAGTTCCCGACGAGCCCGCCCACGCACAGCCCCGAGCCACCCAGCCCCACGCGGCGGAGCCGTGTCACCACCGCGCGAACTTTGTCCCTCTCTGGCCCGTACACCGCGTATCGGCACCGCCCCTGAGACTCCCGGTTTCTCGCGAAGTCGAACCAAGCCACGCGTGCCCCGCCGCCATCTGCGCCAAGACGTCTGCCTCCAGCGTCGTCACGAACGCGCCGCGCTTGCTCGATGCGAACTCGTGACAAAGCAGCACTACCCCGGCCCCCGGCGCCAGCGCCGTGCGGAGCTGAGCAGCCGGCACAGGCGCTCCGCGCGCTTGTTCCCCTGGAGAAACGGCGTCTTGGTCTCTATGCGCGCGGGCGTGCTACGTCGGGGGAATGGCGCTCGCCGAGCGGAGCCGGTCGGACCGATTTTTTCATCGTAATTCGAAACACTTTGCTTTGCTTGTCGCGTTGTGAGGAAGCCGTAGACGAAGCCTGAGAGCCGGGAAGTATTAGAACGGGAGTTGGCTTCAAATGCCACGAGGGGATTGCACGATTTGGCTGAGAAACTGCAGCGGCGTGACCGAATGGCGCAGGATTGAGGAGGTGACAGGCAGTGGCCGCCCGAAGGAATGTGCTGCTCCCAAATATGGACCAGATTGTATCGCCTTTCCAGATAGCTCGACGCTAAAAAGTGGAGTTGGGCTCTCACTCGGTATGTTCACTTTAGCAGTCAGGCAAATTGTGCGATTCTCATCCTTGCGTGGCCCCATTGGCGTGCTTCGAACGCTTGTCTGCAAAGACTTCTGTACGTTTGAAAGAGCGCCTTCCATGGCGTGTTTTGGCACGGAATTCTGTGGTCGCTGGGTGCAATTTGGCACGGATTTCTGTGGTCCCTGTGTGCAATGAAAGGCAGCGTCATGCTTGCGGAGCCCTAGGGCTTGTGGTCGTTGGTTGTAGGCAAAAGCGGCGTCAGGCTTGTAAAGCCCTGGTGACTCCCTCTTCGATTGCGACTGTTTCGTGGGCACCAGGGTCAATCCGTTGACGACAGCTGGGAGCCCGTGTTTGGTTGTTGGTAGCTCGGGGATGGGCGCGTTCGGGAAAGCCCCCAGGCTCAACCTTGAAGCCGTGTGAGGAATGTTGGGTGTGGAACGGGGGACGGGCGGCAAGTGGGGTCCCGCTCTTATCGGCTGACCATTCTGCGGCTCTTGACCAAGACGTTGCTGTCGTACTTGTGGGACTGGGGATGGTAATGGTATTTGTAGGTGAATTCGTAAGAAGAGCGGTTGCTGCGCGGGGACTTGATGTGGTACAGGAATGGAGCAGGCGATGGGAGCGTGGGACTGCGGAGCAACAACTTGGGTGAGGATGTCTTGCCCTGCTGTTTGAAGTTTCGTTTTGGGAGGGAACGCAGACTGTGGCTGTGACGTGGTCTGCGGACTCTCGCTTGCGGCGATAATAACACTTGGCAGCGCGGCTGACTGTACTTGTGCCGTAACGGGCACGGCTGCGACTGTCGTGCTAGAACCGGCATGGGCCGCCACAGGGGCCCGGGTGGCAGTGGGTGCGTGTGGTGAATTGGGGGTCACGGCAGTCGGTGGCTCCGCAGAGGTAGCAACAGACTAGCCGACGGGGCCACCGTCTGAGGGATGGCCGACGAAGTCGATAACGGCGTTGCCAGAAGACACGACAGTCGGGGCATCGTTCGCGTCGTGGCCGTCACAACAATTGACGGGGAGATATCTCCAGGCATGCGCAGCAGCTCTGCCCCTCTTCAAGACTTGTCTGACGACGACGACGCCGTCCTTTTCATCGCCCAATTGCGCTTGCATGTGCTGGCGCTTGCTGTCAGAGGGAGTGCAGGCATGTAGTCGTGGTCTGGCGGCCCCAAGGCGACGAAGGGAGCCTCCGAGAGATACTGTACTAATCACATGTACTGTACCCTTCGGGTACAGTATTCTCATTTTGAGATTGGAACCCCAGAAAAGGGGACTCCAAACTCATAATGAGTTTCGAGTCCCTTTTTTTGGGGGTTCGAAACTCATAATGAGTTTCGAGTCCCGTTTTTTTGGTACTCGAAACTCAAAATGAGAATACTGTACGTATGCGCAGTGCAGTACCTGCTCCACCCCTGAAGCGCCCCCTGGCCATGCCTCGCGGCAATTCTCATTTTGAGTTTCGAGTCCCTCTATTTTGGTACTCAAAGCTCAAAAATGAGACTTTGAACAATAGCGCGTTAGGTAAAGCATGCTCATAATAGGAGCATGCCTTACATACAGCGCGATTTTCATAGGGTTTGCACACAGCGAACAAACAAATTTACTACTATTCGGTATGTTAGAAATACACTTCTGCGTTCATGATACGCATAGTTTCGATATCCTTGTAACTAGTTTCTCCAGTCGCATCGCAGCTAATCGTTCGTGCATTCAAAGGCATATTTCAGCGGATATTTGATCTTGTCAAATTCAAAATAAGGGTCAAGCTATTTTATCGTTTAAGTGATCATTGCTTACTTCCACTTAATAGAAAAATCGGCATGGCGTCCTTCACATGCAATCTACTTGCGATGTGTGGCGCCCCCAACGGCGACGTTTTGTTTCACTGGGGAATCGAAATTTGGAGAGGGATTGAAACGTAGCCGTGCTTATATATTATCTGCTGCAGCAGCTGTGCGCACGAAGATATTTCGCTTCTACGGTTTGCCAGATTTGAAAAGGCAGTGACTTCGGCTACGAAGGGCGATTGCGCTTCAAAAACGCAGGGGGTGACTGGCGGACCTTCGGATCGTTATTGGCGTCACCTTGGACACCATGTTCAAGCCCAAAGATGTTCCCGCTCGCTGTCGGTGATGACGATCCTTAAACGTGACCCACTCCGTCGCTCGAACCGAAAGCCCCAGCGGGCTCATCCGCAGCTTGAGAAGTCCGCATTCGCAAGAACAGTGCCTATAGCCCCGCGAGAGACAGATTGCCTCTTGGCTGTGGATCCGTTGAGTGGTAGTCCCTGTCCTCTCTACGCCGGCGCACGCAGATCGTTATTCCTTTTTCCCTCTGCACCTGTTGATGAAACACAATTCGGAGGCTAAAAAAGTCAGTTCAAGTATCAGATCCGGGATTGTCGCTCTAGAAACGAGACGGAGAGCGATACATACCACAACACCCAAATTCTGGACAACAACAGTCGTGAAAGTGGATGAGAACGATCGCGCGACGACACCAAAAGGGACAATTTGCAAATTGCTTCCGGGAGTCCCGTCTCGTTTTCTGTCATGAGGGTCAGCGCCCGATAACAAAAATATTCGGGTTTGCTTTTATATGTATGCTAAAAATCTAACTTTTCGCAGCAATACGAGAGGAGTGTTCCGGTTTCGCGCGCTTTTTTCCGTAAGTAAAGGTTAACCTGGTTGCGAGTTAATGTTTACTCGGTAAAATTCTGGAGTAAACATTTACTGGCAACGTTCAACTCGACATCGAGTGAATGTTAACCTGCTTGCGAGTAAATGTTTACTCGGTAAAATTCTGGAGTAAACATTTACTGGCAACGTTCAACTCGACATCGAGTGAATGTTAACCTGCTTGCGAGTAAATGTTTACTCGGGAATTTTACGGAGTAAACATTTACTGGCAACGTTCAACTCGACATCGAGTGAATGTTAACCTGCTTGCGAGTAAATGTTTACTCGGGAATTTTACGGAGTAAACATTTACTGTAAGTGGCGTTATAACTGTAAGCTGTCTTTTGTTTTAATTTAACGTCTCTTTACTTACACCATCGGTGTATGCCGGTGTATGCCGTTTGTTTAACATAATGTGTACCTTATCATATACCTTACATCTTTATTTACAACAGAGCTAAGACCCTGTTAAGACACACCCTCAGGGTGTGTCTTAACATGCCCCGTTTACGGCGCACTGTCTGGCGCCGTTACGCGCGGCGGTGCACCTTGGCCCGTGTCGGAGATATTTTTCAAAATATTTTGCATGTCCGATCTTTTTGTCACTGTCCGACAATTGCAGCACCCCCCCCCCCCCCTTTACGTACAGTGCTGGCCAAAATGATAGGGACACAGGCTATTCGCACTGTGGCATCCCCCTTTTGCTCCAATGATAAATGAGACGAGGCTCTGCACACGTATTGGGAGAGCTAAACGTGATAGAAAAAACGGTTTTATAGAACAAAAAACAGCTTCGGAACTATAGGGCAAAACGTGTTTACGGCATGGCCATAATGATAGGGACAAGACCTCTACCCCATTATCTGGACCCCATGTATGCGCAATACTCACCTCAGTACTTTGTAGCACCTCCCTTGGTAAGATAACAGTCCCTGCAGCGTCGTTGCATGGACCCCAAAAGAGATTTCAGTGTGTCCGTTGTGATGTTATCCCAGGCTTCCCAAACGGCCTCTTTAAGCTCTTCGACGTTGTCAAATTGACGACAACCAGCGTATACAGCACGTGCTAACAGACCCCAGAGATTCTCTATAGGATTGAAGTCCGGGGACTTTGCCGGCCAGTCCATAACCGGCACCTCTTCCTCCTCAAAAAACTGCCTGACCCTATGTGCCCTGTGAATAGAAGCTCCGTCATGCATGTATAGCCATCCTGCGTCCAGCTCCTGATCAATGAACGGTAGCAAATAACTTTCTAATGTCTGTATGTAGTCCTCTGCGTTCTGATTTCCTTCGAGCAACACCAATTCGCATTTCTTCGTCCCACAAAAAGCCCCCCAAAACATGACAGAATTCCCACCTCCTTGCCTTCTCGAGAATATGCGCTTGTCCTTCCTCAGGTCGTGCCAATAGAAGGCGAAGCCATCTGGTCCGTCGAGATTGAACTTTTTCTCGTCGGACCAGATGACTTTATACCAATCTGCAGGACACCATGTCAGCTTCTCGCTCGCAAAATTTTCACGAGCGACGAGATGACGGGGCAGCATCATTGGAGCCGACACCATCTTCTTGAATTGGAAGTTCGGGTCGTTGTGCAGCGTGCGGCGGATTGACCGTGAGGCAACAGAGAGTCCCAGCTCCTGACGAAGCGTGTTAGAGCCTTTTGTTTCATTTGAAGCAGCCCGAAGTAACCTTCTCTTGTCGGTCGGAGATAGCTTTTGCGGTCTTCCTGGCGATTTTTTTCTCCCATATTCCAACGGCGCGCGCAGGAAGTTAGAAACTACGTTCTTGGAGCGCTGCACACGAGCAGCGATGTCTCGAATGGTTCTACCGCCTTGAGAAAGACCAGCGATAAGCCCCCTTTCGTGCTCGCTCAGGACTTTGCCTCTTCCCATTTCTCCAAGCTACCAACCGTCTGTTTTCTGCACAACCGTCTGCAAATCCCTCGAGTGTAGCCTTAGCATGGCCTTTACGCCTTTCGGCGGAACGCAGTTTGCGTTTTGCACCAAAATGCGAGTTAGTTCCTGGTGTCCCTATCATTATGGCCATGCCGTAAACACGTTTTTGCGTTATAGCTCCAAGGCTTTTTTTTATTCTATAAAACCGTCTTTTCCATCACGTTTAGCTCGCCCAATACGTATACAGAGCCTCTTCTCTTTTATCATTGGAGCAAAAGGGGGCTGCCACAGTGCGAATAGCCTGTGTCCCTATCATTTTGGCTAGCACTGTACGTAACACTCCTTTCATACCGTACAGCACAATCTGTGCAATTCCCCTTCTTGGTACGCAGAGATATCGGGACGAAAACCATACTTGCCGTTGATGATGCGGGACATGACAGCTTGAGCAGGAGGTTTGGAAAGGGAAAACTGTACTGAGGCCCACTTCGCAAGGGCGCTTTGTGACGTCTGCTCCTTGCTCTTTTTGCGCCGTTGGAACTCTGCACACATTTGTTGCTTTTGGGCGAGGTTAAGCTCAGAGCGCTTCATCGACGATTGTCGCTTGACGGGGGCAGATGGCTACGGTGCTGACAACACGCAATGTTTGCGATCAGAGGAGATTTATTGGGGGAGGACCAACAGGAGTATATGCTAGAAAGATGTTTTTGTCGAGAACGATGATAATTGCGAAGCCTCAGACGGGGATTGGAATTTATTGAGCAGATTGTGAAGGGATCGATCAAGAATGAACGGTTATGGGGTAATTTGTGCCTTGGCCGCTCAAAAGTAACCTTAAAATACGTTTTTAAGTAGGAGGGGTCTGTATGATATGCTTATTTCACATTGAACGCGATATCCAATTGAGGAATAATCCACAGACATTGTTTTTTGGTAAAAAGTTGTAAGGTACGGAGTACGTCGCTCGACTTTTTATCCGTTTACGGAGGATATCCATATGGAGAATGATCCTTATCGGGAGGGTTCACTGTACAGAATTCAGGATCTGCAGTATGATCTGAATCATGCAATCGATGAATCTCCTCTCCGGTCATTGACAACCCTCTTTCACACTTCCCTGTATAGCTACTCTGCCCGGTCTGGCCATCTTTGCGTATGTTTTTGGCATTCATAGTTCGGCAAAAGCCTGTCCCAATTCCGCAAAGAACTTGCTTGAATGAGATGAGGGCATTTGTTTCACCGTCGTGGCGTTTCCCATGCTCTTTCGGTAACCGCAGGGCCGCGATTTGCTCTCGACGACCATCATCCGGAAGAATTCGCCACCCTCCTCGATGTTGCTCCAGGGCCATGCAAAGCACGACATATGCCGAAGACCTTCGCACACTGGCAAACGACATAGATCCTTCGTCCACAGATGCTCTCACATCGTCTGTGAATGAAATGATGCAGGCTGGAGACCGACCATCGCAACAACAGCTCGAGGCAATGGTAATCCATTTAGCCGATGCTCGAGGGATGGCGCGTTTGGGGCTGGTGGAGGCGTTCGGTAAAATTGGAAGTGTAGCTGTCCCGCCGCTGTTGGAGGGTCTGTCATGTTGCCCAAATCCCGTTGTGCGGCGAAGTTGTGGGAAAGCGCTGGCGAAGATTGGAGATTCTACAGCGACTGGCCCGCTCCTCCTTGCATTGGTGCACGATGAGGATACTGTCGCAAGGTCGTCTGCAGCAGGGGCGTTGGCGAGGATGGGCAGTGTGGCAGTAACTCAATTGCTTGACTTAATTTCAAACCCGGATGTTGGCATGACAGCCAAGGGGCACGCGGCGTGGGCGATAGCGTACATGCAAGGGGATGCCAGCGAAACGTTGTTTGAAAGTCTACGCCATCCGAATACAGACGTCCGCATAGCTGTCGTTTCTGCGTTAGGTGCCGTTGCCATTGGAGACGCACTTCCAATGATGGGAGCTACTTCAGATGACGACTGGAGCGAAGGCGACGCAGAAAAGGCCGGGATGAGGGAGCGCGCCTTAAAAGCCATCAGCCTTGCTCTTAACGACGAGAGTCCGGAGGTGCGTGCAGAAGCTGCCACTGCCTTGGCCAATGCCGGTTGTGTAAATGAGGTGAAGAGGATAGCGATCATGCTCACAGATGACGACAGCGAGCTGCGTCGATGCGCAGCATTAGCTCTCATGAAACTCGGCGATATATCCGTGATTGAGCATCTTAGAGAACGGGAAATGGACAAGTCTGAAGTAGATTCCGTCAGAAGCGTAGCAAGGTTAGCTGCGAATACGCTGGAGCGGTCTACAATCGATGATGACTGGGCTTAGACACTACAACAAGTCGTTCTCTTTTCAGGAGACACTTGCCATGGGAGTACTTCAACGAGATATCGCTGCCCTCAGGGCACAGTTGAAGAAGGAACGCATTTATCGGCACATGTGTTTACTCAAGCTTCGTAGACTCTGTAAGGGCGCGGTAGTTCAGGACCTGGCTCAGGCGACACATCGACTTCGGAATGAGCCGTCTAGGGACAAGGTCCTGACTGTTGACTACCAGTCTTGAGCGCGGCTGAAAAGGTCGCGGTAGAATCTCACATTCAGTATTGGGGATGCAAACAGCAGCAATCGCATGCCGGCTGTTATGCCCCATAAAGACTTTTTAGATCTTTTGGGTCCGTTTTTTTCCCGCTTCCTCGTCAGCTTGCCGGATGATGCGTTCCGCAAACAAAAAACGTGCACCTTCCTCCTCCTTCACTGGTTCTGTATCGCGATTTCTTAGAATCATTCCAGTATCGCAAATCGCATCGGAATCAAGCAGACCTATGCGTCCTAGCTCAGTGAGATGTCGCAAAAATGTAACCTCGAGATTGAACTTCTGAATGATACGCCGGTATTCTTAATGGCTCGCACAATACATATTCGCAATGTCAGCTAATGTCTTCCGTCCGAAATGCAGCAAGCCAACCGCACAATGGGGTGCAAACCTGGAAATAATTGAAAACAGAACTTACTCTTAGCAAAAGCGTTGCAAGCCGGGGCCACCCTGTGATCAGCGTACGCGTGATAATCCATGACCAAAAACTGATTCCATAGATTCATCAACAGCTTTTCAACCGGGAGAGTGTCCTCAAACTCTTCGACTTCATCGTCAGCGAGGTGCAGTCTCCACTCATATTCCTCCTCCCTGTCCTCATCCGAATCATCTTCAGCCTGAAACTCTTCCAGAGAAACCGGATGCTGCAAAATTGAATGCCACAACCTCTTCTCCTTCACAGCGTGTGCCGCATTCTTGTAAGCGGGAGTAGCCTTCTCTACTTTCACGGATGCGCTCCGAGTTTTCGTCGGTTTTGTCTTGCTTCTACTTTGCTGGGCTGGTACTGAACGGCTGGAAGGCTTCCTTAGTTCCTCAGGCATCTTTGCATCCTCGGTTCTCTTCGCATCCACTGGGATTTTAGCGTCTTCAGACTTCGGCGTCGTTGTGACACACGCTCGAGACGGGCGCTGCCGCTTGGGTGTCTGTAACTCGTCGTATGACGAAGATGTTCGCTTGGTCTTTGCTCTAGTAGAAGAAGATTTTTTTAGTCGACGGCCATACTTGGCTGGGTTGATGTAAACATCATCTTCTCCTGCCTCAGTAATTAGGTCGGCAGACGTTGACGACAGTCTCGATGGATCATCCCGCAAGCTCATCTGTAATACACAATCATACATGCCAGTTGGTTAACTCTCCTATGCCCGCTTGTCTCATGTCAAGGGCTAGTGTCGCACTTATCAAAGTGCGCGCCGTCCTCGCATGTGAACTCTACTACATTCTCCACGGAATGCAATTTTGGTGACATAGATATACGTACATATACAATGGTTTCGGTGTGTGACTTTGAGCCCGTGGGTTTCTTCTTCTCGAATTCGTACTTGAAGCGGCCGTGACAGGTCTGGAGATGTTGCATGAGTTCAGTGTCATCAGCAAAGCGATAGACACGTCGGGCGCACCAAAGGCATCGCATCTTTGAGATTTTCCTCCACCAATTGATGCTGTCATCCGCTGCAACGTAACGAACTGTAGGAAGTGCTTGCACATTTGTACGCCTGGGACTAGGAACATCGCGCCGCAATGTACGATACAGAAAAGGAGCGGAGCGGGTGAAACGCCAGGTTAAGGTGGAGTATAGACTGAGACAAGCCTTTGAGAATGTTAGATGGCGGGTGAGTAATGTATCAAGCAAACGAAAGCATGGTTGGCAGTTCGTGCATATAGCCTACCGTAAATTCCGCTTTCGCGTCGTTCGTGGGCGGGTCCACACTGCGTCTGCTCTGGCGACGCGATGATGACTCCGCCATCGCCACGACACGCGAGGAGTCAGTTGCGAAGATGTGGTGGGGAGTGTAGCAGAGAGACTTGAAAACGATTTAGGCCGTTTCGCTCCACCAGGGATCAGAGATGATTGTCTTATTTACGTGTAGTGGTGATAAATTTGTATGATACAGTAGGTTCCCCTCAATAGTTCGCCCCCGTGCCAGGACCCACAGATACGAACTATTGGCAGAACGAACTATTATGCTCGCCTTGCTGATGTCAGCCTAAAGCTGTCAACAGTTTTAGGGAGGGCGGTGGCGACCACAACAGTCTAGACCAGTACACGTGTACCCGTGTGAGAAGGCGTGACATCGTCCGAAAAGCGAACTTTTTGACCAAGCGAACTATTGGCTTGCGAACTATTGAGGAGCCCCTCCCCCCCCCCCTGTACCTGTATTTTTATATGCGCGCCAGAAAGTACGGTAAAGGGGGGGCACCCCAATTTTTGAACAGTGACCTAATGTTTTAAACACCAATATTATTCGAAAAAAGTGTCATTTTCCGGGCCCGGGCCCGCAAAAGACCAATCTCCTGGAGCTATCACGTCTCCATGTTGTAAACGACGTGGATCAATTTCAAAACAAATATGTCAATTAGTTTCAGCAATGACTTCTACTCTACTGTCAAGAAAATCAAAGAAAGGGCGGACAAACTTGAGCTGCTATTAGAGCATCTCCACCGCATGGGCAAATTGTTTCTATATTTGGACACTTGTCAGGCTCCCACATGGGCATTCGTTTTGCGCATTCCGTTTGCGAAAGTACCACAAATCGCCGTTGCGCAAATCGCGTCGCGGTCTCCACCGCGCACTGCGTCGCACCCGCCCCCGATCCGCGCCCAGACTTCCCGCGCCCCGACTTCTGGGCCGCCCCCCACCCCGACCAGCAGGACACAAAGCCGAGGTCCAGTTCGTCGACGCTGACCTCTTCCACCCAGACTTGTCCTCGCCGCCCGAAGCGTACCCGGCCGCGTCGCTACTCACGCCTTTGCCAGATGGTCGAGTTCAGTTAGCCCCCATCCACGCCCGCGGACTCCCATAATAAATGAGTGTTAACGCGTGCACAATGTCTGCATGCGGGTGGATGCGGGCATGTGCAGTGCGAGCATAGACCGTCCACTGCGCATTTAGCATGCTCAGACGTTTTGGGCGGGTCAGGTGTACCCGTGGCTTCCCGCGTTCTTGCTGTTTCGGTGTCTAAAAGTAACAAAAAATCAGCCCGTTCAAGCAGAGGATTGTTGCCAAAAAATGGGATTTGTGAGGGTGACCCCACCGCCAACAAAATTTCTGTCCTAAAATTCCAACCACTAAAGTTTGGACCGATGGACTAAAGTTCGGACCGATGGTAGAAATTTTGAACCCCACCGCGCCACCATTTGTCCTAAAGTTTAGAATTTGGGAGGGATTCTTTTCCAAACCAAAATTGTTTGGTCGAGATTTTTGTCCAAAGCGCCGTTTGGGCGAGCTTCGTTCTATAGTAACGGTACAGAAAACATCTGAATTTCATGTGCTTACGGCTCTACCAAAGCTCTTCCAAATGGCATTGGGGCTGTTTTGACTGAAGTCCCATCAGTAGTGTGGGACGCAAAAAGGAGTGTTGTGCAGCCTTCGCTCGTGGACATTTCCCATCTTCTCCCTCCTTCTCGTCTTCTGAGAAGTGCAGGCAATGGCTGAGGTGGTTACTAGGACTGATGACTCGGCAGTAAGAGTGAGGAAAAAGAGTAAGGGACTGGGGTGGTCAGACGAGGAGAATCTTGCCCTGTGCGTTGCTGAGAGCGCAGTTCCAGAGTCCATAATAGGAATTCAAAGCGTGGTGTACTTGCCGAGTTGATAATTCCCAAACAGGAGCCTACATATTATGGAGAGCGGGCAAGTGACGAGCAAGAGTTGCCGCCAATTGTGGAACAGACGCGTGCAGTAGCTTGCTTCTTTGCGCCAAATGTATTTCTACGACATACTTGTAGCCTAATTGGGGTGACCCTGAATATGAATAGATGTATCGTGTTACAGGCGCGATGGGGTTCATCTCTGAATCACCACCTCCCCCAAACCGCGGCTTGATTAAAAGATAGTAGATCCAATTACCGGAGGACAACTGTCTGCTTTTTGCGATTTTGGGCAAGGCGCGGTGGGGTCACCCTGACGTGACGCGCCACAAAATCAAAAAATATGTGTGCCGTCAAGACACAAATCCTATTTATCATACGATTTGTGAAACAGATTTGTGTGCAGATTTGCGCGGTGGAGACCAAACTCATGCCTGAGTCGCCATATTTTAGAAATGGCCACAATTTGCCTGCGCGGTGGAGATGCTCTTAGAGAGTTTTTGAAGCCGAAGTGGTGACTAAAAAATCGTTATTTCGCACACGTGGCAGGACAGCTGTTCTATAGCGACAAAAATTTTGCGTTCCTTAGTCACAAGTCGCAATACTGTATCAATTAAAATAGCGAATTTAAAAAGGACGCCATATGGAAGGGTACCTTACACCTCGTGTCCACCTCTCGTTCCCCCGCCAAAAATTGCATCTAGCAAACCCATTGAGCCGCGAGACCCATCATACCTACAGAGGAAACCCTCACGCGCCTGCCCGTCTTGTTCCAGAACACTATCTGTGGTACGGGCGTTGCCTCCCTTCCCCTTCAAATGGCAACGTTGCCGTCCACACCTTCCCCACAACAACTTTCACCGACTAGACCCTCTCTTCCCATTCAAATCCAACTAGAAACAAACCCGCAACGACCACCTCCGCCATCATCACCTCACTACATCCCTTTCTCACCCGTATTCACATCCCCCATCACCATCATCGCCCTCACCCGTTCTGTCCTCCTCCGCCACATGTGCTCCCACCCGAGCGCCCCTCCCGGCGGCAACGGGCAGGTCACAAAGCGGTTCAGGTTTACTGAACAGCTCTACATTGGTCTTCTGAAAGCTATGATGGTTGTGGCCCCTATACCGGAAGTCCTGGAGACAGCGGAGGTCGGAATAAATGTTGAAGTTGAACGACATACAACTTACAGCGATCGTCAATCTTATGAGTTTGGTTAGATCTATGCGAAGTAGTCGGCGCTTGCGGGCAAAATAAAATAATATAGAGCGTGTGCGACATGCTACCATGGACAGGCGAAGGCGCCTTGTGGTCGAGCGCATTTTGGCTGCAATAGCTCGTTTGTTGTACGATTTTTGACGCATTGTGGGTTTGGGCGACGAAGATATGGGGAGAGGGCTGTAGCACTCAGTAAGAGGTTGGAAGGGGTTCAGTTAGTCACGACTTTGCAATGGTTCAAAAAATCTCCGTCCGCGCAAACCTCGCTAAATGTGACAAAGAATTGCCAATCGGATAGCCACCACAATTTACCAATTTTTTGTTTTCAAAAACTCTCTATTCCAATTCTTGGAACGTGCTTAAGGGTTTTTGTATTGCATAGGTAAATGATACGCTTTCATGAAGTCCTATACGTCCACCAACGGAGCTGTCCAAAGTCTCGGGACTCCACAACTGATTTTTTGGCATGAAAGGCGCTACAGCTGCATGTCGTAATCAACAAAACGTTCACAATGCACTTTCCGTTGTCCGTGCTGGCGCAACGTACCGTTACGCAGCTTCTAAATTCCATGTCCCTATATCTACGCTTTATTACCGGGTAATGCGGGATTGACCGCTTCTCAGTCGCACAACCGTCTTTCCAGGACGGCTTCCAGCTTTCATTGAGAATGAAGAACAATTTGTTGTAGACAGGCTCTGTCGGTACGCAGAACTAGGAGTGACTCTCAGACGCCAACATGTGCAAGAAGCTGTATGCCAACTTGCATCCTCTCTAAAATGCTACTATCGTTTGTACACGCACGTCTTGGAGCAAAATTTTTACGTTTGTTTATCAAGCGTCATGGTGACAAACTCAAACTCGGCCTTCCTGTACGTCAAGAAGCTGCTCGATATGCAGCATGTAACGCAAGAACTTTAACCAAGCGCTTTGCAACGTTGGAGAAAGTAATCAAGGACAGCAATATTCAGGCAAAGTGCATATGAATCTCGACGAAACTGGTGCAACTCCCGGGAGAGACTGCAATGGTGTGTCTGATAGTCATTTTTATCTGACGAGTGCAGGGGAAATGGATGAGAAAGTGGTTCATTTTTTAGATTTGAATCGTCTCACGATGATGACCGCTGTAAGTGCTGCCTGAGATGCCATGAAGCCCTTGTTTGTATTTAAGGGAAAGTGTCTGTCTTATCATCAAGTCGTGAGAGATGGTAATATGACGACAGAAAGTGTAGCTGACGTCCTCCCACAACAAGTATTCCTGTCGTGCCGTCAAAAAATGGAGGTGTCAACAGAGAGATAATCTACAACTGGGCTGTTCAGTTTGTCGATCATGTGCGAACGATCACTGTAGGCAGCCTGCAGGTACTTCTATTCTATGACGGATATCATTCGCACGTGTCTTTGAAGGTTCTCAATTTTCTACATCACAACAATGTAATAGTGTACACTTTACTAGAACATACGTCTGGAAAGACACAGCTACTAGATGTCGTACTTTTCGCGCCTTTCAAGAAGCATCTTAGAGATTCGATGACTTTCGTGGCTTCGCGTGGCGGCATGGACTATTTCGACATGTTTGACTTTTGCGGTATGCTGCTACATGCGTATGGAAAAGCTTTCAGCAGGCAGGACATTGTAATCTCCTTCCGTAAAACAGGAATCTGGCCAATGAATCCAACGCAGCTGCTCTGTGTTCCGTTGCTGGCAGGATACAACAATTTGGAAGAAGTAATGGATGTGAACAGGCAGTGCGATCTAATGGAAAAGAAATGAATGGACATATGGGTCAGTATTGTAGTACAATTCCGTACCACGACCCCCGGGGAGATGATAACCGCGCGGGAGGGCGGGTGCTACTGTAGCGAGCGGGCGTACACGCGCCCGCCACCGTGTACAGAAGTACCCCAAGGGTCCGGCGTGGGACAGCCGGTAGCAGCGGTCGTGGCGACAGGTCACACGTGGTACAACCGTCGTGGGACAGCCGGTAACAGCGGGCGTGGCCACGGGTAACACGTGGTACAACCGTCGGCCGGGATCGTGGCCACGGGCACTCGTGAATAATCCGTACGGTGGCTAACTAGTAAGTAGTAGTTAATGGCACAAATTAAGTAATTGTGTACAGTTGCTGGTACACAGTAAGTGGCAGCTAATGTAGCGGGACAGGTTTCCTGGCGTCCCACTTAGGGGTTAAGACCGGGGAAACCTGCCCGTCCCAGTCAAGAGGAGGCAGATTCGCCTCCCTTCCCTTTACGGCTAATTGCCATCCTGTTCCGGTTTCCCATTTAGTCTCAAGCTTCTAACCCGTGACCGGCCGTCCGGTTATAAAACCACCGTCTGGCTGCGCGTCACCGGCCACGTGAGCCTTCCCTCTTTTCGAGTCCATCCGCACGGTTTGCATTCGCGCGTGAGTAACCCAGCGGCGCGCGCTCCCTTACCTCTAACCCCCCTCGTCTCCGAGTGGTCGGGACGAAGGTAGTTATACCACATTTTCGTACTCTTGTGGAGAGTATAACTACAGAGGTTGAGCCCGCACTGGATCACCAGCGCGAGAAATTACCGATCGGATTGAAAGAGGTCGAATATCACCGCGTCGATCGCCAGTGATCATCGACGATAAACCGTGCGGATTCCGCCAGAGAAGATACCGCCTCCGGGCGAGCAAGTACCTGGAGTGGCAGAGGCGCACAGCGCCCCCGGATCGACAATCCGGAAGCCCTGCTACGCCCGCCGTCTACCAGGGGCCAGAGGACCCCTTCCGTTTCGGACATTTCCGCCGGGCTACCGGCTGGCGGGGGGAACCGCGTACAAGTACTGTACGACGCGTTACTCCCGCGACTACAAACCTGGATGGAGGATTTCCTCGCTGCGGAATTACCTCAGGTCGTCAAGGTTTGCCTCGACTGAACGGCACCAAGACTGGTGGCGGAGCATGTGGACACCGCGTTTCGCGCCCTTCTAGACTAGAAGATCGCCCCCATTGTACCCGACAAGGTGGTGGCAGCGCTCGCAGCGGAGGAGGACGAATCTCCGACCGCATTGGCTCTAAAGAGAGCTATTAGCTCCGCCGTGGCCATCCTTCTGGCCACTACATTTACCGAAACAGGAGGCGCGGTACCGCCGCCGGCACCGTGCCGTGATACCGTTCCGGACTCAAGCTTTAATATCGCTGATCCGATCGGCGCCGTACCGGGGATTGATAGGATGGACCCTCACCCGGAGGGCAGAGCCATCTATCTCCCAACCGTTCACGGTGCTACAGGGAGGACCACAGAAAATGTCCTGCGCATACTCGCCGGTACGGGCGACCCCCGCGGGACAGACAACCGCCTGGGGCTCCCAGAGACAGAGAATCGAGACCCGCACCGGTTGAGCAGACGTGCACCCGGCACGCACAGGACCAAAGCGGAATACACCCGGTATTCCGACGCAGAAGACCCCCGTCACAGGACGGACGAAAACCACGACGAACGCCGCTGGCGATATCGCGATAACCGCGAGGCACGCCACGGGCGATACCGCGATGCCGGAGGGGGAGGATACCCCTCCGGTGATGACCAATCTGGTTCGGAAGACTCTCGCAGGCGGGGCCACTGGGCACGCCGCGATAGAAGCCGAGACCGGCACCGGCACGACCCGTCCGACTCGGAAGACTACCACACCGAGTCGGATGGGGAGCGTCGTCGCTCGAGCAGACACCACCGGGCTGCCCCGAAGAGCGACGAGCGACGGCCCACGGTAGTCAGGCCCCTGAATGACCTGTTTACCAAGGCCGTCAACTACAAGACCTACCGCCTGGAACGGCGCAACGAATCTACTGTAACGCGGCACATTAACCGTTACCGGAAAAACTGGACGTGCTGATGAGGTCCCACACGTTCAGCAGTCAAGATCCGATTGCGGTATTGGGATTCCTCGCACGCCTCAAGATGGCGTGCAACCACAACGGGATTACCGAGGGAGCCGCCGTGTGGTGCTTCCAATCCTACCTGACCGGGCAGGCTCACGCTTTACTCCAGTCCTGTCTCAATGGAAACACCATGGCGGTTGACGTGGAGTGGCGCGAGCTGCTCCGAACATACCCGCAGGTGGTCAACTTTCTGTTGCGCACCTATGCTACCGAGGAGGTAATCTCCGAAGCGGTTGGGGATGTGACCTCCTTCCGTCAGAGTTCAAACATGACGGAGGAGGTCTACAGTAACCACCTCTGGGACAAGGCACTCCCCTGCGGTACGGTATTCTCCGACAGGCGGCTGAAGTCCCTGTTCGTCGAGGGGTTACTGCCCGCCACGTGCTCGCAGGTCCATAATTACCTCGCCACGCACCCAGATGTGGATTACCAATCCGTCGCTCGCTATGCACAAGCGATCGGGGCGGCCCATCGTGCTTCCCGTCGACAAGGGATGTCAGCCATGGCGCACCGAGAGCCGTCCGGAGCGGCCAGAAGATTTGACCGCACCGCAAGGACGAGGCCCGTGCTGTCGGTTGAGTCGACATCCGGCATCCCGACGGCCGGGAGATTTGCTGAAGAAGCAACACTGGCCGTGACGGACCAAACCGCCACGCCGACCTCGACGAGCTCGCCGCGGACCACTTATTATCCGTCGCGGGCAGCGTCGACGGCGAGCGCCCCGGTTGCGCCTGCCAACTCTGGCGACGTGCGCACAGAACCGTACGGGAGACAGGGACAGGATCCATGCGTCCGGTTCTCCGGCGGGAGGTTTCCCGGACCGCCACCGTGCCGGTTCTGCCTCGAAACCACGCACCGACAAGAGGAGTGCCCCGTCGTTGCCGATGCGGGCCCGCGGGCCAAGCTTCTGGAGGCACGAGAGGCCAACTACCAGACGCTACGCATCCGGCAAGGCCTCCTCCCGGGATCGCCGTTCAACCGCCAGGGGCCATCCGCTTGGCGAAACCAGTGTCAAACGGCCCCCGCGGGCGTCAACGTGGTCGAGGAACCGCACCCCGACCATGCTGAAGACCACGTCGCGAAAGCCGCGGATGAAACCCGCGAGGACTTGCTGCTGACGGGGGAAGCCGGGGAGGACGCGTAGAGGCGACGACGTCTCTCCCCGTGCCCAGCCTCAGAAGCTTAGCCACTCCCCATCCGGCTGCGCCAGTGGAAGCGCAGCCAGGTAACTGAACGGAAGTCCAGGCCTTCTGCTTCTTCAAGAAGCAGAATTACAAGATCTCCGCTACAGTTGGTCAGAAGCAGGCGTTGATGGTCCCCATCACGCCAGTGCTTGATTCAGGAGCAGGCCGGAACCTCATCCATTTACAGTGTGTTGCCGAGTCGTGGCGACCATCGATGAAACCGGTTCTGAGTCCAGCGCTCATCGACGCGTCAAACCGAGCGATGAAGGCGCTAGGGTAAATCCCCTTGCTCGTCCGATCGGTGAGTTTGTGGCACGCGTCCCGTTCCTGGTAGTCAGGAGCCTCTCCGTGGACTGTATCCTCGGTACGACCTTTCTGGATCCCCAAGTCAAGGCGATCCTTCCACCGCAACGGAAGGTCCTGTTCCGCGACGCGCCACCCGTGCGTTAGTGGGAACAGCCTCCTCGAGGCAGGACCGCAAGATGGCTTCGAGGAGCACCGCGCAACAACTACCACCGTCGGATTAACCCGAACGGAGGCAAGTGGCGTTCCCCGCCAACACACCGTCACGGAAGATTCGCCTCGTCAGAGGGGTGACAATTCCCCCGATGACCTAGGCCATGGTGAGGGTCGCCACGCCGGTGGGGGGATTATGTTTTTTACAGAACTCCACAAAAACCGCGCACAAGAATTTGACCCTCATGGCACAGGGGGTCATGGATGTTGTCCCCGAAAACCCGTTCTCGGTAATGCTCAGCAATTTTGGGCACCGCTCGGTTCACATCCCGAAGCATACCGTAGTCAGACTGGCTCTTCCGTCGCCCACTCACATCCTGACCCTTGTCAAGTCGGCCGCGGAAGCGGCCGAGGCTAAGGAGGGGGGAGGGATATTGAATTCCAACCCCTCGACAGCAAAGGATGGCGCCGAAAAAGCCGCCGACAACCGTACGGACAAAGGGCGGTGCTAAACAAGCCACGCCGCCCAAGGCGCCCCTCGGGGTGGTTGGAACGGATGAACCCGAAGACACGGCCGCCCCTGAGGAGGACCCCGACGCCTGGCAGGAGGACGTCCGCATCGGTGCTGAGGACGAGGAGGTACGCTCGGGGGTCCTCAAGGTACTGTCCGAATTCAAGGGGATGTGGACCGGCCAGCTGGGAAAAATCGGGGCCACGAAGCACTGCATTGAGCTCAAGCCCGGTTCTCGCCCGATTTACCAGGCGCCGTATCTCGCCGGACCAACCGCACGGGAAAATGAAAAAACGGAGATCGACCGTATACTCTGGGCAGGGGTAATCGAACCCGCCACGGCCGAATGGGCAAGCCCGGTGGTATTCGTCCCTAAAAAGGATGGTACTATGCGGTTCTGTGTCGACTACAGAAAGCTCAACGCAGTCACTGTTCTGGATTCCTATCCGTTGCCGAGGATGGACGAGTGCATCGATTCCCTCGTCGATGCTACTGCCTTTATCAAACTGGATTCAACAGCGGGTATTGGCAAATAGAAATCGCCGAGGAGGACCGCGACAAGACGACGTTCGCGTCGCACTGCGGGTTGTAACGTTTCCTCCGCATGCCGTTCTGTTTGAAGAATTCCTACGCTACCTTCCAGCGGGCCGTCGACATTATACTGTCGCGTGTAAAATGGGAAACCGCACTGGTCTACCTGAATGATTTGATCATCTACTCCAAGACCGTAAGGGAACACTTCGCGCACGTCCGCAAGGTTTTGCGCCTACTGCGGGACGCGGGCGTGTCGCTGAAGTTGTCGAAGTGCGCCTTCTTCGACACGTCGGTCACCTACCTGGGGCACGTGATCCGACTAGGTAGGTTGGAAGTCGAGCGCCGCAACGTGATCGCCATCGAGCGCGCTCGACCTCCCCAGAACCAGACGGGATTTCGATCTTTCTTAGGAATGTGCAACGTGTACCGTCGGTTCGTGAAGGGCTTCGCAAAAATAGCAGCTCCGCTAAGCCGGAATACGGGAAAAATCAACCCTTGGAGTTCGAGGTTCTTACCGATGAGGAATACGAGGCGTTCGTAGAACTCAAGAAGCGCCTCGTGTCCCCACCGATCCTCGCTCTACCCCGTTACGAAAAAAATACACCGTGGATACGGACGCTTACGCGTACCAGGTCGGCTGTGCCCTGTTACAGGAGCAGCCGAGCAGTGACCGCCTACAAATCGGATATTGGAGTCGGGCTCTAACCGACGACGAGAATAATTACACCACCACTGAGAAAGAATGACTTGCTGTCGTGTGGAGCATCCTCACGCTTCGACCATATCTGTATGGGAACACGTCTGACCTCCGTACGGATCATGAGGCCCTCCGATGGGTCCTCAACCTGGTGGATAGCTCCGGCCGGCTAGCGCGCTGTCGTCTCCGCCTTGCCGAGTACGATTACGACGTACAGTACCGACCGGGTATTAAGCACCAACTCGCGGATGGTGTGTCACGACTCTGAGTTGACGGCGCAACCTCCGAACCGATTGACTACGAGGTCCCGTGTTTCGCGATACAATGGCCAGAAGAGGAGCATAACCCCCTCCAAGGTACTGTCAACTGGGAAACCCTCGTTGACCCGTGGAAGCTGAGCACGCGTTCGCAGTTACATCCGAAGAACGAGATGTCTCATCCGTGACAGTAGAAGAATTCCTTCCGGAACAGGCCGACGACCCCCTCTGTAGGGCGGCCGCCGAGACCGTAGGGAACCCCGACTCACGCTACGACGTCGACCGATACGGGTTTCTCGTCCGCAAGTCCCCCCTTGACGGGACCCTCCAGCGGGTTGTACCGAAACGACTCAGGGCGAAGATATTGTACCTCGCCCATCATCCCCGCCTGGCAGGACACCCAGGCGGTACGAGGATGTATTAGACCTTCCGGCGAGAATATTATTGCCCTCATATGGCCAATAACGCCTTCGGTACCGTACGGAATTGCGCGTCGTGCTCCGCCACCCGGGGAACCCTGGTGCGGCACCAGAAGGACCTCAAGCTGTTCCCAGCGGCAGGGCCGCTGGATTTCGTCTCAATGGACCTGCTGGATCCTTTACCGAAGACGGCGCACGGGAATCGCCACGTGCTCGTCATGACCGACCGGTTTACGAAGCTGACGCGCATCATTCCGTTACGGGCAACCACTGCGTCGGTTGTGGCAAACGCCTTCCTGGAAAATTGGGTCTACGTATACGGCGCACCTCGTTACGTGCCAACCGATAACTGTAGCATAAACACGACTAAACGGATAGGGGTGTATGCTTAGTCCTGGAAGACCCGTACGTACGAGAAGACGGGGGAAGTCGGATCAGCTAACGAAACCGGAGCACGGGCCCGGGTAGCGTGGTAGAGCGGGATCGGGGGGAGGACGCGCATAAGTGCGGGCCGATCTACGCCTCGACGCTCCGGAGCAGCGCTGGGTTACGTTCCAGCGCTGACGGGCGGAGGTGGATCTAGGCTCGCTGGCGTGCTCGCGCGTCCTCCACCCGCGCTCTGTCTCGCCTTAAGGTAGTTAACGGAAGCTTCCTTAGGATAAGCTGGAAGTCAAACCTAGGCGGTAGGTCGTGGACAAGTCCGTGCTTGTCCCCCTACGCTGCCGCGGGTCCGCTCCGTTATTTAATGTACAATTAGTCTATCGTAACTTAGTACAGTACGTACTGTACTATGCGGCACTACTGTAGTCGGCCCTGTCAATCGACGGGGCTGACTGTATACGTGTCGTACACGTATAGTACACGTGGGGGCGCGTGCCCCCGTACACATGTGGTACCGGCTGTCTGTAAGGTTCGTGACTTACAGAGCCGGATCCAATTTCTAATCTAATTCTTTTGTAGTTATACTACACCACCCCCCCTCCAGCGTGGACGTGCGCGTCTACATGTGCTTGAGGGGAACGGAAATGTCCGAGCTTGTAGTCGTGTCGAGCTCTCCGCGCACCTCTCGCGATCGCGTCCCATCGTCACGGCCCTCTTTTCCCGGACGCTGGCCTATGCGGGTGTTGGCCGGTCCCCTTCTCTTCTCCACCTCCCGTGCTGACCCTTATTTCCGCTTGACCCCTCTTCGCGTGTGATTTCTCTGATTATCGTATGCGCAACCGGGTCTGTCGGCTCCCCCCTCCGTGTCCGCATGGCAGGTTCCCCGCCGAGTTCGGCCCTAGCGGGTACAGACCCCTTGCGCGGTGAGCCGTCTCGCCTCGCAATCGTTACGCCGGCTATCGAAGGGCCGGTCCGTCCGCAACGGTCCGCTGCAAGGCAAGAGGCATCCTCGCTCCAAGACGCGTCGATTGCACCCGTGGTCTCCTCTCTTCCGCCGCTTCAGCAAGGGCGGCGATCCAGTGAGACTACGTTGTCCATGGAGTTGTGTGCCGCCCCTGCAGCGGCTTCCGTCGCCGCTGCACAGTCCAACACGCCGGTGGCCGGGGTGGTCGAAGGCGGGGTTTCGGGTGACTCGTACGGAGGGACGTCACCAGCCCGGCACGAGTCCGGAGACGTGGGGGTGAAGCGGAGTGGTGAGGCCCCGTCCTTAGGGCGCGGGAGCGCGGCGTACGAGCCCGCGGAGAGGTCGTATGGCGCTTATGGGAGCTGTCGGCGCCCCGGGGCACCGCCCGAGGCGTCTCGGGATATCGGTTGTATAGCCCAAGAAGCCGCGGCAACCACGACGCAGTGGCTGGGCGTACCCCTCGAGCGGTCGACGCCACTTCCTCTTGGTCGTCTAAGGTACGCATGGCGTCGTTACGCTCGATCAGGGATCACCGTCGGTGAGATCCTCTCGTAGGGTCGGGTACGTCCCGACCTGTTGCGTATCCGTCTCATATACGCGGAGGGCCTGACCGAAGAGGCCTCGCTTGCCTTGGGACGTTTGCTGGCCGAGGGGATCGGTGCCCCATACCAGCTACCCGATGAAATCCCCAGTGACAGAACATTCGTATACAGTATAGAAGAGGCGGAGTATGTTGATCGCGTGGCGACGAATATGTTCCACCCCGGCCCCGGGGTCCTCAACGGTTTGTACTTGCGGATGTGGCGGGACTGTACGTGAGCCCCGGCCATATGCGTACTCGAGAACGCGTGCGGCACTGCAGAAGTCTCCTGTTCCTTAATGAGACTCCATTCGATTGCCCTATCCCCGCATGATTGGTTTGCTTATCGCCAAGCGGGCGAGGCGGACAGCCGCGTTTTGCGGTCGGCGTCATTCGAACGTGGGTTGTCGACGGACGACTTCCCTGAGTTACCCAAGTCGATACGGGAGGCTTTTCCTTCCTTGGGAGTACACGTCTTACTCCCCTATGCCCTCAAGCATTTCGGCTATGCTTGCTCGGACCGACACCACCCCGCTCACGAGGTCCTCCTCTATAACGTGGAGCGGGAGTGGGCTTGGTCGGTCGGAAACGCTTTTATGAACGAAGTTTCCATCAACGGGAGGGTCTTCGTACAGCCCGGTTCCGTACTCTCTTTTCTTGGCAGGGTCGCTTCGGAGCTCCCTGACGTCGCGTTGCATCCACTTGAACACGGTACGCAGCACGTGTCGTGGTCCTACGCCTTTGTCCTGGACCTGATGCACCGCTCCTTGGACGTGCCGGAACGCAACCACCGTCCCTGGACGGACTATACGACCAACGTGCGCAGCACGGTTCTAGCATACGACCGTCGTGCGGACGCCTTCGTGGCACGCCCCAATCCGCCCGCCAGCGGGACGTACCGCGGCGGGGCGGGAGTTCGATCGGCTGTGCGGGAAGCCCGGAGGAAACGTTACAGGGACTTAGATGGCGCGCCGACCACCCTCTTACTCGTGGGGGCGAACCCCTTACACGCCCCTACCACGTCCGATGCGATTCAAGGCGTCAAGGTGGGGTCTCCCATTCCGTCACTTCCTCCTCTCAACATCCCCGGCGGCGCCTCACTTCAGCATTTCACATTAACAAGAGAAGAAATCAGGGCTGTCCCTGATCTCGTGCAGGCCTTGAGAAGCTCGGTGGATCGAACTTGGCGCGTACGTAGCCTCCTCAATACGCTGTCGGGTTGGTATCTGGCTCGTAGCGCGGAGGCCTGCCGTCTTGGGGCTGAACGCGGCGCCTTTTCTTCTCAGCTACGTCAGCTGCAGAGTGAACTGGGGGATTTACGGGAGTCCTCCCTTCGTCAGGAGAGCGCTTTGGAACATGTGGTTACTGAGCGAGATCGCTACCGTCGTGAGCGAGACACTCTCCGATCTCTCTCTCTGCTCCGTCAGCCACGCACCCTTCGTCAGGTTCCGTGCCACGTCCGAGGATTCCGGACCCTTATGAGGGGAGGGGGTACGTTCCCCCTGCGATCGGCGGGAGTTTTGCACCCGTAGCTCCCCCGCGCCCTTGGCCTCTTCACGTCGAGGTGGCGATGCCCCTCGCGATGAGGTAGCGACGGAGACGCCTCGTCATCCTAGCTACTGTCCTCTGGGTACTTATGGATCCGAGCTTGGCGCGCCTCCTACCGGCTCTAATGGTTGAGCCGGGGGTCCGCGCCCTCCGTGCCGTCCTCGATCCAATTCCCTTCTTCGTAATAAAGCCAATAGGGCCGTCCGGTTCCTTCGTAAAACACTCTGAGCTCGTCCGACCAGCTGGTATTGAGCAGTTCTCGCCCCTCCCGACGGGTGAGGTTCGCCCGAAGTCGCGTACAGGACGTAACGTTCGCACGGCGGGGCACTCAAGCGCGCGGGCACGGGCCCACGTCCCAAGGAGGGGGTAATTTTTGCTATAATTTTAGCATGCGGCGGAGGCGGACTGACGCTGCAGTGCAACAAGCCCTATAGGGCCCGTGCTCCCTGTCTTGCGCGTGAGCGGCGTACAGTAAAGGGGGGTGCCCCAATTATTGAACAGTACCCTAATGTTCGAAACATCCATTTTAATTGAAAAAAGTGTCATTTTCCGGGCCCGGGCCAGCAGAAGACCTCTCTCCTCACCCTATTATACCTCAATGCGGTAAACGACGTGGATCAATTTAAAAACAAATGTGCTCATTGGCTTCAGTGGTGTCTGGTACCCTATTGTCAAGAACGTCACAGAAAGGGCGGCAAATTCGAGCTGATATTCGGATTCATGTCTCGAAGACACGAAGTTACCGCTCTTTTCTGCACCGAGCTTAAGTTCATGATCCATATGCTTTCATGCATTAAGTCCTTTGCGCCTGCTAACGGCGCATTCCCACGTCTCGAGACTCCGCACCCTCTCTCCTGCCATGAAGGGCGCCACAGCTGCACGTCGCAATCAACGGAACATTGAACATGCACTGTCTGCGGTCCGGGCTGGCTCAACGTACCGCTATGCAGCTGCGAAACACCGTATACCCATGACCACACTTTATTATCGAGCAATGCAAGACGGGCCGCTTCTCAATCGCACCAAAATCGGCCCAGGACGACGCCCGGCATTGACAGAGTTCGAAGAACAACTTGTTGTAGAAATGATATGTCGGTACGCAGAACAAGGACTACGGCTCCGACGCCAGCATGTTCAGGAAGCTGTTAGTCAACTCATCAGTCGCATGCCCTCCTCTCGAAAAATGCTGCCACTTTTTGTCAATGCACGTCCTGGCCCGAAATGTTTGCGCCTTTTTATCAAACGTCATGGTGATAAACTGAAATTGGGGCGTCCATTACGTCAAGAGGCAGTTCGGTATGCGGCGTGTAACGCAATGACTTTGACAAATCATTTCGCAACGTTAGAGAAAAAATTATCAAGAACAACAACATTCAGGCGAGGTGCGTATGGAACCTCGACGAAACTGGGGCAACTCCGGCAAGAGATTGCAAGGGGGTTTCTGATGCTAATTTTTATTTGACTCGTGCAGGGACAAGGGATGCAAAAGTTGGGTATTTTGTGAATGTCAATCGTGTCACGATGATGCCCGCAATATGTGCAAATGGACATGCCATGAAGCCCTTGTTCGTATTCAAGGGAAGTCGCTTACCTTTTCGTCAGGTTGTGCGAGATGGGATTACTACGACTGGTAGTGTAGCAGACTTCTTACCATCCGAATCCCTCCTGGCGTGTCGTCAAGAAAATGGGGGAGTCAATAATGAGACATTCTACAACTGGGCCATTCACTTTGTGCAACATGTCCAACAGCACACGCCAAACGGTCATAAGACACTGCTAATCTTTGACGGGTATCGTTCCCATATGTCGCTTAAGGTCATCAATTATTTACATCATAACAACGTAATCGTTTACGCACTACCAGCGCATACCAGTGGAAAGACACAGCCACTAGATGTCGTTCTGTTCTCGCCTTTCAAAAAGTATCTTAGGGATTCAATGGATTTGGTGGTGTCGCGCGACAGCATAGACAAATTTGACGTATTCGACTTTTGCGGCATGCTGCGACATGCCTACGAAAAATCGTTCAGCAGGAAAAACATCATCACTTCTTTCCGTAAGTCAGGGATCTGGCCAATGAATCCGAGGCAGCTTCTGTCTGCTCCCAGGCCAGCAGGGCGTGATAATTTGGAAGAGGTAATGGACGTGGAACGGATGTGTCGGCTAATGGAGGCAAAGCGGATGGAGATAAGGGACACTGTCATCGGGGCCAACGCCAAGATTTTACATTCTGGCTATCTAGACACTACAGAGGGCCTCGTTCTGACGTCAGCCAATGCTTTGGCACTGGCGCAAGAAAAGTGGGCTCGTGTCGCTTTGAAGAAAGTAGTTTCTGAGGAGAGAGGAAATCGCGGAGCCATGGATCGTGCCCGGCGGAGTACTAAGAGCAAGAAGGAATTTGACCGCTGCCGCAGTGCGGCGTTGCAGCGAAGGGCTCGCTTGGCAGGATTATCTGTAGAAGCGTTCAATGCGAACGTTCGTTCAATCGAAGAGAGACGTGCAGTTGCGCGCAGGCGCACTTTGAACAAGAAGGCAATTGGGATTCGGAGGCAGTTTGAGCCGTTTCTCGGTTTGCAGCAGGCTTAAACTGGTGACGTGGCAGTCGATTTTTTTACATACAGTGTCCGTTTTTGATATAACATTTTTTGTTTGTTCGATCTTTGGGGCACATTTGACACGTAGAAAACCTGTGATTGCCTGCGTGTCCGTGACAACTTTGTAGCTTTCTGTGTCATCGGCGGCATTGCGGTGCAACGTTGTGGTGAAGAACACACCGCACGGAGTCCGTAGAAAAAAAGATCGTCAAACCGAGCTCAGGAGGGTCTTTTTTTAATTAAATAAGTTCGTTTTGTTCAATAATTGGGGCACCCCCCCCTTTACCTGTGCGCTTGCTAAAATCACCTCCCAAATTTTGGACAATTTTCCCGCGAAAATAATTTCCGCAAAAATTAAATCACCCTCCGTGATTGGTGCGCTGTCATACGCCTCCCATTATTTTGAGTGTACAGTAGCGGACTGGCGCTGCAGTGCAACGAGCCCTATAGGGCCCGTGCTCCCGGCCGTTCGTCCGAACCCTCCATCTCTCGCCTACGCGTACTCTCACGTACCGGCGCGCATCTCTCGCGTACCGGCGCGCATCTTCGAGCCCATTGTGCGAGTCCTCTCGGTGAGGGCTTCGTCTGCGTTCTTGCCACTAACAGAGACTGCTCTTTCGTTCCTTCGGATATTACGTGAACCATTCCGCCCTAGGTCGTCGTCGCCTGCCATGTTTTCGTAAGACAGTACGTACTGTCTAGTCCCTATGCACGCAGGGACAAGCGAAGCGCCTTGGTCTCCGTGGCGTCCTTCGTACTGCATCCTCCTTCGACGGTTGTGGAGTGAAGTTCGTAACCCTGACCTTGCTTGTCAATACGTATTAACTTTCTTTTGATACGCCTCGCGTTTGTCGGCGATCGTCCGTGGGCCTATCCTTCCTTACGTTCCTTGTCTTCCAATTGCGAGAGACTTATATAACCGTAACTAAACGTTTTCGTTTACCCGAAACGGTTGCGTTTAGCCGTGCCGGAACGGTTGAGGGCCCCTTCCTCAAGACTGAACGTCCGCGTTCAGGTCCGAAGTGAGGTCCCTACCGGTGCGCGCTCGAAGTCGTTTCGCGTAGCGAGACACGAGGTCTTCTGGGACGTGAGTCCGCGTGGTCCAGGTGGGCGTGTCGTAATCCGCCCACTTGATGAGGAACTCCATAGTTCCATCCTCCATGACCCGGTGCTTGAGCAGCCGTTCTACGGCGAACTGCGTCCCCTCCCTGACCTTGACGGCAAGGTCACTGAGTGTAGTCGTGCTCGCCCGAGGCTCGTTCGCCGGTGGGGGTGAGTACACGCAGCGGTCTGCGGAGACGCGCTCGGTCACACCATCGCGGTCGATCGTGATGGTGCGTTTGTCATTCGCGAGCACTCGTTACGGTCCGACTGCCGGTGATGCGAGTTTGTTCGACGTCTTCCCCCCATCGGAGGGGTTCAGGTACACATAATTCCCGGGCTTAAGACGTGCGTTAATTCTTCGAACGCGCTTGTCGAAGTCGCGTTTGTATCGTGCTTGGGTCCGACGCAAGCTTCCGTAGGCTTTTTGTATCGTATCGTCCAGCGTTTTTAGGAACTCAGCTCGCTGATTCCCCCTGTCGACAGGGGGAACGCCATCGTCGACTATTCGAAGGGAGAACTCTGGCGGTGGTCTGCTGAGTACGAGCTCGAAGGGCGTCGTCCGTGTCGTGCGATGTACGTGGGAATTGTACGCATACGTGAGCGGCCCCACGTACACGTCCCGGTCATCTTGGTGCTCGCCTACGTAGTTGCGCAGCATTGAGGCGATCGTCCGGTTGTATCGCTCGACTTGTCCGTTCGTCTGCGGATGGTATGCCGACTTATATTGGTTTCTAATCCCCAGAACCCGGCACGTGCTGCGGAAGAACTTGTTGTTGAACTGCGGTCCGTTATCCGACAGTAACGTGCGCGGGACGCCGTACTTAAATACCTAGGCGTCGCAGAACGCGGCTGCGGCGGCGTATGCGGTAATCGTACGTAACGCGACGACCTGCGTAAGCTTAGTGAAGCGGTCGGTAATTACGAGCAGGAACCGTTTTTCTGCCTTCGTCTTGGGGGGCGGACCCAGAATGTCGATAGCCAGGCTCTCGAGCGGCCGAGTTTCCGGGAACAACCTCAAATGTTTGAGGTGTTTCCGCAACTTAACCCAGTTCATCGCGCACGTCCGACACCCCGCACCGTAGCGGTGACATCTGCGGCGAGATGGGGCCAGTAGTACTCGCGACGTAGCGCGTAGTACATACGGTTCTGCCCTGGGTGTCCCGCGATGGCCGGGTTGTGGCACATGCGAAGGAGCCTGGCGCGGAACGTCGGAGGTACCACCACCTGTACGACATCAGGGTCGAAGGGGTGTCTCCGCTTGAGCACCCCTTGGTGGTCCTCGAAGAACGTGGAGTCCCGGGACTCTGACTTTCGTGCCAAAACGGTTTGGCAGAAGTCATCCACGCGTTGCTCCTCGGCGATCTCCTCTAACGTAAGAGGGGCCGGTAGGTCGTCCTGTGGAGGAGCGACCGTGGAGGCGGGCGCCCCGACGTCGGGTTCCTCGGCGTGCTCGAGATCAACGGCGTCGAACTCGTCGTTCTCCTCCCAGAACAGACTCGGTCCTTGGAGAGCGGGGGCTTCGTCGACGCCCCTTGGTTCGTCCCGCATTCGGACGCGCGACGTTCTTCGTGGTCCAGCTTGGCTTGGCATCGTCGCGAAGACGTGTTCGACCTCGTGGTCTCAATTTTCGGTACAGACGTGCTCCTCGAGCTCGTTCGATACGTTTCGAACGATCGTACCCGCGTCGAAGGTGGGAATGTCGTCATCCACTTCGACGGGCGGGCGGGGGTCGCCGGCGACTCTTAGCGACACGAGGCGTGACAAGGCGTTCGGTACTTGGTTCACGCGCCCGGGGCGGTACTGGATAGTGAAATCGTATTCAGCCAGACGTAGCCGCCACCGGGTGAGCCTTCCAGAACTTTCCGTGAGGGACATGAGCCACCTCAGCGCGTCGTGATCCGTCCGGACGGTGAACTTCGTGCCTTCAACGTACGGTCGTAGTGTGCGGACGGCCCACACTACGGCAAAGCACTCACGCTCCGTAGCGCTGTAGTTACGCTCACTATCGGACAGTGAGTACGATCAATACCCAACGGATCGCCAATCGTTTGGCTGGTCGTGCTCTTGGAGCAACGTACAGCCCAACTGGTAGTCGCTCGCATCCGTGTCGATCATGTACGGACGGCCATACCGCGGAGGGGCGAGGATCGGCGGAGCGATCATGGACTTTTTGAGGTTCTCGAACGCCTCCCGTTGCGCCTCCATAGGGTTGTAGAAGTCAGGATCCGAACCCTTACGCGTCATGTCGGTCAGAGGACGGGCTATCTTCGCGAACCCCTTAACGAATCGGCTGTATACGTTTCACGACCCGAGGAACGAGCGCACTTGCGTCAGCGTCCTCACGAACGTGAAAGTCTTGAAGGCGTCGGCCGCCGTTTCGGCCACACTTAACTTACCTGGGGAAATGACGTGCCCCAGGTAGTGTAACTTCGGTTGAAAGAAGCTACACTTCTTGAGCTTGAGGGAGATTCCAGCACTCCACAGCAAGCCCAAGACAATGTCGAGATGCTTCGCGTGTTCTCCATGCGTACGTGAGAACACGATGACATCATCCAAGTACACGAGGCATATTTGCCAACGTACGCCAGATAGGATGATGTCGAGTGCGCGTTGGAAGGTGGCCCGTGCCCCTTTTAGCCCGAACGGCATGCGCAAGTGGCGAAACGTGCCCATGTGCGTAGTAAACGTGGTCTTATCCCGGTCCTCCGGAGCGACCCGGATCTGCCAATTACCGGAATTGCAGTCCGACGTGGAAAAGACGGCTGCGTCTCCAAGCGAGTCGATGCAGTCGTCCATCCGAGGCAGCGGATACGAATCCGCTGCAGTCTTCGCGTTGAAACGCCGGTAGTCCACGCAGAACCGAAGAGATCCGTCTTTCTTCGGTACGAGCACCACCGGAGACGCCCACTCAGTGCTCGCAGGTTCGATAACCGCTGCGTTCAACATCTTGTTGACCTCCTTCGCGACCATTTCGCGCATCGCAGGCCCCTTACGGTAAGGCATCGAACGTAGCGGCTTCGTAACCGGTTCGAGGGGAATGCGGTGTTCCGTCGCTCGTATAGTTCCGAGCGCACCGCTCCACAGGCTCGAGTGGTTACGGAACATCTCGAGTGCGTGGCCACGGAGCTTGTCATCGTCGATGTATGACAAGTCGATTTCTTTTTCCTAATCCATCGGTGGATTGTCGGGATCCTTTTTCTGCGGAGGTACAGTACCCCCCGCCGTCGTTTGGACTTGATGTGGCCTTTCGTCCGTGACCACCTCTTTCTTCACAACGGTCGTTCGTTCGTCGGAGCTCGGTCGTCCAGCTCCTGCCTTCCCGACTTGATCGGTCAAGTCGGTCAGGTGTAGCGCGTGCGCGATCCCCTCGGCGACCCTCCGTTCGGGCGTGAGAATCTCGAGGGGGTTGCGCCTCGCGTATCCCACGGCGGTGTGCTTCGGAAGCCGTCTTTCCCGTCGCGAAAACTTCGCGACGATGACGGCGAAGGTCTGATTCGGCAGAACCTCGACGACGCCATTCGTCAACCTCACTCCATGTCTGTGTTGGAGTGAGGGCTTTGGTTCCAGGAACACGAGGCCCTTCCCCGCGGTGGTGACGCGCACTCGGGCTTGCGACAACGCGGGGATGGTAACCCAGCGGGCGATTCGGATCGCCTGCGGGGCCTCATCCCATACATCCGGCCGGCTCGTTTGGCGTTCGTGTCGTCTTGTAGGGGGAGTCGGCTCCCCCTTTCCGTCAACGATGGCTACGGAGCCACCGTGTCGAAGTTCGAGCTTCTGTCCGTCGATGTCGATGCTACGTACGTGAGTATCGATGAACGCTGTGCCGAGAAGAACGGGAACGGCAAGCTGTTCCGCCACCACGAACGGTATGCGGAACGTCGTGTTCCGCAAACGAACTGCAAGGCGGACGACCACCGTAAGTCGAAGCGAGTTACTGTTCGCGCCAGCCAGTCGGGGTAATGGCGCGTCCCGTATTACGAAGCGGGTCCAGTCGGGAGGGAGGTCGGCCTTCCTCACTAAGTTGTAGCCCGAACACGTATCGACGGCGATCGTGTGGGGCTTGAACGCGTTACCTTCGGTGGCCACGGAGCCAAGGACGATATATATCTTGGACGTCATGAGGCATACGATGCCGTCGACCATGTCGGGCGCGACCCGTTCGGCGAGATCGTTCCGCCGAGGTCGTTGCCTTCGGTTCTGACCCCTCCTGCGTTTCCCTCTGCCCGAGTCGTGGGGCGTCCGCGTCTCAGTGATACCCCCTCGGTGCTTGAGTCCGTACGTGGCGGACATTTCGTCGGCTCCCTTCGCCTCACAGGAGTCTGGAGGTCGACCGGTTCTTTTCGTTCGTCCATACTCCCGTCCTTTTTGACCCATCACCGGGACTACGGGCGTCCCAGTGCTGTCCTCTTCTAACGTCGGGCTTACAGAGGCCTCGACGTTCGCTCCCCCCTGTATCAGCATTGCAGGGGCTTTCGTGCTCGCTTCCGGTGGCGAGGAGTGTATTATCGGACAATACCCCCCGTGACCTAGGCGAGCACGTGGGGACCGGTCGAGTTCGTGGGGACCGGTCGAGTTCGTGGGGACAAGACGGCTCACGCGACTGCGTGGACGTAACCGTCTTTGCCCTTTTTTCGAACTACCGGTGCTATCGGAGCTACCTTCCTGGCTATCGGCGGCCAGGTCTTCTTCCGGTCCTCGGCTGCGTGGGTTGGGACGTCCTACCCACTGCGGTACTACCTCATCGGCGAAGTATTCGGGTACTTCTAGACCTTGACCTGCGACGTCCGGACGTCGCACGATATGGGGGAAGGGGAGAACCAGCTCTCCTTCGTGACCCGTGGGTAGGGGACGCGGATCCTCTACCCAATCTTGCAGGTACATGATCGCATTCTGTACCTGTTGAGGTAACCGAGAACGGTCTCGGTCCCCTCTCCCTCCTTGACGGAGATACCTTGTGTCCGACGGGCCGTAATCCGGTCGATCACGACGATCGAGTTCGTTACGACGATACCCGCCTCCGCGTGGGGCGAAGCGTGTGCCCCTACCCGAACGATTCGGGAAACCTTGACGCGGGGGACGGCCCTCGCCGACCGACTGCCGGAGGAGGTTACGCGCACTGGGGCGTGTCTCCATCTGGTAGCGGTAGTTCCTGTACGCCGTGAACATAAGGTGTTCCGGCGACAGGAATGGGCAGGCGTACATGGCGTGTCCGTACGTACGGCACAGCCAGCACATGTACGCGCTGCCATCCGTTGAGGCGAAGGTCGCGGCGAGGCGGGCTTCCTCATCGGTGAGGAGGGCACCCGAGGGGCTCCGCCTCCTGCATCTCGGTTCGAGATGTCGAGCTCTGCGACCCGGGGGTCCGTACCCCTTGCCACTCTTGGGGTGGGCGCGAAGGCGGTCGCATAACTCGATGTCGTTCCGGTCGACATGGGCGTGGGAGGTCGTCCTCCCACGGGCCCCGTTCCTTGCGTAATGAGGACAGGGTCAGCCTGCCACTCATCCCCCCGATGTGGAGAGTCGAGGCGGGCGAACTTGTTACAGCGGACTTCGTAGTCCTGCCAGCCCTCCCTGCCGGTTTTGTATCCGGCAGGGGTAAACCGCGCTGAGCGCGGTACGTCGTGCCTTCCGCCGTGGCGATACGGCAGATGGTTAGAAGATCGGTCTTCTGGCGGCTCGGGAGCCTCTGAACAGTCTCGGAGACTGCGGCACGGGTCGCAGGAGCGAGTCCCCGCACGAAGTAGTACGCGAGGAACTGTTCGGAGAACACTGCCGTGCACCGGAACGCGGCAGTTTCGAGCCGGTCCGCAAAGGTGCTCTCCGTTTCGTGGGGTTTCTGTCGCGCCGTAGCGACATCGTCGTACGCTTCACTTAACACGTCGTCCGTGAGGTATCGTTTTGGGAATTGATTCAGGAGCCCCGGCCAGCTCATGTCGTCGTGGAGCTGACCGGCGCGGAGGCCACGCATCGTATAACTCGTATACAGGCGCTCCGCGTCGCGCTCTAAGAACTGCGCGAGGACTCGTACCGCGACACCTTCCGTGAAGGGTTGCGAGTTGAAGGTTATCTGGATATCCTTCAAGAATGGCAGTAGCTGGATCGGGTCCGTACCGTCGAAGCTACGCATCGTGGGACGGATCCCACGACAGCGTTTTACGTACTTCGCGATCCGTCCCGCATCACCCGAGGTAACGAGCCTCGAGGTGTTATCCAAGCGGTACATACGATAGTCAGCGACGGCGCTGAACTCTTGGATCGTCGTATGTACCGGCTCGAGTCCGGGTTCAGCCGGACCCAGCATGCCGATCGGGGTAACGGGTAGCGTACGGACGTCTACCGGACCGGGTCGCGCGGTGTGGTCCACCGGCGGGTAGCCGCCCCAGCGGGGATCGACGGAGAACATGGGTTCTCCGGATCCGCGAGCGGCTACTCCACGGTCCGGGTCGTTACGATACGGCACCCGTCCCGTCTCCCACATGTTTCCGGGGGCATGTGGCAGAGCTTGGGACTCGGACGCGACGTTGGCGTCCATCGGAAGTCGTCTTTCTCCTGCGTCCCGACTGAGGTCGGCCACAGTTGGGCGCCATTCTTGCGGGGCGGCAGAGTCCGGAGGTACAGCACCACCGGGCCCTCTCGAAGGGGCACTGGGCAGCCTTGCGGCCATGGTACGTTCCAGGTCACGGGCACGCTGCCGCGTGGACTCCAGCTCAGCGGTGAGGTGCGCGAGGGCACCAAGTTGCTCCGCCGAGGGGGGCTGACGAGCGTCAGGACGTCTCGACGAGGTCGGCCTCGTGGGACGACCTTCCCCATACGTAGCGGGGTTCTGGAGACGCGAGTCTTCGACGAGCACCAGTCGCGAGTGCAACTGGTCGACCAGTGCTCGGAGATTCTCCAGCGACTGGGTGACGCGGTCGAACCTCCCCTCGCGGATGGATCGGAGCTCATCCTTGCAGCGCGAGTAGACGGCGTCCGTAACCTCGATGCGGAGGGAAGTACGGACTTCCTCTATGTAGTATGCGATGCGGTCGAACATCGCCGCCGCTTGTCCTTCGGGGGACTCAGGCGACGGTTCGCGGTCTCGGAGACCACCGTCGCCGTCGCCGAACGGCGGTGATGGGGCGTGCATAGCGGCCGCCCTCGGATCCGCTGGTTCGGAGCGGGTCGAGGGGGCGTATTCTTGACTCATCTCGGCGCGTACGGACGCGGAGGAAAAGAAAAGTCTTCTCGGAAAGATGTCGGGTTCTTCCAGGTGGGTAGACCACTGTAGCATAAACACCCCTAAACGGATAGGGGTGTATGCTTAGTCCTGGAAGACCCGTACGTACGAGAAGACGGGGGAAGTCGGACCAGCTAACGAAACCGGAGCACGGGCCCGGGTAGCGTGGTAGAGCGAGATCGGGTGGAGGACGCGCATAAGCGCGGGCCGATCTACGCCTCGACGCCCCGGAGCAGCGCTGGGTTACGTTCCAGCGCTGACGGGCGGAGGTGGATCTAGGCTCGCTCGCGTGCTCGCGCGTCCTGTACCCGCGCTCGGTCTCGCCTTAAGGTAGCTAACGGAAGCTTCCTTAGGATAAGCTGGAAGTCAGACCTAGGCGGTAGGTCGTGGACAAGTCCGTGCTTGTCCCCCTTCGCCGTCGCCGGTCCGCTCCGTTATTTAATGTACAATTAGTCTATCGTAACTTAGTACAGTACGTACTGTACTATGCGGCACTACTGTAGTCGGCCCTGTCAGCCGACGGGGCTGACTGTATACGTGTCGTACACGTATAGTACACGTGGGGGCGCGTGCCCCCGTACACATGTGGAACCGGCTGTCTGTAAGGTTCGTTCCTTACAGAGCCGGATCCAATTTCTAATCTAATTCTTTTGTAGTTATACTACAATAACGGACCACAATTTGCCCCCAAGTTCTTCGACGCGGTGTGCGCCTTGCTGGGGGTGAGGCACTACCTGACGACCGCCTATCACTCCCAGACAAATGGGAGAACTGAACGGTTCAATCGCACCCTGGTGCAGCGCCTCCGACACTATGTCGAAGAACATCAGAGGGACTGGGACGAGTACATCCAGCCCCTGATCTTCGCGTATAACACGCAGGTCCACCGGTCCACGGAGACAGCCCCGTTCGACCTGGTGCTGACGCGACCACCGTCTGGATTGCCACTGCCCGGTACTGTACCGCAGGACGCCGGATCCCACACGGAAGACCCGCAGACCCCAGTACAGTACAAGCGCGCAACATTGCGGAAGCTCTGGGATGCCCTCGAGCGCACGCCGGTGAAACTAACCGTGGCGCAGAGGCGGTACAAAACCGACTTCGACAAGAAGGTGCGCTTCCGTCCGGTCATCGCAGTGGGAGACTTTGTGTATGTGGACCGTCCACCGCGACTTTTTACGAGCACCGAACGGGGAGACCTGCCAAGTGACGGAGGAGGACCCTCCGTCCAGCTTTTACCGAAGACGGAAGGTCCGTTTCGGGTACGAGCCGCCACGGAGACCACAGTGGTCCTCGACCAAGACGGGTCTCAAACTGCGTGAGCATGGATCGGGTAACCAAGATGCCGCGGGGACCCCGCGACGCCACTGTGGCCGTACCGACGACGGACCCGCCGGCGGGAACAACCGAACCGCCAGCGAAATACGTGGTTGATCACCTGGTCGCCAACCGGGAGGCCCGCTGCGGCAGCCAGTACAAGGTCCGCTGGTACGGTTACACACCAGCGGACGATACTTGGGAACCCGCCGAAGGCCTCTTGTCACCCTTCATCGACCGCTTCTGGCGCGCGCGGGCAACTGCACGTCACCGCCAAAACCGCACCGGATGGATCCGCCGCGGATGGGATGGACCCGCCGACGGGGTGACCCGACGCGGCCTTGGTCAAGGAAACCCTCGGGCGGGATACGTCTCACCCCCCCTCGGGGTGGATAAAAATTGTAGCCCCCTTCCGAGCCCAGGATAACACCCGGGAGACCAAACCTAACGGGGGGGTACCGCCGAAGAAATACTGTCATGGCGAGCCCTCGCCGGGGGCTCAACAGCGGCGTGAACCACGGCCGAGCGAATGGCAGGACCGTTCCCCGGCGTATGCGGCCAGCAGAGCGGCGGTGGCGGATCGAGACGCCTCCGATTTAGGAGAACACCCAATCGGAGCGCGTCAAAACGCCCAAAGAGCCACCCGCCGCAAGGAAAACACTGGCAGAAATTACGAGGAGAAAGGCCGACCTTCCCCGCGAGCCGCTGGCGGGGATGCACACCGGGTATTGCGGGGAGAACGGAAGCCCGGCCCCGCAATGATCCATCACGACGACCAGGCGGTCCCTCGCCCCGCGAGACGCGACGCGGGCCGGCCCTTAAGACCGACAGGGAAGCTCGGGGAAAAACTCGCAGCGGTACCCACGACCCAGCCGCCGCGACGATCTCACCGCCGCGGAAGACCCCGGGTTGGCGTGCCACAGGCCGCCCCTAAGCGCTAACCCGCTATTGCATAGCGCGCGGGTGACCGCGCGTTACCGCTGCCCCGCCTCGGATTAAACCGGCGAAAGGGCCCTGGACGACAAGGAGGCGACTCCAGTCACGGGCTTTAATTAAGCCCAAAAGGGGGCCACGTTTTTCCTCCTAGAAGGGTGGGAAAAAAGCGTAGCCCCCTCCCGTTAACAGCATTGCACTCCCCGGGTCCGCCCGCGTCCGGGCGTGCCACGTTGGAAAATCAGCCCATATGGACCGTCAGGGAGGTTTGGGGACGGGGACAGTCACGCCCCACCTCGACCAGAGCGGGATACAGCACCACCGTTATTTGGAAACTCCCGTTTCCAAAAGGATGGCCCCTTTTTAAATACGTGGGAAGGGGGTATCGTACCTCCGCACAGGGGGGTACCGTGCTCCCGTGCCGGGGTGAAGCCCCGCGGCGAACGCGGACTGGCCACGACCGCCGTAGGGATCACGTTGGGACAACAGCGGGTTCCTCTACCGCAATCCGCAGGGCCGACGGACTACAGCATCGATATCGGCGAGAAGGGAAGAAATTCGGGGAAACCCGTAGGGGCCAGGAGAAGAAGAACGCGAACGCGAGCGACAAGGTCAAGGAAGGAGCCAGGAGAAGAAGGACTGCTTTACTGAGATGAAGGTACTTGGTCCCTGGAGGCCGTTCGCTACTCTCCCCGCCTCCGTTACCGGCCGTAGTCGCGACGCTGGCGCTTGGCGGAGGGCTCCGTCCCCTGCGTCGTGCCCGCGGGGTCGACATCGACCGAACCGTACGGTCTCTTGGCAGCCACATGCTCGCTCAACACCGCGAGGTGGTCCTGAGCAGCATGGATACGCGCCATCGTCTCACTACGCCGAAGGTCCCCGCCGGTGTCGCGCTGGCGGATAGCGAATTGGAGGCCCGCCACCCGCGCCTTGAGCTGGGTCACCTCAACCAGCCAAGCGCTCGCGGACGTCGAACCCGCTGCGAGGGTGAGCGGTACGGGTACACTCGCATATCCGCACTCCACTTGCAGAGCGCGCAGGGCAGCCTGAGCGTCCGGAACCGTAGCGGGAGGCTCTCCATCCAGCCCACCCTTCGGGGCTCCATCAGCCACCACGGAAGGGGTCTGAGTCCCCGTCCCGGTCCTATCGCTGACGGGGAAAGCGGCGGAGTCTGGTGCCGTCACGGGCTCCTCCTCCATGGCTCGCGGAGAACCCGCAGACACCGGCACGTACACTTCGGGCGGCGTCGACGGACCGACTGGAGGACCCTCCGTGGTTCCGGTTGTACCCGGAATCGGCGAGGAGCCGCCATAACCGGCAACGACTCGGTTGAGGGGTCGACGGGGGCCCTGGCGGAGGTGACCGCCGCGCCCCACCCGTCGCCCGAAGAAATGACGTCGCCGTATGACGCGGTGTCCACGTCCGGCAGGGGCTCGTACCAGTTGGCGGCCTACGCCGAGTTTCCATCCCAATGCAGCATCCGCAAGGAGCACCCGCGGGCCCAACTGTACCAGACGCAGTTGCCCCGCTCGGGGAGGGACCAGTCCAACCGTTCGGAGAAGTCGAGGATGGCCTCGGCGCCAACCGGGTCGAAGGACGTGCCCTCGAAGATGTTCGCCACCCCGACCGACCGGAAGAGCTGCAAAAGCCCCGGCGATAACCGGAAGACCGAGCCCCGCTCGCCGGGGTCATTCGCATTCCGGCTCGCCAAGCGGGGGTCCGGGCACCTCGTGAAGAACGGGAGGCCGTCCCGGGCAGCGTGAAGGAAACACAGCAACGCCAGGACGGGCCCACTCGGACAGTATAATCGCGTCGATCAGCCGGCGAGTCTCCGGCGACGCCTCCCGACCGAACGGACGCACCAGCATCCAGCGTGCGGTGACGTACGCTAGCGCGCTGGGCGTGGGGACGCAGATGTACTGTGGATCCTCGAGGTCACTCCATCCACCCGGGAGGGCTGGGTATAACCGACCCCGGGCCGACAGGGGGACCGCGAAGAATTCCGTCGTAGGCCACATGTGGAAATCAGCATCCGCGGGGCACCACCGCCGTTGGCCCTCCTTGGCGGAATTCTCACCCCACCGAATGCGGTGGGCCACACTGTACCACCGGTCGAACGGGCGGGGGAAGGCCCCACCTGAGGGACGTGAGGCCTGTAGTTCGTATCCTCTCCGAACTGCTCGAAGAGGCCGAACAACCGGGCGTGGTATTGCTCCTCACCCGCACAGCGGATATACTGGAGATGCGAGCGGGAGTCGGCTATCGCCCGATGCGGCACGTGGAGCCAACGAGTCCTCCATGCAGCCGTGCGGTTTTCTTGACGAACACGACCGCGAGGGGAGGGCGTGCGGATGCCCCTCCGCCTCGGTATGGCCTCAAACCGGGCGGAGTCCGGGAAAGCCGTACCGATGTAAGCGTCGACGGTCATCAGCGGTTGGCCGTGCGAGGGGTTCCGACCACCCCGTGACGCCCGGTGGTCCAAGTCGTTCCATGTCAACATGGACCGGACGGTGCGCATCTCAGCGCGGATCCAGCCCGTCAGCGGCGTCGCCGCCACCTCGGGTGTAACCGCGTACAGATCAAGGCCGCGCCGGCCGAGTTCCTCCTTCGGTTGCCGGGTGTCGCACAGCTGTGACCCAGTCGGGAGACCGCCTCAGTACGGTCATCTCTCCGACCTGGGGAGCCGGGGCTGATCTTAGGGGACGCGGCAAGGGCCCGCGCTCGTCGGGGGAAGGACCCCGAGTCGGGAGGCGGCCGGTACTGGCGGGCTGCGCTGGGCGGTCAGAGGGACCTGTAGCGAGTTGGTCCCCGGCGCTCGAAGACCGCGCCGGATGGAAAGAAAGCGCCGGCGCGGGTGCCGCCGAGGGAGGCCGCTCGCGTGGGGGCTGTCCCTGCTCCGCGCGGTGATCCGCCATCTGTTTGGCCGGAGGAAAAAGGGGAGAAGATGCGTGAGGGAGAGCGTAGATAACGTTGATTATGGAGTGAGTCGTGGGGTGTGCTTTGGAGTGAGTTGAGGGTGCGTTGTGGGGGAAAAGGGAAGCGTGAGGAAACCCGCAACCGCACCGGAGGAATCGCCACGGTTAAATACCAAAAACTTCATAGGCTCCCCTATGGAGTCGACCGCAGCACGACCGCGCTCCCGCAGTCGGCCCGGGGTTTTCCGTACGGTGGGCGCCCCCGGCAAGCCAGTCATTGCAGACATTGGCCGCGACGGGGACGTGTTGCGAAGTAAGGAAGGGGGTCTGTAGTACAATTCCGTACCACGACCCCCCGGGGAGATGATAACCGCGCGTGACGGCGGGTGCTACCGTAGCGCGCGGGCGTACATGCGCCCGCCACCGTGTACAGTAGTACCCCAAGGGTCCGGCGTGGGACAGCCGGTAGCAGCGGTCGTGGCGACAGGTCACACGTGGTACAACCGTCGTGGGACAGCCGGTAACAGCGGGCGTGGCCACGGGTAACACGTGGTACAACCGTCGGCCAGGATCGTGGCCACAGGCACTCGTGTATAATCCGTACGGTGGTTAACTAGTAAGTAGTAGTTAATGGCACAAATTAAGTAATTGTGTACAGTAGCTGGTACACAGTAAGTGGCAGCTAATGTAGCGGGACAGGTGTCCTGGCGTCCCACTTAGGGGTTAAGACCGGGGAAACCTGCCCGTCCCAGTAAAGAGGAGGCAGACTCGCCTCCCTTCCCTTTACGGCTAATTGCCATCCTGTTCCGGTTTCCCTTTTAGTCTCAGGCTTCTAACCCGTGACCGGCCGTCCGGTTATAACGCCACCGTCTGGCTGAGCGTCATCGGCCACGTGAGCCTTCCCTCTTTTCGAGTCCATCCGCACGGTTTGCATTCGCGCGTGGGTAACCCAGCGGCGCGCGCTCCCTTACCTCTAACCCCCCTCGTCTCCGAGTGGTCGGGACGAAGGTATTTATACCACAAGTATCATCGGGGCCTACGCAAAGATTTTACATCCTGGCTATTTGGATACTACAGAAGGCCTTATATTGCCCTCTGCCAATGCTCTTGCGTTAGCGCAAGAAAATCGGGCTGCGGACGTGTCGAAGAAAGTATTTGAAGAGGGGAAAGAGCAAACCGTTTGGCTGTGGAGCGTGCCCGTCGGAATGCCAAAGCAAAGCTGAATTTGACTGCCGCCGTTATGCAGCGCTGCGTCGAAGGGCTTGCATCGCAGGACTATCTGTCGAGGCTTTCGAAGTGAGCGTTCGTTCGATCGAAGAGAGACGTGCAGTTGCGCGCAGGCGCATCTCGATGAAGAAGGCAATCAGAGTTCAGAGGCAGTTCAATGCTTCTTTCCGTTCGCAGATGCCATGAACTGGTGACGTGGCAGTCGATTTCCATTCATATATTGGCTGTTTTTGATATATATTTTTTTGTTTGTTCGATCTTTAGGGCGATTTGTACACGTCGAAATTTCGTGATTGCTCTCGCGTCCGCGGCGACTTGGTACTTTTCTGTGTCCATAACGGCATTGTTGTGCAATTGTGTGGTAAATAACATATCGTACTGAGTTCGTGCGTAGAATTATACCTCACACCGAGCTCAGGAAGATCTCTTTTAATTAAATACTGTAGTGCAATGTGGCAATGTGTCTGGCAGGCCGCGAACACAGTCTGACGGTCAAACAAAAGAAGAAAAACAGCAACAGAAACAACCACTGCCGATTGCACGCGCTACGGAGCGTTCGAGACTCCCTTTCCCCTTGTGTGGGCTTGCGGCCCACAGTAGCTCAACTCCGACGGGGGGCTAAGGAAAGATGCCCGGCCCGGGAGGATAATGGTGGTAGAGACTTGTGAAGACTTGAGTGCTCGGCGAGTGCGGGTTGGGGTTGTCTACGAGAATGTAACCGCGGTTCGCTGGGTTGTAAGGCCAATGCTCGACGAGCGTCTTCAGCACCTTGGGTATAATTCAAGGTCTTCGACGGGGGCTTGTTCAGCACTACCCGACGGGATCGTAACCGTGTAGCAACGCTACTACCGACGTGTTGCCCGATGGCTAAAACACCCTCACCAGCGCGATCGCGATCGCGGTTGGTGGTACCAACTCTGTCTTATACAGTAAGACCTTCGACGGAGGCGTCGTTGCAACAGCCTTCCTACGGAACTTGGAACAGTAGCAGCGCTACACAACGTGTTGCCCGATGGCTAAACACCTACACCGGATCGGTCGCAACCAATGCCGATGGCACCAACAGATAGAAAGGATAGAGGCAGAAATAGAAATGGATAGGGAATAGAGATAGAAATAGGATGGTAAAGGATAAGGAAAAGGAATGGGACCCCGAGCAATAGAGGATGTCGTTAGCATCGTAGAAGTGAAGCCCGTCGCGTGAACGGAAGCCGTCTTCGACGAAGGCGAGATCTAACTCTGGCAATTCGGGTTAATTTTACTCACTTGGGTTGGTAACTGGACTATGCTATCCCCGCCGGGGCGAGTACAGTGGCTCCCGGCTCTAGATTCTAGATCTAATTTGTAAATAGAATTAAATAATTAAAATAATCGTGCGCATCGTTGCACACGTGTGTCCTCCAGCCCGGACCACAGTATCCAATTATTTTCCTTTTCTCACTTCCTTTCACCCCCCTACTCGAGACGGGTATTGCACTACATATCCCCCTTCTGGGCGCTCTTGCGCATCGGCTTCACTCCCTTGCTTCCCAACTTCTTTTTCCCTTCCGACCGACGGTTGCCGCGTACGGAAGAGCAAGACGAAAATATGCCCCGTTCTCCGTCGGAGCGCTCGGACGAGAGCCCCGCTCGTAAGCGTCCGATTGTAGGCTTTTCTCGCAAGCCTAATATGTCCAGGGGCCTTCCATCCATACCCCGTCTACCCCCTGTTATTTTCAACTTCCTCCTCTTCTTTCTGCGTACCTTCACTGCGGTCGTGTTATTTCGGAGCCCACGGCCCCCCCTCAACAGCGGAGCCCCTGGCTCCCTCGTCCTCTGTTCCGTGCCCTGACGGCACTGTAGACGTCCCCTGCGACTTTCCTCGTCTTCATTCCTCAATTTCCTCTTCTTTTCTATTGCGTTCTCTTCCTCCCATCCTCGATGTGCGTCCCCCTCTTCCTCCTCTTCATTCCTCATTTTCCTCTTCTTTCTCGCACATCGGGCATCCTCGAAAACGTCATCAACACCACCTACCACCGCTGCTTCGCAGCCTATTTACATCCTTGTTGACAGCACCAACCAATTCCATAGCAGGGGTCCTGACTCCTCATGAATCACCAGACCGGTGAACTGTGTCGACCGGTTCCTGGTCTAATGTCCTGTGCGTGTATACACATCGTCATTCAACATCTTCTCCCATTAGAGGACTCCGTAGCTCCCCCTCAGTCCGTGCTTCCGTTTTCAGGCAGTAGCCGTACACCAAAAAAATTGCAAGAGCCGCGAATACGGTCAACAACTCAATCCGTTTTGCTTTTCGTCTATTTCGGCTGTCGGGGCGGTGATCAACCTAAATTTTTGGTCTTCCACGATGTGGAAGATGGATGTGGAAGAAGGCCCTTCCTTCTTTCAACCCGTCCTACAATTCCTTCCTCTGCATAATGACGAAGTCCATCCCTCCTCGGTGCTCTTTAGTGGGAAGATCATTGTCAATTAAATCTGACAAGACGAGGGGGATTCTTGTACGTGGAGCGACTTCGTCATGTCGGCACTTAATGATGATCCCCTCATTCCTGTCGCTGCCTTGGAATGTTGTTGACAAGTGTCGACGCTTGTCGATCTCACGAGCCATTGACACCTTGGTCTGGGTGATCCCTGCATCGTTGGTACAGTTGCGAAACCGTCCACTCCGGTAACAATTATGGTCTTAGCTGTCTTCGTTTTCCCGTTGCTTCTGCCATTGTTTGGCGAAGCTCCGATGTAAGGTCGTGCCCTCGACCAACCCAAAAAAGTAAAAGGTAGGGAGGAGAAGGAGAAGAAGGCAGCGCCTTCATTATGCGCAACAGCGCGCACGCGCACTCGGTCAGGAGACCTTCCTGAAAGGCGCCGGGCTAGGACCTCGTCCTTTCTTTTCCGTGGACGCCCTTCTCCTCGGAGTACGTCCGTAATCCTCATAATTAAGCACTCGCAAGAATGGCGAGTGCCACGTGGGCTAGAAAAAGGGAGGGGTCTTTGTCGAGCTCCTCCCTTTTTGGGTACTGTGATTTGTCGGGGGATCGGCGGCTGTGGCTTGTGCCAACAAACAGGCATGGTATCTTGCGGCGACCATGATTTCCCTAATTTTTGTTACTATTTTCAAATGGTGCTTCGCACCTCCTTTCTCGTGCTTTGGCATGTCGCGCGCTCTCGGTACCAAGTCAAAGTGGCGTCTCAGTTCTCATTTCATCATCATTTGTTTGGTGTTCTTTTCTCGAGTGTGAGGTTCCAGAATTGATTCTCGTTATCGACGGTGCGTCGACCTTCTTCTTGGGGTCTTCATCCAAGCTCTCCTTCCCGTGACTTCCTACCGTCCCTTTCATATCCTCGATCGATACAATCCATCAAGTACGCACTCACTACACAGCATGTGACCTTCTTTTTGCGTAGGCCAGAGGGCGTGTATTGCCAATGGGGTCCATGATTCCGGTGAGGAGTGCTCCTCTGGGGACCGTCACAGAGGCGGAGTGCATACGCTTTCCTTAAGGATTGTCATAATTTTCCCATTGGGATCCCGCGCAGACGCGCTTGCTTCCGATCCCCTGGTGACAGAGGGGAGATGCGAGGACAGAAAAAAATAACACCCATAGGGGCTGTGTCGGTACGCTTTTTTCAAGCCAATATCGAGGGTCTCAATGAAACCCGCACCAGGCCCTCGTCCGAGTTTCGAACTCCCTTTCTCAGATCTGAGTCCTTCTCCCAAGGAGCTGACGATACCATTCGTCTCACGTAGAGTAACCCCAAAACAAAACAAAAAAATTGACAGAGACACAGTAGCCTGTTCGCGTATACGGTGAACCTTGCTCCGACCTGTCTCCATCAGTTGGGAGCTTCACCCCATAGGGCTATTAGGATTAGGTGTCTTTTCAGTGCCTTCTGCTCGGCAAAGGAAAAAAAAGTAAAGAGAATCGTCACGAAAGTAAATTCGTGTACAAGGTCGGAGGACATCCTTCATGATCTCCGACGCATCCTTCCGCGACATGGGCCATACTGTCCGCTTGGTGTTCTTCGGGTCTTGTACGACCCTCGCTCGTCCTTCGCGCCTCATTGCGCGCATCCCCACGGGGGGTTCTTCTCTGTTCTTAATGGAACGCCTTGTTTCGAATAGTGGGTCTACTGTAGAGTTTGTAGTGCAATGTGCCTGTCAGGTCGGAACCAGGGTCCAACGGTCCAGCAACAACACAACCAACAAACAACAACCAACAAGAGTTGCCGACGGCACAGCCCTACGGAGTGTCCGATTCTCCCTTTCCCTTTAAGTGGGTTTGCGGCCCACAGTAGCTCAAATCCCTGACAGGGGGTGCAAAAGGAAGATGCCCGGCCCAGGATGAATAGTGGCAGAGTCTTGCACAGGCAGTTGCTCGGCGAGTTCGGGGCGATAATTAAGAAGCCGGGCCCGATGGGTCGTTAAGCCAATGCTCGCTGAGCGCCTGGTACACCTTATACCCTTGATAAGGTCTTCAACGAGGGCGTCGCAATGCAGCCCGACGGGAATTAGCAAACACGTAGCAGCGCTACACCTCCGTACTGTCCGATGGGAAAGTCCCAACACCGGAACAGTCGCAACCTGTATCCGATGGAACCAACACTGTCCTGTATACACAACAGGACCTTCGAGGGAGACGCCGTTGCAACAGCCTCCGTCGGGGGACGTAAACAAGTAGCTGCGCTACACCCACGTGTCGCCCGATGGCTAAGACACCTACACCGGTCCGGTCGCAACCAAAACCGATGGCACCAACAACAAACAAAAGAACCAACACAAGAGCCCGATGACTCCAGTCGTCACAATGCGGATCGCAATCAGGCACTGTGGAACCAACACAAGGTAAGGGAATAGAAGTAGGGATAGAAATAGAAATGCATAGGTGAAATAAAGGAAAAGGAAAGGGAACCCCCGAGCGCAAAGGATAATGTAATCTGGGGTAAAGGGGAGCGTCTTGGGAAAGACGGACTTCGACCAAGGCGATATTCAACTCTGGCAACTCGGGTTACCTTTACTGACTTGCTCGTCAGAGGGCTAAGGTATATATCGCCCGGCCGGAGCCACTACAGTAGCTCTCGGCGCTAGATCCTAGATCTAATCTAATGTTAAATAACTAATATGCAACTAATTAAAATTAACAATTAAAATAATAAAGTGAAATAATTCTCACTTGTCACCCCCCCACTTTGTCATACCCCTCAATTCCTTTTCTTTTCACCCCCTCACGATGTAGTCGATTATTGCACTACATATCCCCCTTCCGAATGCTCTTGTACGCCGCTCCGCCATCGTATAATCTCCTCGCCATTTCTCTCATAACCCTACACCGCCGTATCCGGTAATCGGTGAAAGTGCAAGAGCAAGACGGACCTCATGTTTCCTTCATCCCCGAGCCATTCGAGTGGTGGTACCAAACGCAAGCGCTACGGCACGGGCTTTCTTCCACTTCCCTCGACCCTCTAGGTCTTCCTTCCATCCCTCCATTACCCCCTGATTCCCAACATGCTGGCCCTGTTGGCCACATCGATTCCGATCATAACGCTCCGTCCTCGCTTCGATACCCTGCTGCGTCGGAGCTCCACGATAAGGCCATGCGCATTAATCCTGTGCTTTTTGCTTCCGCTAAATGGTTCTCTGTGATCGGTGTATGCGCTTCGATGACATTGCTTACTCGTTCGCCGACGGCGCCGGTATGCTTCCAGGACACATCCCCCTTCAAGCAATCCGGTCTTACGATTGGTTGGCTCGCATCGCCATTCCTCCCTCCTGCTTTAGGCTCACTTCATACAACCTCCCTCGTACGCTTGGTCGCATTCGGCTCTTTTTCCAGCAATTGGTATCACGTCATCGCCTACAATGGCCATGAGTGTTACACTCCATCATTCCCTCTTTCCTACTTCCGTCGCATGTGTTCCCTCTGTTTTCCAAACTTCCTCCTCTTTGAGCGAGGAGCAAGATATCTTCACAAAGTCCACATCCCTCGGATTTTCCTAATTTCTACAACCGCAAAACGTTGCGAAAAGAACTGGTGTTGACATAGAACATTCTATCTGCTAGACGCAGAAGGCTCAGAGTTCCAAATTATCTCGTAGGGGGGCCGCGACAGACTGCTCCGGTCCTGACCGGTATGACACAACATTGGTGGTGTCGGCGACGTCGACTTGTGCATGTCTCCCATTTGAGAAATGGCCTTTCTCCTGCTTCGATGTTCTCGTTGGTCCACGGCAAAAAGAGGTCGGGGGGTTAAGGGGGAATCTCAAAAACTTCTTCCTTACTTCCTTTCTTGTGACCCTCCTCCTCGATGTAGTTCTACGAATGCGTGGACGACGGCGTGGCCGTAATCGTGATCCGAGGTCTCTTGTGTCGGTTCCCCGTCGGGGTGTGTTCCGAAACAAACATTCTGAAGGGTACCTGGGGCAGTGAGGAAGGGCGTTGGTCAAGCTCGTTCCCGCTTGTAATTTCCGATATCGTGGGAAACGCGCCTGTGGCTTGTGCCAACGAACAGGCATCATATCTTGCGACGACTATGGTTTCCCTAAATGTCGATAATTTTTTCAAATGATGCTTCGCACCTCCTTTCTCGTTTGTTGGCATGCCGCGCACTCCTGGTACCAAGTCAAAGTAGCGTCTCAGGTCTCAGGTCTCTCCCTTCGTATCCTCGATCGATCCGATCCGTCAAGAGCGTACTCACTACACAGCGCGCGACCCCTCTTTTTTTGCGTAGGTCGGAATGCGTGTATCACCACTTGGGTCCGTGATTCCGGGGAGGAGTGCTTCTCAGGGAACCGTCACGGAGGCGGAGTGCATACGTGTTCCTTGAGGACAGTCATAATTTTCCCGAAGGGGTCCCGCGCAGACGCGTTTGCAATCGATCCCCAATGACAGAGTGGAAATGCGAGCACGACAACAAAATACAGCCGTTGTAGGATAAGGTCGATGATCATTTCGCGGACTAACTGATGCGTTGTTCTGCTTGGGGCTCGTCCCGAACGCAACTGAGCACGAGCATTGATCTTATGCTCTCACTGTACACACCCAGTTGAGGCTGCGTCTGTTCGCTTTTTAACGCAACTATCAGGGGTCTCGGTGAAACCTGCACCAAGCCCTCGTCGGTCCGTCGTGTGGATCAAGCATTTGCGGATCGCGTTAAAGCTTCTTAGGTCGCCGTTCCTATTTTTCTTTCTTCTCGATTATCCTCTTCCTTGGTCTTTGCTAACCCTTGGGGACTTGCAGATCGGTGTACATCGTACCGATACGCTGCGTCACGTCGTGTCGTCGACATCAGAAACTAAAAAAAATAAAAGCAAAAACAAAACAGAGATTGAAACCGAATCCGACTACACAACTGGAATACAATCGGTTGACCTCCTTGATGGCGGCGTCGAGCAGATTTTCGGTATCGACGTAGAGAAAAGAAAAACAAACGATTCGCCCACTCCGGGCAGTGTATGTCCGCTTGCGTTTTCTCGATGAGTGACTTACGGAGCGGCGTCCGCTGTACGGGGTCATGCTCCTGTCTTCACATAAAAAATAAATAAAACGAGGCAGAAGAAAATAGAAACCGAAGGGAGTGAAACACCCGAGGAAACAAACGACGGTCCGTCATGAGTCAGGGGGTGAGTCGCTTTCGCGCAGGGGACATGGGAAAGGAGTGAGGTCGATCGGTGTTGACCGGGCGACGGCTGCAACCTCGGTCAGCAGCCATCTTCGTAACTCCGGATCTGTCGTCGACAGTAATTCTTCTCCGCTCGACGAGCGTTAGTCCGTCGGTTTGTGGGGTGTAGTCAGCGTCCTGCCCGGGTGACCGGGCTTGAGTGCGGATAGACTTCGGTGTTTGTATCTGTAGTGCAATACCCGTCTCGGGTAGGGGGGTGAAAGGAAGTGAGAAAAGGAAAAAAATTGGATACTGTAGTCCGGGCTGGAGGATACACGTGTGCAACGATGCGCACGATTATTTTAATTATTTAATTCTATTTACAAATTAGATCTAGAATCTAGAGCCGGGAGCTACTGTACTCGCCCCGGCGGGGCTATATAGCATAGTCCCGTTACCAACCCAAGTGAGTAAAGGTAACCCGAGTTGCCAGAGTTTGATATCGCCTTGGTCGAAGTCCGTCTTTTACAAGACATTCCCTTCTACTCTAGCCTACGGTATCCTTTGCGCTCGGGGGCCCCCTTTTTCCTTATCAATTTTCCTTTATTTCCCTATCCTAATTTCCCTTAATCTTGAGTTGGTCCCACCTTGTAGGATTGCGATCCGCAACGTGACGTCATTAGCCATCGGGCTTCTGTGTTGGTGCACCAGTGGTGCTTTTCTCAGAGTTGGTTCCATCGGAATCTGGTTGCGACCGATCCGGTGTTGGTACTTTGCCATCGGGCAGTACGACGGTGTAGCGCTGCTACGTTTTCTTCTTTCCCGACGGGCTACGTTGCGACATCCCCGTCGAAGACCTTATCAAGGGTATAAGGTGTACAAGGCGCTCTACGAGCATTGGATTTACGACCCATCGGACCAGGTTTACCTAGACAACCCTCCGAACTCGTCGAGCAGTTGCCTTTACAAGACTCTACCACCAGTTACCGATCCCGGGCTGGGCCCTTCTCTTTGCCCTCCCTATCAGGGATCCGAGATACTGCGGGCCGCAAACCGGCTTAAAGAGGACAGGGAGCTTCGAACACTCCGTAGCGCTGTGCCGTTGGCAGTTGTTGTTTTTGTTGTTGTTGTTGTTTGTGTAGGACCATCGGACCTGGATCTCTGCCTGACAGGCGCATTGCACTACAAAAGTGGTCTCTGGACCTAGAATCTGTTTTGTCTACGACAAGGAAGTTGGTCTTGGTCACGGAGTCTTTCTTAATTTCTTTTTGTTTGTAACTTTTTTTGTGTAGGTTTGCTCGTACGGGCGATGTCGACAAGCGCACCCGGGGACGTCGGTCCCGGGGCAAGCAGGAGCGGATCGGCACGGGCGTCGAGGATCCCGAGGGGTCCTCGCACCCGGAGCCAGGCCAATACGGCCACGGATCCCGGAGATCAAGAATCTCCTACGGGGATTGCCGCTGACAAGACTGACCTCGACGAGAAGTTGGAGAAGATGAGCAGCGAAATTCGCAAAGAAGCGAAGAAAAATCTCGAAGCCGAATTAGGCCTCGTGCAGAAGCAACTTGAGTTGCAAAATTCCGAGTTCCACAAGGCGTTGGAAGAGCTGACCGCGCGAGTGGGACTCGTCGAGAAAAATAATGTCGACGGGACCGACGGCATCGAGCCGGAGGTCCTCGCTTCATTGAAGCTTTCGGTCAAGGACGCAAGGCGCGATGCGAATCAAGCGCTAGAGTCCTTAGGCCAGTTTCGAACCAGCATTGACGACAAGTTCGATCGCGCCGCGCAGCGACTCAAGGATCTTGAGCAGGCCACCGGCCCAGCGCAGCAAGGATCGGACGACGAGCCTCTCCCTTCGGGTAGAGAGGACGACCGTCGGTCGAAGAAGGACAAGCCCGCTCGACAGCGGAGCTCCAAGTCGAAGTCCTCCAAGAAGGACAAGCGACGTACAAGCAAGGGTCACTGTAGTGACGATCCGGAGGACCGCAACTCACAGTCGGAGTCGCCTGGTCACTCTGAAGATGGTGGAGGCGGCTCGTCGAACCATTCGGGCAATTCCGAACGCCGTTCAGAAGAAGGAAACGGAATTTCGTCAAGCAAGAAAATTTCCTCCAGACGAGGCGGAGTCACTTCGTCCGCCTTGCGGAGAGACAAGAACACGGAACCCGAAGATGTCGCAACACGACGCGGGCCGCGATGGGAAGAGTTGGAGGAGCTGAGTCTGACCAACTACCTCTTCAAGAAATTACTTTCGTACCGAACGTACCGCTTGCGGAACCCGCAGACATATTTGTCAAGTTCCCGGCGGACCGCCGTGCGAAAAATCAGGAGAGATATTCCGCCTAAGGTGAAGAAGGACAACACGTTCACAGGAGAAGACATTGTCCCTCTGTTGGACGTTTTGGCAAAGTTAGTTCAAGAGTTTGATACTCAAGAAATGAACGAGGGGCAGGCGATCCGCTTGTTGCCCGAATTCCTAAGCGGTATCGCCTTGAGACAGTACACTTCTGTGTCTCAGACGGCTGGGTCCCATCACGGAAAGGTGTCCGTTTGGCCAGAGGCCGTACAGTGGTTGTTGAGGAGTTTCGCAACCGACGAGTCGATTCGCCAAGCCGTGCTCGCGTTGCGAGAAGTTCAACAGCGACCGTCTGAAGACGAGATGAAATTTTACATTCGTCTGACAGACGCGAGCAATCGTTGCGGGAATGTTTATTCCATGGAGGAGCAGATGACCATGTTCATCGAGGGGCTAGATGCCAGTATCAAGCCCATGGTCTCGCAGTATCGACAAGATAACCGAGATGTCTCATTTTTGAGATTGGTAAATTACGCAAAGGCGCATGGCTCGGCGAGCCGCGCCAAGGACAAGAAGGCCAAGAAGGTCACGATTCAGACGCCGTCGACGTTCAGGGCGAGAAACAAGCCGAGGGCTTATTAGCCCGGTCGTAAAGGTCACGCCGCCGTCCACTTAGCCGAGTCAATCTCCGCGTCACAGGAGCGCAGTGTGCAGAGAAGTAATGAAAATTACGAAGGAGCGTTCGTCGCCGAAGGCGATTCTATTGAGCCATCGGAAGGCTACGGACACGAGGACTACGGGGCCAGCGGGTCGTCAGCTTTACCGACGCGCACATACACGACGGAGTCGTTTTTAGAGCCCACAGATCTCTTGATGATATCCAGGAGGCGCGGCCACACGCCGGCGCCGCGCATTCCGATGGAAGACAAGGGTACAACGTTTCGAAGGCCAGGCTGGATGGGAACGTCGCCAAATCATGGAAGGCCGCCGGCCCGTGGAGGACCAAGGCCGCAGTAGCCCGTCAAGAAGCACGGACTGGTGTGCTACCACTGTTACGAAAAGGGGCACGCCGCGCCAACGTGCATTCTTTCCCTCCGGGAAATGTACCGAGTTTTGGGAAATTATGAGGCGTTGTCTCCGATGGAGGGATTAGGGATACCATCGAAGAGTTATCTGAAGGTCAAGAATTGATTCGATTCGCAGAAGGCGAGCACGCCGAGTGCCTCAACGCCGAGGTCGAACCAACCCTTTAGAGGGCCCGCCGCGGGTCCCGCGTCGTCGGACGTGAGAACGAACCCGCAGCCGCAGGGAAACTGGAGAGGGGAATCTCGAAGGAGTCACGAGAGGCGCAGGTTTAACGTACTGCGTCCGGGACTCAGTCCCGTTCCCCGTCTCTAGCAAGAAGGGAAGGCCTCGACGAGGAGGTAGTTGAAATATGGGGTAAGCGGAAGGAGCCGATTGTTGTCAAGAAAATTCTAAGTCGAGACAAAGATCGTCCGATGGATCAAATTCGTAGGCCCTGGTACATGGTTAAGCGAAAAGGATGTCCTGAAAATATCTGGGTCCTCGCGCGAAAAACTACAAAGTTTACGCGGATATTGGACCAACGGTCGGATTGATGAGTCGAGTGTTGTCCGTGTTGGACACACGTGCCGGACCGAATTTGGTTCGAAGGTCGGAACTTCCGCCAGGAATGAAAATGTTGGTGTCCTACGGACCGACCCAAGACATTGGCGACGCGAACAATAGGCCACTCCGGACTCTCGGCACAATTAAAATGCCTGTGAGGCTTGGAAGATTTGTGACCGCAGCCGAGTTTATTGTATGCGAAAAACTAGTCGTCCCGCTAATCCTGGGCGCGGACTACTGTGACCGGTTTGTGGAAGCAATTTATCCAAGGAATAAAATGGTTGAGTTGGCGGATTTCTCGGAGGTTCCGATAGTTAGGCGGTTCTCGACGAGAAAAGGGAAGAAGAATCTCGTCCCGGAAGAGGACGAGAATTGATGGAAAGGGGGAGCGAATTTCCCCCAAGGTAAAAGTGGCAAGAGCCACGACCATCGAGCCAGGGGCGCAACGCGTCGTGGAATGCACCTCGAAGAGGGCGGGCTTAGTTGTGGTTCAGCCCTACTCGTCGTTGTACGAAAGGCACCGGTTGACGTGCACGAATGGTGTCGTTCAGGTTGAGCCTGACAGGCCATTTCGTCTACTCGTTGCGAATTTTAGGACGTACCCTGTCAGGGTGCAAAAAGGCCAAGTGGTGGCAGAATTATTACCGCACCCAAGGGCCGTGCTTGAGAGCAAAACCACCATTGGTGAAGTTCTCGGAGTTCGGGAAAGGCAAAAGGAAAATTTTCCTAATTCTACCAAGACGCCAACGGGCGAGACAAGATGCGAACCGTCGGATCAAGGCCGCAAGGACCAGCCAGAAGAACGGTCGGCAGGGCTCTCCGCGTCTGCATCTACGAAGCCGCAACGCAGGATTGAGCCGCCACCGCCGGACGTGGAGAAACTCGACCTGAGCCACCTGCCGGACCGGCTGCGCGAAGAATTCCGTTGAATGTTGAAGAAGTATTCAAGGATGTGGGATGGGACGCGTGGTGAAATTAATACCACAGTCCATCGGATCGAGTTGATCCCCGAGACTCGTCCCATCGCACAAGCTCCGTACCGGGCAGGACCTAAAGCCCGCGAGATTGAAGATGCAGAAGTACAGAAGATGTTAGGGGCAGGAGTGATAGAACCAGCGCAGTCAGAATGGGCGTCATCCGTGTTGCTGGTGCCCAAGCCGGACCAGTCAATGCGTTTTTGCGTAGACTACCGCAGGCTGAACGCAGTGACGGTGAAGGACACGTACCCTTTGCCGCGCATGGACGAGTGCCTGGAATCGTTGGGAAACACTAAGGTTTTCTCCGCGTTGGACGCGATCTCGGGATGTTGGCAGATGCCTATCCCCGAAGCGGACTGTGACAAAACAGTCTTTTCTTGTCAGTCGGGCCTGTATCGGTTCTCAAGAATGCCCTTCGGGCTTACCAACGCGCTGGCGACGTTACAGAGAGCCATGGATATCCTGCTCTCCCCGTTCCGATGGAAGTCGTGCTTGGTGTATCTTGATGATATCATCATCTTCAGCAAGTCTTGGGAAGAACATGTTGTTCACGTGGACGAAGTACTGTCTGTATTGGAAAAGGCAGTTGTGAAGCTGAAGCTTCGCAAATGTGAATTTTTCGTCGAAAAGATCAAGTACCTAGGCCACGTCGTTCGGCCAGGTACGCTAGAAGTCGACGCGGCGCGAATCGCCGCATTGGAACAAGTGAGGTATCCTCAAACGCAGACGCAGCTCAGAAGCTTTCTGGGAATTTGTAATGTATACCGCAGGTTCGTCCCACAGTATGCGAAAATCGCGCATCCGCTCAACCAACTATTGAAGAAAGGACAACCAGTCCGGTCGGAAGGATTCGACGTGGTTGAGTTTGAGGATTTCATAAGCTCAAGGACGCTATCTTGGCACCACCAGTGCTGGCGCTGCCGAAGAAGGATCTTCCGTATTCGGTAGATACCGATGCAAGCGACTATCAAATCGGCGCTGCCTTATTTCAAACGCACCCGGATGCGCAACGTAAACCTATCGGGTTCTTTTCCAGAACGTTGGCTGCAGCCGAGAGGAATTATTCTGTATCAGAGAAGGAATGTTTGGCGGTGATTTGGGCCGTCCAGACATTGAGGCCATATTTGTAAGGCGGGCACTCCATAGTGCATACCGACCATGCCTCGTTGAGGTGGTTGATGAACGGAACGGACCCAAGTAGACGTTTGATCCGATGAAGGCTACGCCTCTCGGAATTCGATTTTGAAATCAAGTACAAAAAGAGAAAGGCTAACAGCCAGGCGGACGCTTTATCAAGGTTGCTAACGGTGGAAGAAACAGTCGATGATATCGACGACGAAATCCCGTGCTTTATGGCCGAACCGGCCGACGCAACAGAAGCCGACGAGGAAGATTTTGACAGGGTAGACGACATCCTCGCTCTTCAGGAGGGGGCCGCCTCCGACCGCCTCGATCATTTCCAAGCAATCACGCCGGAGGAGCTCATTCGCGAGCAGGCCGTCGACCCTTTCTGTACCCGGATCAAGGAGGAAATGGACGCTGGAAAGACAAGAATGTTCACAACGGAAGCTGGAGAATTCGAAGGAACTTTACGCCGAGACGCGGCTGAGGTCGTACAGGCAGTGATACCGCAGTCACTGAAGGACCGAGTCCTAGGGCTGGGCCATTATGCCAAATTGGCAGGGCACCCAGGCGGCAGGAAGCTATACAAGACGTTGAGAAGATCATTTTATTGGCCTAAGATGGCCCTGGATTGCTACGCTGTAGCAAGGAATTGCGCAGATTGCGCCAGAGAAAGGGTGAAATTACGGAAGAATACGAAAGAAATGAAGTTGTTCACACCCAAGGCTCCGCTGGAATTTGTCGCTATCGACATCCTTGGAGAATTAATCACAACGAAAAGAGGAAACCGCTACATCCTCGTGATCAGCGACCGATACTCAAAATTGGTACAAACCGTACCACTCAATAACATTACCGCGGCACACATAGCGCAAGCTTTTGTGCACCATTGGGTATTCGTATATGGACCCCCTGTGAAGCTGCTGTCCGACAACGGGACGGAGTTCACGGCCCGGTTCTTTCAAAACATCTGTCGAATTTTGGGCATACGCAACGTCTTCACGACGACGTATCACCCTCAGGCCGACGGCCAAGTTGAAAGGTTTAACCGCACGCTGACTTCCGCGTTGCAAAAATATGTTGGAGAGCATCCCAAGGACTGGGACCTATTTAGCGACGATGTGACGTTCGCCTACAACACGCAAGTTCAACGAACTACGAACATTGCGCCCTTCGAGCTGGTGTTAGGTCGGGCGCCGAGAAGCATTGCGTTACAAGCGCAGCCAACTTTGGAGAACTTCAGCTCGTCACGAGCATACTACCTGAAATGGCAGTCGTGGTTGAAGAGCCTAATGCGAAGCGCCGATAGGATTTTGCGGAAGGAACAAGCCCGGTACAAGCAAAATTTCGACGCACGCCTTCGCAAACGGCAATATGAGATCCCACCGGGGTCCTACGTGTTCCTCCGGAAGGAGCAGGGCACGGCTAGCGAACCGAAACACAAGCTGGCACAAGTCGCCACAGGACCTTATCAGGTCAGAAGATCGGATCAACATACGGTAATCATCGCCATTGGCGATCAGGAGGAACGCGCATCGCGAGATAGGGTGGAGTTAGCCCCAAGCCCGATGGACTATGCGCCGATAACTGGCCTACGTCAAGCGCTACAGTTCCTTGGAGAGCCGGAGTTAAACGAAGAAGGAGAGGTAATGGAGGACGAGGAACGTCCTCACACCCGTGCGCCTACGTCAGGGGACCAGGATAGGTTAGTTAGTCAAACGCCGACAGCGGAAACACACCTCCAGACCTACGCGAGTTCGGAAAGTCCAGAGAAGAGGATGAGTTGGAAGATCTTCAGAACGGGGAAGGAAACAGATCAGAGAAAGGAGAGGAAACGGAAAACACGGAATACGTAATCGACCGGGTCGCCGACCACGACTATCAAAACGGTAATTTGATTCTTAAGGTGGAATGGTACGGTTATACGCCCGAGAACGCGACGCGGGAGCCCATTGAGCAATTACCCCGCAGTGCGGCCGTCACGTATTTCCGAAGGAAGAAGTTACCCTTGCCGCCGCAAGTCGCGCACGCGCAAGCGGGATAGTCATCGTCAATAGAATTAGCATGTTATGGAACACGGAGGAGTCAGAAATTCGAAACGAAGGGGTCCGCAAGCAAGGAAAGTCGGAGCGAGAGGAGTAAGGAAGTTTTCCGTCCGGAACGCCTTTACAAGAAGGGGCTGACGAGCGACGCGTTTTAAGGAATTGAAGTGATACTGTGCCTCCGGACGAGGCATTGAGCCTACCGGAAGACACACCCCCGTCGTCGACGGATGCACGTGAAATGACAATCGGGAGCAGTGTGGCGTCCTCGGAGAGCAATTTAATCCAAAATGATTTTTTTGGTTGCTGTCGCCGGCAGCCGACGGCACACACAGGGGACGTTCGCAGTCGATCTGCTAAGATTGAAGACCGAGCAAGACACGTGCTTGTTTTGTACCACGTACTTTTACATGACCATCGTCCTCATCGAGGACTTACTTACTCACTGACCACAGTAACCCACTACTTTTGCTTTTATTTTGTTCTATTCTGTTTTGTTTTGTTTTTTTCTTTCTGTGTGTTTTCGGTTGTCTCTTGACATGACGCAGGAAGTAAGAACCCGCACCGCGGACCAAGGTGAATGAGCCCTACAACACATATCGGTCAGCGACCCTCGGACGAGCGTACCCAGTCCCGTGCGAGCCGTCGATCGTAAGCAATTTAATGCGCTGTGTTTCGAGCCGAGGAAGAAGTGTATTCTACGAATGACTGAGCACGACGGACTGTGCCTAATTGAGTAAGTGTCTGGTAGAAACCAGACGGCGGAAGGCAAGAGAACGCGGAACGCAGTTGGAAGGGTGTAAGTGAAGGAAAAGCGTGATGCTGTAGTCGTGTGTGTGTCGTGTTACCGTTCAGGGAAAGGAGGAACAGACTGCAGTATTCCCTAAGGGATAGCGGGCTGTGTCAGGCTGACGAGCGGGTTAACCTCCAGTCGAGGGAGAAGGAGGGGAAAAGAGGCAGTTGATGTAGAGGCGCACGCGAGGGAGGCCGATCGAGAGGAAGTCAATGATGCGGGACGCGATAAGACCGCGAGTGAATTGTTGAAATTGTATTGGGGATGATCCCCACCCGGAGGCTCTCAAGTTGGAAGTGATGCGGTGAACCGCGTGGCGGAGGGAGAGAGTAAGGACAGTCGCCGGAAACGAGATCCCTCGGAGTGAGGAGGAGGGAAATTAAATGACTTAAGCGATTTTGCCTGGGACCCCCGCCCATGAATGAAATGGCCTGCCTGGCCATGCCGTGGAATGGAAAATTTACTGTAGTCTCAGGCTGAGGTAATACACCTCCTTGGATGCGATCACGCGCTGCCGCCGCGCGCACGTGAAGGGACGCTTGGATCAGTGATCCGCCCTCGTGGGACATGATTTAATCAAAAAATAGGGATGTCGGCAGGGAGCTGCTGGACGGGTGGTGAAAGTTGAAAATTGAGCACTGGTCAGTCTTCAAAAATTTAATCAAAATTAAGGGAAGGTACGGAACTTGTCGGTCATACGAGAACGGGGTGTCGCTTGCTATAGCCAACGGCACAAGTATCCGAGGCCCTTCGGAAGCCTCGTCACCAACCATCGCGCGCGACGCTGACCACAACACAGAACGACGACGCCGCCAGACTCGTTTCAAAGGCGGTGACCACGATCCGCGAACTGAGAGACCGACGCTCGACGAACGGGAGGGTCCTCCCACACGAGCACATGACATGCAGACTTCGAAGAAGACCGCGTCTAAGTTTTCGCACACACTCGCCTAGGAAGACTGGCCCTTCCTGCGCCAGACCGCGAATATTTTCGTGAAAGACTTCGTCGTTCGAGGCAGCAACAAAGGAATGCAAAACAGGGAAACAAGAGACAAGGGAACCGGCATTTGCTTTCTTCATTTATGAGGTGACGGAGAGTCACTCCCCAGTCTCCTCCTCGCACGCCCTACAGGACCACTGCAGCGAGAACGACTCCAGCGGAGAGAATGCGTAGCTCGACGAGCTTGATTACGGCGATCAGTCCGTCGGTCATGACGACGGCCGATGTCACAGCTCATGTCAATTTTTTTACCCCGAGCGACCAACCGTGAGGGTCCCTCCCCTTTCCTTTCCATGTCCTGTTCCCCTACCCTTCTACTTTATTATTTCTTTCTGTCCTCCTTCTATCTGTTTTTTTGCGAAGGCAGTGAAGTACAACGAAACACAGCGAGGAGATGGAGAGTGTCGTTTTTCAAGCCTGGGGCAAGGGACGCGTTCCCCACGTACCAAGATCGACGATGTCGCGAGTGGCCTTGGCAAGGGCGACGACGCTCCCCAAGATCACCAAAATTCCCCGACTCCCTCTAAGACACAACTATAGGAGGACTGTCAAGCCCCCTCGCGATGGAGGACCAGAGAGACATGTTCTGCCTCTACGCTCAATTTTATTTGGACTAGATATACCCGACCCGGGATGCAACGCACGAAGACAGTAGAGGCATCGCACGAATGGCCTGTCTCACGGAGATCGTGGTCGACCACGAATGGAATTTTTCCCGGTATGGGAGCAGAGACAAGGACGGTCAAATAACACAATCGTCGCGCTGGTGACGCAGTCGCCATTGTTTTTCCACTTAAAGGGGAAATTCGAAGGGACGATGCTTTTCAAGCTCGTTCCCAGTCGCAAGAAAGAGGGAAGCCCCACTCTTGATGGGAAAAGGGGTCCCTCCGATACGAGGGCAACGTGTGCAGCAAGACGCTGTCATACAAGATGACATAAATATATAAGGGGGCGACGCCCCGTACACTCGGACAGCGGGGTTGTCCGATACCATTTAGTACTTTATTTATTGATGCATTTGGAAGGATGGAAGTCCTCGAAGAGGACGGCAGTTTTCCGCCCTCATAGGAACGAGGTAGAAAATGGGGGAATGACGAGTGAGCAACATTGACAGGATCACCGGTGCGTGCTTCAATCTTGAAGGCTTCCGAGGGAATGGGCTGACGCCCAACGCACAGGACGAGGAGGTTCGCGTACTGTAGAGTGGTTGAAACTACGATTCGACGATGCATTATATGAGGCGGTTGAATACCAAGAAAGGGCCGAGACGGAGTGGGCATGTCGTGCGCGCTTTGAGCCCTCGCGGGTGATTTACACGTGAAGAACTGGTTTGACGGCGGAGTCTGCTGACTCTCGTTTGGCCAGAAGGCCACAGAATGAGACCTCATCGGCCCCAGTTGGAACACATCGTGACAAAATCGGCAGTAGGAAAGCGAGACCAGCCTTTGCATAAGAGGGAAGAATCAAAGAGGTCGCGTCACGAATGAGGCGATGGTTTTCCGGATAGCGCATTATACTGCTGATCGATGACGTATGGGCTGACAGTGATATCGGATGTTATATTACAGGGAGGCTGCGTCCGATTGCGGATGTGGGGGCTGACGGACGTGAGGGAAAAGAAAGTACTTCGCATCTTTTCGAAGGCGAAGTGTGGCAGAAAGGAAGGAACGATTGTTGAATTAGAAGAGGATGCAGTGCTCAACATGGAGAAAACTGCCAAGAGATTTTCACAATATGTGACATCTGGAGAGGCCTCGGGGTGTGCAAAGCTTGTATGAGAAGCTTATCTCATGGAGATCAAGGTCAGTGTTCCAGCCCGTTCGCTCCGATTGAGGATGAGGCATGTGAGTCGATGGGTCGCAGGTAGATGGCACAAGTTGGTTTTCGTCTTACCCTTGCGCACGCAGCGACCGACGGTCGGAAGAAAAAGGAAGAAATTGGGACGCAAGGGAGTGAAGCCGCTGCGCAAGAGCGCTCAGAAGGGGGATATGTAGTGCAATACCCGTCTCGGGTAGGGGGGTGAAAGGAAGTGAGAAAAGGAAAAAAATTGGATACTGTAGTCCGGGCTGGAGGACACACGTGTGCAACGATGCGCACGATTATTTTAATTATTTAATTCTATTTACAAATTAGATCTAGAATCTAGAGCCGGGAGCTACTGTACTCGCCCCGGCGGGGCTATATAGCATAGTCCCGTTACCAACCCAAGTGAGTAAAGGTAACCCGAGTTGCCAGAGTTTGATATCGCCTTGGTCGAAGTCCGTCTTTTACAAGACATTCCCTTCTACTCTAGCCTACGGTATCCTTTGCGCTCGGGGGCCCCCTTTTTCATTATCAATTTTCCTTTATTTCCCTATCCTAATTTCCCTTAATCTTGAGTTGGTCCCACCTTATAGGATTGCGATCCGCAACGTGACGTCATTAGCCATCGGGCTTCTGTGTTGGTGCACCAGTGGTGCTTTTCTCAGAGTTGGTTCCATCGGAATCTGGTTACGACCGATCCGGTGTTGGTACTTTGCCATCGGGCAGTACGACGATGTAGCGCTGCTGCGTTTTCTTCATTCCCGACGGGCTACGTTGCGACATCCCCGTCGAAGACCTTATCAAGGGTATAAGGTGTACAAGGCGCTCTACGAGCATTGGATTTACGACCCATCGGACCAGGTTTACCTAGACAACCCTCCGAACTCGTCGAGCAGTTGCCTTTACAAGACTCTACCACCAGTTACCGATCCCGGGCTGGGCCCTTCTCTTTGCCCTCCCTATCAGGGATCCGAGATACTGCGGGCCGCAAACCCGCTTAAAGAGGACAGGGAGCTTCGAACACTCCGTAGCGCTGTGCCGTTGGCAGTTGTTGTTTTTGTTGTTGTTGTTTGTGTAGGACCATCGGACCTGGGTCTCTGCCTGACAGGCACATTGCACTACAGTATCGTCGGCTGTGGCCGGCGACAACAAGTCTGTGGCAACTCCTTTGGTTTCTTGATCTGAATTAAAATTTCGCGTCATCCCCTGTATCTCACTTCTGCTCGCGCACCACTTGTCCTTTGTCCACTCGTGAAAACCCCTCAAAAACACTTTCCTTTCAAATTATTACAAGCGAGTGTGGATCCCTGATCCAAGCGTTCCAGCGCGTGCGCCTCACTGCAACGCGTGATCATATATGATCGCAAATTACGTATACGTAATTTGCGCAATGCCTCATCCAAGGATACAATTTTACTCCAATTCCTCGAAAACGCGTTGCGCGTCAGTGCCATTATGGGACGCGTTGCAAAAAAGGACTGCCAGTTTCCTCCCGCTCTCATGTCTTCTATCTTCAACCGTCGCGGTCCGTCGCTTCCTTAAACTTCTGACTTCTTTGCTGGCTCTTCTCTGCATTCTTTCTTGACAACAGCTATCTAGGTACCGCGTGCGGGACTTGCCCCGGCAGGGGCAACCGTTTCCTTCGGAAATACGTGACTGCTGTGCTACGAGGTAACTGCTCAATGGGCTCCCACGTCGCGTCCTCGATGGTATGCCCATACCATCTCACTTTGAGAATTAATTTCTCCTCGTCGTAGCTATGGTCCACGATCTTGTCGATCACCTACTCCTGAATCTCGGCTCCTTCTTCCTGCGTGTCCAACTGTCCTTCCCCCTTCCGAAGAGCCAGCGACTCATCCTCATCCTGCTCTTCCGAACCTCCCATCTCTTGTAGATCGGGCGGGATGCCCGCAGTATAGTGCAATAATGGGCTCTACAGGGAGGTGGAACGAAGAGAAATCCATAAGGTATGACAAAGTAGTCCGGATTGGGGGACACAAGTGTGAATATTTGCACAGTATTATTTTAATTATTTGTTTTAATTTAGTTACCAATTATTTAGCTGACATTAGATTAAATTAAGAATCTAGCGCCGCGAGCTACTGTAGTGGCTTCGGCGGGGCGATACATAACTTAGCCCGTGGACCACCAAGTCAGTAAAGGTAACCCGAGTTGCCGGAGTTAGATCTCGCCTTCGTCGAAGACCGCTTCCGTTCACGCGACGCGCTTCATCACTTCTACGCTGCTAACGACATCCTCTATTGCTCGGGGTCCCCTTTCCTTATCCTTTTACCCTTTTCTATCTCTAGTTCCTATCCTTTTCTTTCTCCACCTCTATTTTTCCCTTAATTGTGTTGGTTCCATTAGAGTCGGTCGCGACCAATCCGGTGTTGGTGTGATTGCGATCGGGCTGCACGTATGTCGTAGCGCTGCTACAGTGTCCTGTTCCGTCGGAAGGCTGTTGCCACGACGCCTCCTACGAAGGTCTTATCAGACAAGAAAGTGTGGGTACCACCAACCGCGATTGCGATCGCATTGGTGTCGGTGTTTTGCCATCGGGCAACACGTTGGTCGTAGCGTTGCTACATAGTTACGTTCCCGTCGGGTAGTGCTAATCGAGCCCCCGTCGAAGACCCTGAATTATACGCAAGGTGCTGAAGACGCTCGTCGAGCATTGGCCTTACAACCCAGCGAACCGCGGTTAGGTTCTCGTACACAAGCCCAACCCGCACTCGCCGAGCACTCAAGTCTTCACAAGTCTCTACGACCATTATCCTCCCCGGCCGGGCATCTTTCCTTAACCCCCCCGTCGGAGTGGAGCTACCGTGGGCCGCAAGCTCACACAAGGGAAAAGGGAGTCTCGAACGCTCTGTAGCGCGTGCCATCGGCAGTGGTTGTTTCTGTTGCTGTTTTCTTCTTTTTGTTTGACCGTCGGACTGTGTTCGCGGCCTACCAGGCACATTGCACTACACGCAGCTTCCTGATTTATCAACTGTCCGTCATCCGTCCTATCCTTCGCTTGCGCGGCGGGTTCTTCTCGTTCCCCACCTCGATTTAGGAACTGTAACGCTTGTCGTAGCCCGATTATCGGCGTGTAGTCCATGGGACTAGGGGCTAATTCGACTCTATCTCGCGACACGCGCTCTTCTTGGTCGCCTATAACAATGACGACTGTATTCTCAGTTGACTCCTTCACTTGATATGGATCCGCAGCTACTTGGGCCAACTTATGTTTCGGCTTGGTAGTCGTGCCTTGCTCTTTCCGAAGGAATACGTATGATCCTGAAGGGATGTCATACCTCGGTTTGCGGAGCCGTGCGTCAAAGTTTCGCTTGTAGCGCGCTTGTTCTTTCCGCAAGCTCTTACCAGCGCCTTTGATCAGGCTTTCCAACCACGACTGCCATTTCAGGTAGTACGCTCGATTCGAGCTAAATCCTTCCAAACTTGGCTGCGCTTGTAACGCAATGCTTCTTGGCGCCCGAGCTAACACCAGCTCGAAGGGCGCGATGTTCGTAGGTCGACGAACTCGCGTGTTGTATGCGAACGTCACAGCGTCGCTAAATAGGTCCCAGTCCTTGGGATGCTCTCCAACATATTTTCGCAACGCGGAAGTCAGCGTGCGGTTAAACCTCTCAACTTGGCCGTTGGCTTGCGGGTGGTACGTAGTCGTGAACACATTGCGTATGCCGAGAATTCGGCAGACGTTCTGAAAGAACCGGGCCGTGAACTGTGTTCCATTGTCAGACAGCAGCTGGACCGGCAGTCCGTACACGAATACCCAATGGTGAACGAAGGCTTGTGCGATGTGCGCAGCTGATATTTTCTTCAACGGTACGGTTCGTACCAGTTTCGAGTATCGATCGCTGATCACGACAATATACCTATTTCCTCGTTTAGTTGTAATTAGCTCGCCGAGAATGTCGATGGCGACAAATTCCAGCGGAGCTTGGGGCGTGAACAGCTTCATTTCTTTCGTGTTTCTTCTTAACTTCACCCTTTCCCGCGCACATGCGGCGCAATTCTTCGCGACTGCGTAGCAGTCTAGGGCCATCGTAGGCCAGTAAAAATATCTTCTCAATGTCTTGTACAGTTTCCTGCCTCCAGGGTGTCCTGCCAGTTTTGCGTAATGGCTTAACCCAAGGACGCGGTCACTTAATGATTGTGGTATTACCATTTGTACGAACTCCGCCGCGGTACGGCATAGAGTTCCTTCGAGTTCCTCGGTCTCCGTTGTGAACGTGCGCGTCTTTCCCGCATCCATTTCTTCTTTGGTTCGGCTGCAGAAGGGGTCGACGGCTTGCTCGTTGCTCGCGATTGAGCTCCTCCCGAGTGTCAGCTTGGAAGTGATCGAGGCGATCAGAGGTGGCCCCCTCCTCAAGAGCGAGGATGTCGTCGAGCCGTTCAAAATCTTCTTCTTCGTCTTGTGTAGCGTCGGCAGGTTCGGCCATAAAGAATGGGATTTCGTCGTCGATTTCGTCGACGGTTTCTCCTGCTGTCCGTAATCTTGACAGTGCATCAGCTTGGCTGTTAGCCTTGCCCTTTTTGTACTTTATTTCGAAATCAAGTTCCGAGAGGCGGAGCCTCCATCGAATTAATCTCCCGCTGGGGTCGGTTACGTTCATCAACCACCTCAATGAGGCATGGTCGGTATGCACAATGAAGTGCTCGCCATATAGATATGGTCTTAGAGTCTGTACGGCCCAAATTACCGCTAGACATTCTTTTTCTGCTACAGAATATTTTCTCTCTGCTGCGGCTAACGTTCTGGAAAAGAACCCGATGGGTTTACGTTGCACATCCGGATGCGTTTGGAATAATGCAGCGCCGATTTGATAGTCGCTTGCATCGGTATCTACAGAGTATGGTAGGTCTTTCTTCAGCAGCGCCAACACCGGTGGCGCCAAGGTAGCGTCTTTGAGCTTATGAAAAGCTTTTTCGCATGGTTCGTCGAATCCTTCCAACTAGACCGGTTGTCCTTTCTTGAGTAGTTGGTTTAGAGGATGCACAATTTTCGCATAATGCGGAACGAACCTGCGGTAGACATTGCAAAGTCCCAGGAAGCTTCTGAGCTGCGTCTGCGCTTGAGGGTACCTCACTGGTTCCAATGCGGCGGTTCGCGCGGCGTCAACTTCGAGCGTACCTGGCCGAACGACGTGGCCCAGGTACTTGATCTTTTCGACGAAAAATTCGCACTTGCGAAGCTTGAGCTTCACACCTGCCTTCTCCAATACAGACAGTATTTCGTCAACGTGGACGACGTCCTCCTCCCAGGATTTGCTGAAGATGATGATATCATCTAGATATACCAGACAGCATTTCGAACGGAACGGAGAGAGCAGGATATCCATGGCTCTCTGGAACGTTGCTGGCGCGTTGGTAAGCCCGAAGGGCATTCTTGAGAATCGGTACAAACCTGAGTGACACGAAAATGCGGTTTTGTCGCGATCGCTTTCGGGAATTGGCATCTGCCAGTACCCGGAGATGGCGTCTAACGCGGAGAAAACCTTGGTGTCACCAAGCGAGTCTAAACACTCATCCATGCGCGGCAGCGGGTACGTGTCCTTCACCGTCACTGCATTCAATCTTCTATAATCAACGCAAAAGCGCATTGAACCGTCCGGTTTCGGCACCAGCAACACGGGCGACGCCCATTCTGACTGTTCCGGCTCAATTACTCCTGCCTCTAACATCTTCTGTACTTCTGCATCTTCTTTCTCGCGCGCCTTAGGCCCGGCCCGATACGGGGCTTGCGCAATTGGTCTTGAGTCCGGGACCAATTCGATTCGGTGGACCGTGGTGTTAATTTCACCAAGGGTCCCATCCCACATGCGGGAATATTTCTTGAGCATCTGACAGAATCGCTCGCGTAGCCGGTTCGGGACGTGGCTTAGGTCGAGTTCATCCACGTCCGGCGGTGGAGGCTCGATCCGTCGTTCCGGCTTCGCAGTTGCCGACGCGGAGAGCCCATCCAACCGTTCTTCTCGCGGATCTTTCGGGTTTTGCTCTGATGATAGAAATTTAACGTCGCCTGTAAGCGACGGAGTAGAATTAGGAACTCCTTCCTCGATTATCTCTTGTACTCCAAGTACCTCACCAATGGTGGTTTGGCTTGCGAACGCGGCTCGCGGATGCGGTAGAAGTTCGGAAACCACCTGGCCTTTTTGTAGCCTGACAGGGTACTTCTTAAAATCCGCAACGTGTAAACGGAATGGCCTGTCAGGCTCAACCTGGACGACACCATTCGTGCTCACTAAGCCGTGTTTTTGATATAACGTTGAGTACGGCTGGAACACGACTAAACCAGTCCTCTTCGAGGTGCATTCGACTACGCGTTGCGTCCCTGGCTCAATAGTCGTGGCTCTTGCCACCTTCACTCTGGGGGAAGTTCGTTCTCCTTTTTTCTCTTCCTGGTGCTCTCCTGGGACCAGAGTTTTCTTTCCCTTTCTCGGCGAGAACTTCCTTATAATCGGAACCTCCGAGAAATCTGCCAACTCCACAGTATTCTTACGAGGATAGATTGCTTCCAAAAACCGATCAAAGTAGTCCGCACCTAGAATTAGGGGGAAAGGAGTTTTTCGTACACTATGAATTAGGCTGAAGCCACGAAACGTCCAAGTCTCACAGGCATTTTGAGTGTACCTAGAGTTCGGAGTGTCCTATTATTCGCATCGCCGATGTCTTGGGTCGCTCGGAATGACACAAGAGTTTCCATTCCTGCGGGGAGCTGGGATCTTCGGATGAGATTAGGTCCCGCGCCGGTGTCCAACACGGACAGTACACGGCTCATCAATCCGACCGTTGGTCCAATGTCCGCAAAGACTTTGTAGTTTTTCCTCGCAAGGACTAAAATCTTCTCGGGACATTCCCCGCGCTTGACCCTGTACCAGGAGCGTCGGACTTGCTCCAGCGGATCGTCCTTGCCTCTTCGCAGAATCTTCTTGACCCCAACGGGTCCTTTCGGTTTCTCGACGATTCCAACTGTCTCCTCTTCGTTGACTGCCTCTTTCGCTAAAAGCGGGGAACGGGACTGGGTCCCGGGCATGGTTCGCCGGACACATGTATCTCCTTTCGAATTATTTGAGATTCTCCCCCTTAGTTTTCCTGTCGCTGCGGATTTCTTCTCCAGTCCGACGACGGCCCTGCGGCCGGCCTTCCTGATGTTCGGTTCGAACCTTCGGCAGAGGCACTCAGTGTGCTCGCCGTCTGCGATTCGAACCATTGTTTTACCTTCAGGTAACTTGTCGACGGAATTCCTAACCTCCCCATCCGGGAGGGCGCCTCGTAGTTCTTTAGAACTCGGTGCATCTCTCGGAACGAGGGCAAAAACGTAGGCGCTCCGTGCCCCTTCTCGTAGCAATGGTAGCATACGAGGCCATGCTTCTTCGGAGGGTACGGCGACCTTGGCGGTCCTCGGGCCGTCGGCCGGCCCGTCCAGCCCGGTCTTCTGAAGGCCGTACCCTTGTCTTCCATCGGAATTCTTGGCGCTGGCATGTGTCCGCGCCCTCGAAACGCTTACACGGGATTCGTGGTTTTTGTATACGAGTCCGTCGTATACGTGGGCGTCTGTAGCGTAGACATCCCACTAGCCCCGTGTTCCTCGTCTCCATATTCCTCCGATGGGTCATAAAAATCGCCCTCGGCGACCAATGCTCCTGCGTATCTATTTTTTTCCTGATCAACAGTACTAGGTCCTCTGGACGCAGACAGTGAGTCGGCCAAGTGGACAGCGCCGCGGGTTTTTCGCGTGGGGTGCGAAGTCTTCTGCTTCCCCCCCATCCTTAGCGTCGCTGGCGCTTGGATGGTGACTCTCCTAGTCTTTCTCTCCTTGGCGCGGCTCGCCGATCCATGCGCCTTCGCATAATTAACTAGTCTCAAAGACGAAACGTTCCGGTTGTCTTGTCGGTATTGAGATACAATCGGCTTGATACTCGAATCGAGTCCTTCAATAAACATCGTCATTTGTTCTTCCATCGAATATACGTTTCCACATCGATTGCTCGCGTCCGTCAGACGGATATAAAATTCCATCTCGTCTTCAGACGGTAGCTGCTGTACTTCCCGAAATGCGAGTACGGCTTGGCGGATCGCCTCATCGGTGGCGAAGCTTCGCAATAGCCACTGTACGGCCTCCGGCCAGACGAATATTTTCCCATGGTGGGACCCAGCCGTTTGTGACACCGAGGTGTACTGTCTCAGGGCGATTCCGCTGAGAAACTCCGGTAGCAAGCGGATCGCTTGGCCTTCGTTCATCTCCTGGGTGTGGAATTCTTGGACTATCTTAGCTAAAAAGTCTAGAACTAATACGCCATCTTCTCCTGTGAATGTATTGTCTCTCTTCCTCCTTGGTAGTGTGTCTCTTCTGATCTTTCGCACGGCGGTCCGCCGCTTGCTCGACAAATGTGTCTGCGGGGTCCGCAGGCGGTACGTCCTGTACGAAAGCAACTTCTTGAAGAGGTGGTTGGTCGGATTTAATTACTCCAACTCCTCCCATCGCGGTCCGCGCCGCGTCTCGATGTCTTCTGGCTCCGCTTCGTTGTCTCTCCGCGAGGCGGACGAAGTGACTCCGCCTCTTTTAGAGCTCTTCTTACTTGACGAAATTCCATTTCCTTCGGTCGATCTTCGGTCAGTATTTCTTGAATGGTTCGACGAGCCGTCGCCACCATTTTCTTCTGAAACATTCGGCTCCGAATTTGAGTCGCAATTTTCGCGGTCGTCACTACAGTGACTTTTCTTCTTCTTTCGACCTTTGGCCGACCTGGGGCTCTTCCACTTGGAGTCCCGGATCCGGGCTGACTTGTCCTTCTTCGTTGGACTGTCGAGTTCTTCTCCGTCCGAGAGCAGTCCCGCGTCTAATCTTTGTTCGGCCCGGCCCGTGTCCAATCTTGGTTCTGCCCGGCCCGCGTCTTGCGCAAGGTCCTTGAGTCGTCGCAAAGGGCGGTAGAACCGGTCGTCGATGCTGTCCCTTGTCTTGGCCAGCGTTTCCAGGGCCTGATTCGCGTCTCGCCGCGCTTCTTTCGCGGCGAGCTCTAGCGAATCCAGCACTTCCGGATCTCGGCCCGGGGACGCATCGGTACTTGACTTCTCAAAGAGAACCACACGAGCTGTCAGCTCTTCAAGCGCAGCGTGGAACTCGGATTTTAGCAACTCCTGTTGCTTCTGAAAAATGCCCAGATGTTCGTTGAACTTGCTCTTCGTCTCCTGACGAATTTCCTCGCTCAACTTCTCGAACTTCTCTTCCAGGCCTTTTTTCTCAACGGCTGTCCCCAAAGAGGACGCTTCTGCAACTGGATCAGTAGCAGAATTTCCTTGGCTTCGTGTACAAGGTCCGCGCGGAATTCTCGACTCTTGAGCTGATCCAGGTCTTCTGACCCCAGGACCGACGTCCTTGGGTTGGCTTGATGCCATGGTCCGCTCTTAATAAACGAGACCTATCGAACTAATTTACCTATTTCCGACTTCTGATTTCAGTTCCAGATTCTAGGTCGGGCTTCGTAGTTTCCAGATTCTAGGTCGGGAGACCACTTATGTAGTGCAATGTGCCTGTCAGGCCGGAACGAGGGTCCAACGGTCCAGCAACAACACAACCAACAAACAACAACCAACAAGAGTTGTCGACGGCACAGCCTTACGGCGTGTCCGATTCTCCGTTTCCCTTTAAGTGGGTTTGTGGCCCACAGTAGCTCAAATCCCTGACAGGGGGGGCAAAAGGAAGATGCCCAGCCCAGGACGAATGGTGGCAGAGTCTTGCACAGGCAGTTGCTCGGCGAGTTCGGGGCGGTAATTAAGAAGCCGGGCCCGATGGGTCGTTAAGCCAATGCTCGCTGAGCGCCTGGTACACCTTATACCCTTGATAAGGTCTTCGACGGGGGCGTCGCAATGCAGCCCGACGGGAATTAGCAAACAAGTAGCAGCGCTACACCTCCGTACTGCCCGATGGCAAAGTACCGACACCGGAACGGTCGTAACCTGTATCCGATGGAACCAACACTGTCCTGTATACACAACAGGACCTTCGAGGGAGACGTCGTCGCAACAGCCTCCGTCGGGGGACGTAAACAAGTAGCAGCGCTACACCCACGTGTCGCCCGATGGCTAAGACACCTACACCGGTCCAGTCGCAACCAAAACCGATGGCACCAACAACAAACAAAAGAATCAACACAAAAGCCCGATGACTCCAGTCGTCACAATGCGGATCGCAATCAGGCACTGTGGAACCAACACAAGGTAAGGGAATAGAAATAGGGATAGAAATAGAAATAGAAATAGATAGGTGAAATAAAGGAAAAGGAAAGGGAACCCCCGAGCGCAAAGGAAAACGTAATCTGTGGTAGAAGGGAGCGTCTTGGGAAAGACGGACTTCGACCAAGGCGATATTCAACTCTGGCAACTCGGGTTACCTTTACTGACTTGGTGGTCAGTGGGCTAAGGTATATATCGCCCCGCCAGAGCCACTACAGTAGCTCTCGGCGCTAGATCCTAGATCTAATCTAATGTCAGCAAAATTAATGCCAACTAATTAACTAAATAAAATAAAATAATTAAAAATTAAAACTGCCCAATTACTCACACGTGTGTCCCCCAACCCGGACTACTTTGTCATACCTTATTGATTTCCTTTCGTTCCACCGCCATGTAGAGCCCATTATTGCACTACAGGACACGAGGACTACGGGGCAAGCGGGTCGTCAGCTTTACCGACGCCCCCATACACGACGGAGTCGTTTTCAGAGCCCACGGATCCCGTGATGATGTTCCGGGGGCGCGGCCTTACGCCGGCGCCGCGCATTCCGATGGAAGACAAGGGTACAACGTTTCGAGAGCCAGGCTGGATGGGAAGGCCGCAACATCAAGTAAGGCCGCCGGCCCGTGGAGGACCTAGGCCGCAATATCCCGTCAAGAAACACGGAATGGTGTGCTATCACTGTTACGAGAAGGGGCACGCGGCGCCAACGTGCATTCTTTCCCTCCGGGAAATGCACCAAGCTTTGGGAAATTATGAGGCGTTGTCTCCGATGGAGGGATTGGGGATACCATCGACGAGGTATGTAAGGGTCAAGAATTGGTTCGATTTGCAGACGGCAAGCACGCCGAGTGCTTCAACGCCGAGGTCGAACCAACCAACCAACAACCAACGTAGCCGTTCACATCCGAAGGCGGTCAGTCGAGCTATGCTCCGGAGATGAAGTACCCATTCAAAGGAGACCTGCGATGACCTCCATCAGCCATCCGACAGGGGAATGCCCCGAAGTGAGTACCAAACGAGACAGAGACCTATTTCTTAGAGTTACCAAGGCCGTCGAAATTCCGGCAGGCACGGAAATGATGGTTCATGTCAGCTGCCCAGCCTCTGGCACTGTAGTTCTAGAGACAAGACCCGAAGTGTATCTATGAAAGCAAGTCAGCCTGTCCAATGGGGTCGCTGACATACGTCCTCATGTCCCATTCTTAGTCCGCGTTGCGAACTTCTCACGGTCAGCGACCAAACTTCAAAAACGAGAGCGGATTGGAATTGCTGTGACAGCACCTAATCAAGTTCTGTCTGTCGACTTTGGTCTGCCAACCAGAGAAATATCACGAGATGAAGAGGGGTCAGGGCCTGGCCTCCTGTCGCTTGTACCGCCGGAAAAATCTATACATGGAGACAAGAAGTCGAAGTCGACATATATTGATGACTTAGAACTCGATCATCTGTCGGACGACAATCGACGCAAGGTGCGAAAGCTCCTCCGTCCATTCGCCAAAATGTGGCAAGGTCAACTGGGCTCCGTGGAAATAACAGAACACAGAATACCGTTAGTCCTGGGAGCCAAACCGGTTTTCTCCCAACCATATCGAGCAGGGCCTGGGGCCAGGAAAGTCTTGAAAGAATCCGTACAGGAGATTCTGGACAAGTATGTCATCGAGCACGCTTAAAGTGAGTGGGCTAGCCCGGTGGTGCTTGTGCCCAAGGCAGATGGATCTCTTAGGTTCTGCGTTGACTACTGAAGGCTAAATGCTATCACTGTGAAGGATGCATATCCATTGCCAAGGATGGAAGACTGCATGGACTCGCTGGGGGACGCTAAATGCTTCACAACCCTCGATTGCAACAGTGGTTATTGGCAGATCCCCGTGGCGGAAGCCGATAGAGAGAAGACGACGTTTACATGTCATGAAGGTTGTTACCAGTTCCAGAGAATGCCCTTTGGCTTGTGTAATGCTCCAGCCACCTTCCAGAGAACACTAGATATATTACTATCATGATATAGGTGGAAGAGTTGCCTCGTGTACCTTGATGACATCACCATTTTCTCGAATTACATTGAAGAGCACTCAACTCACGTTCAACAGGTTTTAAAAGTCCTCCAGGACGCAGGGCTTTCTCTGAAGCTTGAAAAGTGTAATTTCTTTGCTGAGCCGGTCGACTATCTTGGGCATGTCATCCGCCCTGGACTTTTGACCGTTGCCGAGAAGAACACCGATGCCATGAAGAAGGCACAAGAGCCGACGACGCAAACTGAGCTTCGCTCTTTCCTCGGCATGTGCAATGTTTACCGAAGGTTCGTGGCGAACTTCGAAAGAACTGCGGCACCCCTGAATGCACTGTTAGCAAAGGGGAAGCCTTTCCAATTAGAGGAGTTTTCGGTTGAACAGTCTAAGGCTTTTAGTTTACTGAAGACCGCGCTTATAAGTCCTCCCATTCTCAAGCTACCGCGCTCAAACCTTCCAGTCTCGGTCGACACGGATGTTTGCAAGCGACAAGTGGGCTGCGATCTATTTCAGACATATCTAGACCGAACGCGCCATCCGGTGGGATTTTGGAGTCGCTCCCTGAACCCAGCGGAAAAGAATTACAGCGTCGGCGAAAAGGAATGCCTCGCCATAATTTGGGCATTACAGATTTTGAGACCATATCTCGAGCGGAAGCACTTCGAGCTCTACACAGACCATCAATCCTTAAAGTGGATGATGAGTCTAACAGACGCCAGTGGCAGGCTTGCTCGATGGCGTCTCCGCCTACTGGAGTTCGATTTCACAATCAAGTACCGCAAAGGGGCTGTGAATTGCATTGCAGACGCTGTGTCAAGGCTGCCGACATTTGGCGAGTGTGCTGTCGAATCTGACTCAGACATTCCTTGTTCCTGGGTTCAAGAGAACAGCGCTTGGATGGATGAAGATCAAGATGACGAAGATGTCGAGATCGAGCTCAGGCGCGATGCAATCACGTCAGATTTCAATGACGAGGGGATCTGCGTCATGAACGGTGAGAACACAGATCTATCTCCGGTCCGAATCGAAGAGCTGGTGATCTCTCAAGCTAACGACTGATACTGTCAAATGTTGAAAGAGAAAGTCGACAATGAAGAGACAAGTCGCTTCTACGTCGACGACCGCGGTCTCCTGGTCCGCATTGCCACTCTCGACAAATGCAGACAAATTGTCGTACCGACCATGTTAAGGCAAAAGATTTTTTACCTATGCCACTATACAAGAACATAAGGTTATCGTGGGGGTACAAAGATGTTCTATACAATGCGACGCACGTTCTACTGGCCTTCCATGGCATTGGAATGCCACGCTTGTGTGAGACAATGTGACTCATGCGCCTGCGAAAGAGTACAATTGCGCAAGCACTCTATATTTTTGAAACTCTTCCCCGCGAGAAGACCGCTAGAGTTCGTCCCCATCGCCATTTTGGGACCTCTACCCCGATCGAAAAAAGGGAACCAATACCTTTTGGTCATATCCGATCGGTTTTCGAAGATGACAAGAGCGATACCGCTGAAAAGCATCACATCAATGACAGTGGCAAGAGCCTTCGTCGAGAATTTGATTTATCCGTATAGACCACCTGCTTATCTTCTATCCGATAACGGTGGTCAATTTGCGTCGAAGTTCTTCCAAAAGATTTGTCAAATCATGGGGATTGGCAATCTCTTTACCGCTGCGTATCACCCTCAGACCAATGGTCCAGTGGAACGGTTCAACCAAACCATATTATCAGGCATACGCCACTACGTCATGGAACATCAAAAGAAATACGATGAATACTGTGGTCCTCTGACGTACGCGTATAACACGCAAGTACATCGCAGCACGGGATGTATACCATTCGAACTTGTGTTGTCACGACCTCCAGGGCCCGTGGCCTTGGTGTAGTGCAATGTGCTTGGCAGGCCGCGAACGCAGTCCGACGGTCAAACAAAAAGAAGAAAAACAACAACAGCAACAACCACTGCCGATGGCACGCGCTACGGAGCGTTCGAGACACCCTTTCCCCTTGTGTGGGCTTGCAGCCCACGGTAGCTCAACTCCGACGGGGGGTTAAGGAAAGATGCCCGGCCCGGGAGGATAATGGTGGTAGAGGCTTGTGAAGACTTGAGCGCTCGACGAGTGCGGGTTGGGCTTGTCTACGAGGATGTAACCGCGGTTCGCTGGTTTGTAAGGCCAATGCTCGATGAGCGTCTTCAGCACCTTGTGTGTAATTCAAGGTCTTCGACGGGGGCTTCTTCAGCACTACCCGACGGGATCGTAACCGTGTAGCAGCGCTACCACCGACGTGTTGCCCGATGGCTAAAAGCACTCTCACCAGCGCGATCGCAATCGCAGTAGGTGGTACCAACTCTGTCTTGTACAGTAAGACCTTCGACGGAGGCGTCGTTGCAACAGCCTTCCGACGGAACTTGAAACAGAAGCAGCGCTACACAACGTGTTGCCCGATGGCTAAAACACCTACACCGGATCGGTCGCAACCAACTCCAGTGGAACCAACGCAATTAAGGGAAAAATAGAGATAGAGATAGAAAAGAATAGGGAAATAAAGGAAAAAGAAAAGGGGAACCCCCGAGCGCAAAGGATAACGTAATCTCTGGTAAAAGGGAGCGTCTTGGGTAAGACGGACTTCGACCAAGGCGATATTCAACTCTGGCAACTCGGGTTACCTCTACTGACTTGGTGGCCAGTGGGCTTAGCTATATATCGCCCGGCCGGAACCACTACAGTAGCTCTCGGCGCTAGATCCTAGATCTTATCTAGTGTCAGCAAAATTAATGCCAACTAATTAACTAAATAAAATAAAATAATTAAAAATTAAAACTGTGCAATTATTCACACGTGTGTCCCCCAACCCGGACTACTTTTCATATCCAAATATTTTCCTTTCTTTTCACCACCCTGTAGAGCCCATTATTGCACTACATTTGGAAACATTCCCGAGAATGGTACGATGCCAGAAACTCGAGGCGAACGTATAGGGCCGATGGATCATCTTAAAAGTCTCATGGACGGAGCCACCGACACGCTAAGAGCAGCTCAGACACGATACAAGGAAAATTGCGACAAGCATGTCGGAAAAATAGCATCCCAGCGGCTATTGGGGACAAAGTGTTCGTGAAGAGACAAGTACCGCTACGTACGGAAAGTGGAGGGGTTTCCGAGAACAAGCTGCAGCCAAAAGCAGATGGACCATTTGAGGTCATTGGCGCGACATCACACACAGTCACTATTATTCGTGATGGCCTCACCGAGACGGTAACCCGGGATCGTGTTTCAAAGAAGACCTTCCAAGCAAGAATTACAAGAGAAGTCGAAAACGACAATGAGTCTGAAGACGGAACCCCCAACCTGCCCGCTGCCAGCGGCAGTCAATAATCCCATCATGAGACCAGGAAAAATTCCTATGAGGAGCAGGGGGGTAGAACGCCGTCGGAAGAAATTTCTGAAGAACATCGGAGACCCTTCTCTCGCCTCCGAAGATCAGAAATCTCTGAGGCGGAATGTGCCATAGACGGGAGAAGAAACGAGCACTCATTTGACGCAATTCTCGCGTATAATGACCGAAACGATCGATTCAGAGTCCGATGAACCGGTTATGATGAGTCGGGTGACACTTGGGAACCAGGGCGAAATTTGCCTTTCAACTCCGTTGTCCGCTATTTCCGCCGGCGTTCGCCGGTTCAACAGAGACGTACGTCGTGCGGGGAATCTGGAGAGGAGAAATGCCTTGCGAAATATCAATCTCGATATCCGCAGTCGCATCCAGATCTTTGATCTCCTCCCTGCTCGCGGAGTATGAGGGACAGGCTGTCACAAGGCTGTGCAAAGGGCTACTGCGCAATAGGGTTTCAATTACGTCGACTACACCACTGGCAGATGATGGCGGTGCGATACCGACAGATGCCGTCCTCGGCTGCAAGCCTCGCTCGACGAGCAGTGATCTAATCTGTGAAATGCCACCCTCTACAGTGCCAGTATGGCCATCCAGAGGAGTCGATGAGGACGGATCACGTGCTTCTACCGACGCTAGTGTTGTCCTGTTGTGATGTCCCACACCCCGGCGATTCTTTCTCTCTCGTCTGCTGTTACTGCCCGCATCCTCACGAACGCACTCCCATGGTGCTAGGACGGGATTTGGCACGTAGTGGTTAAGAAACCCCGTATGGAACACGCCTGTAGATGGCATTGGTTCGCATGGACGTCCGTCATAATCTTCTTGGATGTACATCGCATCCGGCATTTGTGTTGCCCATCGTTGCGCGTCGAACTCGACATAATCACCCGAGTCATACACCGGGGTACCGTAATGGTTATACTTCGGAACCTTTCCGTTACACTGCCACAAGCGGTCCCATCGGATGACTTCCATTTCGTGAAGGAGTGCTTCTAACTCGACCATGTGGTCATCGTGACCAAAACAAATGGCACCAACGCCAACTCTGCGAATTGCCGCAATTAAGGAAGGGGAAAACCGTTGCAAACGGCCTTGTCGGGCTACATGGATGGCCTCCGTTGCCGCGAGCCAAGCAAACTCTGCGTAGAAAATTTTCCCGAGGCAATCGTCAAGGCTTGCAACTGCCAAGTCGATTCCCAAATTCGTCACGACAGGTGGCGTGCCGACCGGCACCCATAGAGGAACCTCCAACGTCTCCCAACCTCTCGGGATCCGCGGCCATCGTTGCCTCACAACCTCCGGTCGCAGACCAAAAATTTCGCGATGCTGCAGAGCGGCGAACACGCCAAACCTGTGTCGTGATGAACGTTCCCACCGACGCCATGATTCAGGCATATATTTGTGACGACCGTCGACATGATCACCCTGGGGGTTGTCATAGAAGGACCAATGCGTTGGATGAATCAGCGATGCCTTCGCGACCAAACAGCGACGATCGAACTGCTCCGCATCGTCGAAGAAACCGATCGTCGCTCGAGCAGCTGCCAACGCACGGCAATATGCCAGTTTACGTCCGTATCGAGCGAACGCCACATCAAGCTGCCAGTCGGGCGGCAGGGCGTCGTCGTAGAAGCTGTAGTCCAAGCGCTGATTGACCATGGCCTGCGGTGTCCAATTTCTTGGCAGGCGGTTCGCCGATCTCCAGTTCTCGGGTGCGCTGTCACACCGCCAACGGAAGTCCCGCTGCTCGAAGACTTCGCGCGGTACCGCGTGGCCCCGGAGCCACACGAAATTGCCCACCTCGGCGGCAGAGCCCTTGTGCATGAAATCGGCCATCCGGCTTGGGCGCAAGCGCACCCAACGTCATGCAGACAGAAAAAAAGAGGAAAGAGATCGATGTCAGAATCAAGGGCAGCCCCGGGACGGCTTCGGTTTGGGCGGGGGGCCGTGTGGTATCACAGCCCAGATTTGTAATTTGTACAGCACCCGCCGCCGCGGGTGTCTTACAGGCGCGCGACTACACGTGTGCCTTACAGGCGAATGGACTACGCGGGTGCCTTACAGGCGCGCGACTACACATGTGCCTCACAGGCGGACGAACTACACGTTGGCATTACAGGCCGATGACGTACTGTATACATTACAGCCCGGAGGTTGTATATGACAAGGTACATTAGTAATGGCATAGTACAGTGCATTGCACAATAGAGTACGGTAGTACAGTAGGATGGAGAATGTCCAAGACCCCGCGACCTCGCTTATTTAAGCGACGGCCCCGAGCAATGACAGTAAACTGTGAAGGATCTTTTGGGAACGGATTTCCTTCGACGGTGCGACACCGCGGGTCAAGACAAGCCTATGACTTAGGCGACATTGTCGGCATCTGTCTTGCGACGTTTCCCTGGCTTCTATTGCCTTTACATTAACTTTTCCAATCCTCCGTCTTTGCCACTACGCGGGTTAAGACTAGCCTCTAACCTCGGCGTATTACTGTCGCACGACCTATTTCTCTCTCCCTACATTGTGACGATTGTCAAGTTGCGGGCTACAACAAGCCTCTAGCCTTGGCGGCACTATTGACATCTGTCCCGCTCGTTCCCTCTAGGAATTTCCGCTACTCGGCGCTCCGCCCGTTTCTGACACTAGTCTGTAGGCTCGGGTCCTCCCCTGTTTTATGTGTTCTTGCACAACCCCTTCCAGTGCAGGTCCCATTCTGGGTCCACACTTTGACCAGTTCGTCGTGCTTTTACAGTCGGCCGACGTACTTCCCCTTTGCTCTACAACCGTCCCGATCTACCGCGGGACACCACCTATTGGTTGTTACCTCTTCCTCGAGCTAGCTCATAGCTGGCGACCGCCACTATACTACACAATGTGGTTCCATCCATTTCGGCACTTTTTGCCACATTTCCCTTGCTTCAGTGTGAAATGTTGCCTGTCACCTTTCTTTGGTGGCGTTTCGCTTTACTGGAAACGATTGGTGGATTTTGATGGAGCTTCAAGTCACGATTCCAACGGTCCAGAAACCATGTTCTGCGGCCCTCATTTCCTATTTTTTAAATTACTACCCGTGGCCAAGAATTAGGGCCACCTACCTTTAGACAGTTCCTGCCATCGCATTCAGTTTCCGGAAAATCGTCCCATGCACAGTAAAGCTTTACTGCACATCGGACCACAGAAACGGTACCGGGAATACAGCTAAGTGGTATCTGGAAATGGGCCGTCATACGCGTTCTACCGGGCACGAACCGCAACATAATGGCATGATCCACGACGATGTCATAAAAGCGCCGCACCCCCTGTTAATCAGCAGCTTGCCGTCCGTGGCGTGAACGCCAACGCTGTGCATCGTGCTTAAAAGACGCTCCGTAGTCGTTGCGATGGTGTCTGATGAAAGCGGGGCGAAAATATGACGAAGATGAGGATGCAACGGTTGCGGGGATTTTCGGGCCGGGGTGTGTTGGGTGAGAGCGAGGCTGTCGGGGAGGAAGAGGGCAGGTAGGAAGGCGAGGATGTCGCAAAAAATAGAAAATAAAAGGAATGATAAAGAGTTAACTGGCAGGACCGGACGAAAAACGGGAATCGCGTTTTTACTGTTGTGTTTTGTTTTCGTTTTTGCTTGTCTTCGGGCAGCTAGTCTGCCTCGAATCTTCCCGTATTTATACTACTTCTGCCCTTCCTCTATCTTACGGTTTGTACTATCACAACATCTCTGTAGGAGAGGATGCACTCTAGCTTGATATCTGAAATTATTAAAATGCTCCCGTTTAAGAGCATCTCCATCGCGGCCCAAAATGTTTGCCATATTGTAAAATATACCTATTTTGCAAATTTGTCATCACCACCGCGCGACGATGTTGCCAAATCGCTTGGAAAAAATACGATTTGCCACCTGAGCGCACGCATTTTTCTCAGAAATGCGTCCAGTTTCGTCGCAAATCGTATTTTATCGCCACTTTGCGTGGCCACGTTTTTGTGCTGCCGCGCAACAAGACTGTGAATTATGATTGAATTTGGGGACCGAAACACCATTCACGCGGGAACCGACGGAGGCATATTGGAGTGCGAGATTTCCGGAACACTATCCGCGCTTTGCGGGGGTCTCTGTTCTATGTATGAAAGCACGCGCAAAGCGCCGATAATGCGCTGGAGAGGGTGTATCCCGCTCTTCCCTACAGCATCAACCTTGCGGATAAACTCCGGCCGCATACTCAGCGCGGTGTACAGTCTGTCGAAAACGCGTCGCGGTATTCCAAACCGTCTGGAGAAGTCGGTGTTGTCGTAAACAGGTGGCATGCAATCGACGCCAAAGTAGTGCTTTCGCAGTTTCAGCACGGTACCATCAAAGTCGCGCCTCTTATTGGGAGATTTCCCAGGTGCAGACTCTCCATGACGTCGTGAATCGAAGTCGTTCTCGTCAGCTTCCGCCGCCAGCTTGCACATGAGCAAAGTGAACTCGTCATCGTCGTCGTCCAAAGGAAAGTCAAATGACTCCACGTGCGTCGCAAGAGCTGGTCCCTCTGTCACAGCACCTTGCAGCTCCTCAAGGCCTTCGAGCTCGTGCAGAGGCTCCATGGCGAAAAATAGCAATCTACCTGCGCGGTGGTGTTCCGCCGACGAATTGTGACGACGCAAATTGCGATACTTTCCAGTACAGAGTGCCCAACGAGAATAACCAATTAGAAGTGGGACAAGTGTCCTAGAAATAGCAATATTCTGGCTGCGCGGTGGAGATGCTCTAAGTGCAGTATAATAATTTCGTTGACGGGCATTTTTCGTACAGTAAAACGTCACCGTCAAACGCCATTTTTCACAGAGGACGAGGATAGGGGCCTGGTGTCGGCGAGGGGTGAGCATGGCTGTTTCGGTTACGAGCCGCGGACGGGTTAGCGTGATGGGGGGTCTGCGAGGTGGACGCGAAGTCGGAGGCGTATACTGTAAGGAACCACTCAAGATAGGGTGGTGGGTGAGTCTGGGGAAGTGTGGCAGACACGGGAATGCGTGGGAGGGAGAAACTTTGTGGTAAAGACGCTGCAAGATAGAGACCGGTGGCGCAGGTCACAAGTACAAGTGCCCATCTGAGAGCACTGTAAAGGTAGGTGACCCTAATTCTTGGCCACCGGTAGTAATTTAAAAAACAAAACTAAGAAATGAGGGCCGGAGAACATGGTTTCTAGACCGTTGGAATCGTGACTTGAAGCTCTATCAAAGTCCACCAATCGTTTCCGGTAAAGCGAAACGCCACCAAAGAAAGGTGACAGGCAACATTCCACACTGAAGCAAGGGAAATTTGGCAAAAAGTGCCTAAAGATCGGTCACTGATCGGAATTGGCCCGGTGGACTGCCAAAATTATGTAACGTTTATTGGGTCCACGTCACTCACTCGATCCACCACCGCCTGTTGCAGCATCGTGTGCGAGACGTGCAGCATAGAGTTTGGCAGAAGCCCGTCGTTCTCCGAGGGGTCGCACATGATTTCTATATGTTTCTATCGATTCCCCACATTGCTTTGCCCTCCTCAGCTCCACAAACTCTCGCAGCAATGCCCTCCTTTTCTCCCAAGCCACTAGTTTCCTCTGTTCCACTAATTCCTTCTGCTTGGCGACCAATTTCGCCGATGCTGTGGCACGTCGTTTGCGATTGACATGCGCCTCAATCAGAGTCAGGGCATTCGCTGACGTCATGACTTGGCTGCATGTAGTGTCAACATATCCCCTTGAATGTACAACCGCTTCCTCGCCAAGCACTTGTTCCCTTAGCACTGCCTTCTTCTTTTCAAATAAATCAGCTAACTGGCCCTTATCCAGTATTTTTTCTAAACTGTCAGGCGCGGCTGGGCGTGGTACAGATAGGAGCTTCCGACTGTCCAGATGCCATAATCCCGCTCTGCAAAATGCTGCCTTGATATTTTCTCAAAACAATGCTTTCTCATATGCATGCCTTATTAGCATGCACAATTTAAAGACATCCCAACTCTCACCTTCCTCCCTTGTAGCAACTGAATTCATGACTTTGTTCAGTTCTCGCTTGAACACACTGAACACTACCACGTCTAACGGTTGTGTCTTCCAGCTGGTATGGGCGGGCAAAGCGTACATGATGATGTTGCTTTTATGAAACAACTGCAGAACACCAAGTGATAAATGAGAGCGGTAAGCATCACAAATGAGCAGCACCTTCCTCCCATTTGCTGTCAAATCGCTAACACTGTCCACGAAACAGCGTGCCCAGTTGAGAAAATTCGTTTGATCAACGCCTCCGCACTCCTCTCGCAGTGCACCAAGAGAACCCCGCGGTAGTACGCATAAAGGTGTTTCTGACACTACAGTTCCATGAAGCAACACATTCCTGAAAAGAAATTCTTTTGCTTTTAAAAACGAATTGACATGTCCCTGTACTGCCAGCTGCCGATATTGTGGGCATCATCGTTACTATCTTGTCGTACGAGAAGCGGGGGAATTTTATGTCTTGCGAGCAACTGCGAGGCATCATTTTTCTTGATTTTGACCTGGCATTGACATCCTTGCCAGGTGTAACTCTACACTCGTCCAAATGCCACATACGTTCAGCGTCGATGTGGTATTCAGCAATTATTCTCTCAACGGCAGCAAAATGCGTAGCCAAGACCTCCCCACTACATGCTGCGAATCTCTCGGCTTCTTGCTTTGTTGGTTTGGAAAATTTGATGAGTTTGTTCTGCCTCTTAATGAAGTTTCGTACCCACTTTCTACCCGGTTGTCCCTCGCGAAATGGCAGTAACACTTGTCTTGCTGGCGTCATGTGAGACACCATGATTGGGACGGCCTGTCTCACATGATGGGAGTCCATCGGTATTCCTTTGTTTCCGTACTCAGTAAGGAGAGCGAGAATTGGTTTCTCTTCTTGATCAGTTAGCGCGCGTGGTCTCCCAGCCTGCTTCATGATTGTTTTGTTTAGTGTTGCTGTGGCGTACTGGACTGTGGACGGAGGAATTTGAAACCACTTTGCGGCATCTCTTGCCAACATTCGCCCTGCTCGGTACTCTTGAACCGCAAGACATTTGCGGTCTTCACGGCGCCGAGGTACATGCGGACGGCTCATAATGTCGTCTTATGCTATCACAGGGATGACAAATTGAGGAGAAGGAACAAGGAAAAGTGGGGGAAGAGTGAAAGGGGGGCAGCAGTTCTAGTTTGATGCCTGCTTGTGAGTGGGAAGGCGGGGTTTTGGCGACATTGATCCCAGAAACCCGCCCTCTCACTGTACTCATGAGAATCTAGGATCTGATAGATCGTATTCTGCTGTTTTGGACACAGCTGAATCGATTGGTCTGATTTGTTTTTGAATTCCATCACATGTTTTGGCACAACCGCATTCAGAAGAGATGGGAAGGGCCATTGTGTGGACCGAGAGTGCATAATTAATAATTTCGATTATTATTACGTAACAACATCGTGGCCAAATGATTAGGGGCACTGGCCAAGAATTAGGGCCACCTACCTTTACAGTACAAGAGCGCACCTGAGAGACAGCGCTGCCCATTTATGTAAAGCTAACTTCCACGTGTAAGACGTGGTTGATTGCGTCACAAAAGCTCTGGGTGCTCGGCGTCTAGCTAGAAGATGGCGGCTTTGTGGCTCTCGACCGCATGCTTGTGTTATTTTCTGGATGCACCCAGTCGTGAGGATTTCTTAGTCGTCTGTCTGCACTAAGGAAAAGGACAAGCCTTCGCAACGCAGGAAATGTAGAACATTCACAGGTCAGATCCGCTCGCACTCCAAGAGTTGATTACTGTGTGGTGACGGGAAGCTGGTTGATAGATCATAGATACAAAGATATGGACGTCAACGTCCATGAAACAAGACTCTCAAGCATTCGCATCATCAAAATGAACCCCACCCCCCTCAACTACTATGACGCACCATTGCAACACAACACAAATACCTGGGGTGGCAAGCGTCTATGGCTTTTCGCGATTTAGACCACTATCGTCATGGAAGCAACCGGATTAGCCACCACTGCAACTACATCTGCGTGATCGTGCCGTATCAATGAGTTTACTGTAGTCTCCAATCGAGCCAGGACAGCTTCAGACCCCGTCCTCTCGCCTTCGCGCAACTTTTCTCTTGCGTGGAGTTACTTACCATGTTTGTCCTGTAGAAACATTACCCATGTCTGCCGTCCCCAGAATTCGATCCGTGATGTCTTGTCAGTCCTCTACCCACTCGCAACGAAGGTTGATCCATCTATCCACGTCCCACATCCGCACGGTCTCGTCCCAGGATGCAGATACCACATGTCTTCCGCCCGCACTCATCCCAACGCTGCGCCCCTATCCCTGTGTCCAGTGAACGCGCCCCTCTTTGTGCTCTGTCTGCTACGAATCCAGCGACCGCGGTGCAGTGTGCGTATGTCTCGTTATCAGAAGATGGACAACCGTTTCATAAAGCCGGGGGATGCATGCAAAACGAGAACCGGACACTTTCATGCCTCCACTAGCGTCCTGACGTTGATGTTCCCGCCACAACTTTCGCACTTTCTTTGCACTCATTATGAAGCGCATAGAGCTGATGCCAACTGCAGAACCACTCGTCCCAGACTACAACATCGTACACGTTAACTCAGCCCAAAAATATGTGGTCATCCTTTCCTTCTTCGGTCACATCAGCAAGTAACGGACACTTTTCTCTAGCCACTGAAGGGCGTCTTCTCGGGGAGCACCGTCTTCCGCTTCCCTAGCTTTGTCCAAGTATATATATGCTCGCACGAGCCGTGAAAGATCATAGACTTTCGCGGTTAAGCTGTACAATCCATCAATGTCAGCTATGTCCATTTCCTGTGCATAGACCTCCAACAATTCCCGGTTGCACCAGTGCACATCAAACAAAGGATGGCTTGCGAAAGAGCTGTCAAAGTCAAAAAACCGGAACCCTGGACCCTCATCGGTGCTCTTCCTGGTTAGGTTCCCTTCCAACTGGTCATTGTGTATCAAACAATTAGGCATTTCCCAACTAATAAGTTCCGTCAGGTATTCTTGCAGCTTGACCTTGGTGTTGGACAGCTTCTGGCTTGGTTCCGTTTCCCGCACAGACAAAAGCTCCTTAGACTGAAAAAGTGAGGTCAAGTTCTCACGCATCCACAGCGGTGAATAACATGGTAGCCCGGCCTGCAACAAATCGGGCAACACATTCGTGCTTGCGCGGTGTAGACGCACCGTATCTCTTACCACCTGCTTACGCCCTTTAAGTTCTAATCTAAACATGCCAGTCTCGTCACCGTGGTCGGCAAGGATCATTTGACGACTTTCCACGTCTGCAAACAACGGCTTGGCGACAAGATCGGGAGCAACGCTTGACATTATTGACGTCACTCCAGCATCGTTCGACGTGGATGGGCTGCATTTTAGGTAGTAATCACCCCCATTCGTCTTGATCTTTAGCACGGCTCCTCTGTATGACGTACGGATCTGAACCAGATCCCCTATCACATGCAAATTGTGTCCACGCAATATTTCGCGCACTTTTCGAAGCGTTTCATGGTGCCATTCGACAGAGGCCCAAGGCACCCGTCGAGGCGGCGAAACGTTGGCTGCGGCCTGTTTTAGTTCTCGTCGAATAGCTTGCTCCGCTCCTTTCTCCGAGTGCGAGACATGGACGACACCCGCTCCGTGATTATCGGCGATGGCCACCCAACTGCATCCAGAAGGCACTCGTTCAGATTTCTCACGGCACCCAACAACGATAATACCGCGGCTTCCCGAGTCTGAATGATCATCGGTTTCAACGGACCACTCTTCAAAGTAACAATCTCGGAGAACAATGAAAGGAAATTCTATACCAATGACTGTCTTAGCAGCGCTGCACACATCATGTGTCGGGGTGACATCTACCGTGTCAGAAAGAAATCCCGGAAGCCTCCATTCATTAGGACCGTTTGCCACAAGCAAAACGTATCGATTGCTCACATCAAAGGTGAGAAGTTGCACCTCATTGACCGAATCCCTTTCACAGCGTGCCCTGGACGACTTGTAGATAGGCTGTTCGCTGCGGAACATGTGTTCCGATCCTGGGAGCAATCTTGCGTGCCCTTTCCGTCGCGCTTGAGATATTTTCCAATAAAATCTTTTGTGCTCGTTTGTGTCGAGCGCGTTGAGAGAGTTTGCGTTTGTACAAGGCGATCGCAGACTTTTGGGTAATGTTCGTACTGTACAAGATGGCAAGGGACTCTGCTACCATGTGAAAAGTGAGAAGCAAGGCCTGGATCAAAAAGATCTCAGTCAAAAAGAGCTCAGTGGTACGCGACTGCGCAAAATTTGAATTTCTTTTCACAGCTTAAGAAGAGGCCTCATGCGAGGCCACGTGTCACCGAGACACTAATTTTGCTGGACTGGGTCTGCATTTTGTAAACCTTGTCAACGCCTACCCTTATCTGCCAGCTTGCGCTTGAGAGCTAGGCGGATAGTGGCGCCCAGTGTAGAAGCACTGTTTTGAAGAGACGCCCCTGTTGCTGTTTGAAAGGCCTTCATAACAAAAAGAGGTTGGGATTCGGTGTTATCAATCTGAGGTTGAAAACAATTCACACTCGGCAACTTTCGTAAAGTAGAAATGATGCGGCTGACGATACAGCGCACAACTAATCAATGCACAACCGATACACTGCACGTTTTCAGTTGAAATGCGACCGAATGTCGATGTTGTACATGTGTATCTGTCTTGCTTCTGCGACATGAATATCCGAGACAGGATGCTTGTACAATTGCGAAATGCGTGCTGCAAACATAGGAAGGGTCGTAAGTCGCGTTTACCGGGCAAATCCCGCAGGCATATTCCAATATTGTCTCAAATCGACATTGAGCAAGAAGTGGCTCGTTGCGCTTCCAGCTGGTCATTTCATCAGTCAGTTTATCGCGCAGACTGCTGCAAATTAGCAGCTCAAGAGTTCACATGTACAAAATCTAGACTTCTCCCGTTCCGCTCGACAAAACTGTCTCTGATACAGTCTGTACGTTCTTTCAAACACATTCCATTAGAGACCAGTCCACCATTTTTTGTTTTTCGCAGGGAAAATCGCTTCCTGCGTCGCAGTCTTCAAGCATCAGGCATGGTGCGGCTCGAAAGATTCGTGTCGCGACTTGACGGAGGTAATGTGGACAACTCAGCCGCGATTTGAACTTACGAATCAATCGCAAGCGCAAACCCATGTACATCATGATGTATTTTCCAGATCTGTAGCAGCCAGATGTCCAACTAAGATGAAGTCTATAATAAATGCCATTCTTTACCAAGGACTCTGTAATGCTGCTATACATTCGTTTCAAGGAAGCGACAGAACTCTAGTGACAAGAAGGATCGGACAGCTGTCCACAGCTTCGATATCCGGTGGTAGGTTTCATGGCATTGTCTGTTACACATACACTCGAGCTTCAAGACACGTTCTAAGTAAAGCGTCCCAGAAAGCTCATAGGCAATTACACAATTGCTTAGCACTGCAGGATTGTCTATTTCGCCGACATTGTGCGCGCCGACCACCTCTGCTCAATTTGTACATCTGCAATATTTGTTCACATGGATCGATTTTCGTCGCCATTCGGGCGGGGTGAAATCACTCGCGATCAAGAAAGCGCTTTGTTGCCATTCGTGAACAGTTCGCCTTGCCCTCATGTCCGCGCACGTTGGCTGCTTGCATTGTTTGTACTCTGAGTTTTTTTCAGCTGCAAATCTAGGTAGATATTCAGTGATGACAGCGGTTTACACTGGTTAAAGACAAGGACTGCCTGACGCTGCCAGCTAACCTGTGACTTCGTTCCTGGGATTTAAGGATATTCCTGTCAGAAACAACTGCGTATGAGAGCGAGTCATGCGATTCGAGTAACAAAAGTGCCCGAGATAAGTGAAGCAAGTCCCACGAGGTGAAAATGAGCTATGGCGCGCACTGCTGAAGAGTTGGTATGACGCAATAAAGGAATTCAGGCCTTCGGGCCCATGCGCTTTAGGCAGGCGTCGCATCGCGCAGGACGAAAGCTTCGTGCCACTCCATCACGCGCACAACCACGTCCCGGAGATATGATCGAGATGTGCATAATGTCGCAATTTATGGATGCGCAGTGCAGGTAAAGGAACACAAACATTTGAAGGGAACGAAAAAACTACAATGACAGCCCTCCCTTCCCAACATCAACTATGCTATGCACACCTGCACGGAGGTAAATTCGACTACAAGGATAGATATAATGCACAGTGGCTCACGCCCCAGATCTAAAAAAATCAGTTTCGATCTCTTGGGGATTCCTCAATGGCACTTTTTGACAATGGGCGGGAGATGTAGCGATTTCAGGCAGCGTACCTTAAACTAACCTAGCGACGTACGTGAGGCCACTCCTTGACAACCACCCCAAATACTTTCTGGAGGCGACTTCAGTTCAAACTTGGACGTAGCGTCTTAAATGATTGTACAACATGTGCTTGGCGACGATCCAGGTATCTGTCCGCCCCTCCGTGGCTTGGGAAGTAGGTCCCAAGCCGACGGCAAAGCTTCATCAAAAGCATCCTTCAGGAGTTCCTGCGTGAGTGCACAGCCCTTTACAGTAACTCCTCCTCCCCCCTCCCCCCTCCCCCTCAGAGGTCCGGCCTTGTGCCGTCGCGTCTCCTCCCTCAGTCAAAAGAAGGAAAAGGAAGAGTACAACTCTATTGTGCTCCACACCTCGACGGTCGGGCGATGTTCCGGCGATGGCGGCCACTGCAAAGGCAGGGCTTGATGCGTATGACGCTGGAGTTGGTGGTGTTAGACCCACTAATGACCACTACGTGGTCCCGGTTCAAGCTGGGATCTACAAGGGTGAGCGCAATCCAGAATCCTCAACAAACTATCAGCCTTTCTTCACTTGCTCTACTTGAGGTCTGGATCGACAAAAAACGGCGGCCGTTCTGCAAAGTAGATCAGTCTCGTTGCTGTAGGTAGACTAGCGTTGCGTAAAGCCAGGTGATGCATGTAAAATCGAAGAACACTGAACAGAATTTTAATACGAGTGAGCGTCTCCTCACCAATGGATATCAAAAATATATTCATATTTAAATAATTTAAATAATTCCTAAAGAATAACTTATTCTTTGGATGGGGAAAAAAGAATAACTTATTTATTTTCATGAATAATTCTAAATAATTCATGCTAGTTCGACTTGACACTGGAACATTTTTAGATTACATTCGACGTCGTCGATGTGTACCCTTCCAAGGGAACCAGTTAATGTTAACAACTATCGAAGCAATGACTCCTAAGAGCGTCCACAGCGGTGGGAGGGGTCCAATCCATATTCTCCAAACGTGTAACGATTGCGTTGGTGCTTCAATCACGGTGGATTTCAGAGTCCAACCAAATTTAGAATGGACCACCTCCTTTCATATGGGCACCCCACCGGTCAGCACTACAACTTTACGGTGAGGTCCCACACTCACCTCCCACTCCCTCTCCATCTTCGCAAGACCAACCACCAATACCAACCAGTTGGTTGCTACTCGCAGTGACTATGCCCACCAAGGGCACATTACGCCACATGCTCCACGATGACGCTTCGGACGAGCTTGAACTTGCCGCTGTCTTGTCGTACCAAATGCAAACTATGGCGGCGTTACAACTTCAGGACACAGCACAGCAAGCTGGCGGCTCTCGTCCCGGCTGTCGCCCGAACGTCGCGCGTGACTTCCGCGCCGCTCATCGGCGTCTAATGCTAGACTACTTTTGGCCTGCCGCGGATTTGAGGCCCGACGGGTCTATGCAAAGGGGACCTGTGTACTACTCGGAACAGTTTGAGCGGCGCTTTCGCATGTCGCACCCTCTATTTTATCGCATTTTTTCTCACGTTGTCATGCACAACCAGTTCTTGCGCCGTGGGCTAAAACCAGATTGCACGGGAAAGTCTGGTGCTTCACCTTTGCAGAACGTAGTCGCATCCTTACGGTATTTAGCATATAGCTCTCCTGCAGATAGTTTAGATGAATATGTTAGACTAGGGGAGACAACTACACTGCAGTCGATGAAACAATTTTGCTGGTCGGTCGTACAACAATTTGGTCCCCGTTATTTGCGCGCGCCCACCGCCACAGAACTTAACGAGATTGCCTCCTCGTTTGAAAAACTAGGATTCCCTGGCTGCATCGGGTGCTTGGATTGCGCGGGGTGGGATTGGGAGCAGTGCCCCAAAGCTTTGCATGGCATAAATGTGGGGAAAGAAGGGAAGCCTACGTTACGTATGGAAGTGATCTGCGACATGGACCTAAGAATTTGGCATTTATGTTTCGGCTTTCCGGGCTCGATGAACGATCTTAATATTCTTAGTGTGAGTCCACACTTCGCAAATATTCTAAATGGGAGTTATCCCCAATTGATATACAGTATGTTATTGATGGAGAGGTGTTCACTTGGAGTTACTATTTAGTAGACGGTATATATCCAAAGTGGAAAATATTCGTCAGCACTGTGGTGAACTCTTCTCATTGGAAAGAGAAGAGGTTTGCAGCGCTACAAGAAGCCGTACGAAAGAGTGTAGAACGTGTCTTCGGAGTATTATTTAAGCGTTTCCGCGAGGAGCCGTCTCGTTTATGGTTTAGTGAAGATATGGGGATTATTCTACAGGCCTGTGTCATTATTCATAATATGGTCGTCGAGGAGCGTAAGGATGGGTATATTGGGGATGGGGTCGGGGGAATTCGGGAGAGGCTCTACGAGCTGTTTGAAAAAGCGAGGGAGATGGAATTTCTAGGGGGATAGTGCAGGGTCCGTATGCCACAACCCCGAGTCGCAAACGCAAATATCCGAGAGACTGAGCAACAACTATGGTACTGTTAACACGGACATAAAAAACCGAACTGAACGAGCTCGGTTGGTGAACGCCTTGATTGATCATTTACACAAAAGGTCGTAGTTTTTCTATGATAATTGATACGTTTAGGGTGCACTGTAGTTGACGAACAATACATGTTCTAAACCTTTGCTTTTCTTTCTACGCTCTTCCTCAGACACTCCTCCCATCACCACCTTCCACCATCCCCTCCGTCCTTCCCCCCCTCCGCCTATTAAGCTGCACTGCACTCTGACGCGCGCCCCATACCCAAACCACCTCACGCCGCTGCCCCTTTATGACTTCTCTCACATGCCCGTCCAGGACGCTCCATTTCTCCTCTCGTCGCGCCGAGTTGGCATGCGTTCCCGCGACTTATCCAACTTGTCGAGTCAATTTTTCTTCGACTCTTGCGATTCCTTGCCCACCTGCAACTTTACCCAGCTCCTTTCCGCGATAGGCGGCTCCATCCGTGTGCGCCTGGACACCGTTGCCCCTTGGCAATTCGAGCGCACGGACCCCTCTCTGCTCTACAATTAGGTCTTCCGCCTCTCCTCTGGCATGCTCATGTGCGATTCCCGCGTCATCGCTGCCGACCTATCGCTCGAAGGTACCGCTTCGGCTATCCATCCTATGCTACTGCGTCTCCCGGCACCACCGCGGACCAGCGCGTTGACGCTACCCGCTCTTTGTTTTCTACCCTCACACGTGCGACTTCCGCAGAACGCTCCCCGTTAATACCTTCATCCCACTCGACGCGCCAGCCACAAGTCCGAATTTCTCAGGCTATGGCCAACGTTTCTGGCTACATCACGGCTGCGGCTGCCGCCTCCGACGACCAAGACGCGTCGGAACGACCCGGCCCGCCTATCGCTGTTTCCACACCTCATCTCCAAGCTGCGCTCGCGGAACCCCAGCCTCTTACGTTTCAATACAAATGGCCAAATACAAATTGGTAGATGGTACAAGGAAAGGATATTGCGAGCTCGTGCGGGACCCATGATATTTATTTTGATAGTCAGGATTGTGGCCAAGGCAGACACCCGACAAGATGTTATCACTCAATAAGTTCCATCACGGATATCTTCTTTGAAGGGTTTTGATTTGACGTATTACCTGAAGAGTTTTCATCGTGCCCGCCGCAGGATTCAGACGATGTGGCGCTAATGAGAACATCTGGGGCCCTCCCTATCGCAGCTGTCACGCGAGCGTCGCTCCGCACTTTGTCCGCTCGAGTTGCATGGGTCTGTTCACCTTCGGCGTGGGGCACACATCGTTTTTTAAACGGGGCCTGTCCTGGTGAATCGCTCTCAACTTGCAAGTCAACAGTCACCGTGTTCATATTACGGCCTTTAATTGATGGCTTGACCCCCTTCACCCCGGCCAGCTCGGCGAGGAATTTCTGTTGTTCAAGTGAGCGAAATTGATTGAAGAGGTTTGGATCTGTCCCCCGCATTTGAAACAGATCTATGCTGTAGTTTCTCTCTTCAACTTCAAGCAACCTCTCCGAGATGTCATTTAGCTTTTTGCTTTCATGTGCAATTTTCTCTAATCCGTCCGCACCCTTATTCAAAGCGACGTTAGTCTTTGCAGTTGCTATAACTTTCTTTGCACCGACCGGTCGTTGCTTATGACCCGAACTATTTATCCCACTCATTGGCTTCTTCTCATCCAAACATACTGGCCCTTGAAATCCATTCACATTGACGTCAAGTTTGACTTCTTGTTCTTCATCCACATCAATGTACACAGTTCGACTATTTGCGCTACCTTTGAAGTCAGGTATCTTCATTTCAGATGCCTTCATGGCATCCTTTGCAGCAGCAATAGCGTGGAGCGTCTCCTCCCAAAACGGCGTTTTCCTCAACCACAAATAGCAATTCAAGAACTTAAACGATTTACCGGGATTGGCCGGGTCGTCCCCAAAAACCGATACATATCCCTTCATCCCTTCATTCCCACCTCAAGTATCTTGTTCTCGATTGCGGTTGCGGCACGAATAATGTCATTGTCGCTTGGATTTCCCGTCGGGTTGACAGAATAAATTAACTGCACATGTTGCTCGAAACATAAACACTTCTTTTTGATATCTTTGTACCTCTGCACTACAGCCTCTGATGTACGCCTCGTTCCCGATCCACTCCATCCTTTCGCCTCCATCTCAGTAATGAGACCTTCATACTCCTTGAGTACACGGGCTTCCAGCTTTGTCATTTTCTGGCTTATGCCACGCTTGGAGTCTTCAGATGATGCGATGTAGGCTTTACAGGCGCAGATGTTCTCTTCATTGCTCCATTTCAGCCCAGCACCCATTGCGAAAGATCACGATTGTCCTTAGAAATATGGATGTGTAATATGTTGCTGAAGGGTGTTCACGATGTGTCGCGAAAAGTAACAACACATCGATACGGAATTATTACGATGGAGGTTTCTGCAGGTACAATGGTAACAAAGGGTTTGCTTTCGTTCGTTTTTGGCGGGAAGGTCATGTCGTCGGGGTAGTTCGTGGGATCGGGATTCCAGGACACAGAAGCGGGACGCACGTTTCGATTTCTGTTTGAAATGGGATTGGACCTGCGTATTTTGGGGTTCAATCTGGCATTGTTTGGACCTCAAAATCAGGATGTCCAATCCAATTTCATTTTTTGGATTGGGACTCTGTTCACCGGTGGGGCTGGAAATTGTGCAATACAGTCCAAATTTTGGATTGGACTCGATTTTTTACTACCGCTGTGGACGCTCTAAGCTCAAGGGAAAGCGGCTTGCTGAGCTCTTTTTCACGCGGGATGTACCCGGCAGCTTACATTGGACATGTAAGTGTGGCGCTCAACGGGTACAGAAGGGATCGGGTTACACAAAATTGTGCTCCCATGTCACCAGCGAGCACCCTGAGTATCGCGACCTTGGCTCTAATACAGAATCTTCACAGAAGCCCGTGACGGTCATGGATCACTTCTGGCCGCAGAAAACGCAGCAGATTCATGCATGGCTCGAACTGAACATAATGGGTCTGATGCCGTTTTCATTCTGCGAAAACGTCTATGCCAGGAAACACATGAAGCCAGAATCTGTATCTGTGAACACCTTCAAGAAATATATGGGCGGCCTAGTTCAATTAGTAGAACAAAAGGTATGTGCAATGTTACCTGAGAGGTTTGCGCTGGTTTTCAATGGTTGGAGTTCAGGGACGACACACTATCTGAGCATGTTTGCTACATTTCCAGCCGAAATAACCAATAGTTATAGGTCCGTGCTCTTGACATTTTCACCTATGGCCGATGAGGAAGCATTGGATGCTGATGAGCATTTTACATTTGTTACATACATTCTTGGATTGTACAAGAGATCATGGGTTCACGTTGCTGCTATTATCGGCAACAACTCTTCTACTAACAAAGCCTTTGCCCGAAAGGCAGCCTGCAAGTTTATTGGCTGTGCTAGCCATAGATTCAATTTGGTGGTTCAAGACATTCTGTCAGATTACGATGATATCATTGGGTTGGTACGGAAGCTAATAATGAAGCTGAGAAATCTAATTCCAGCAGCGAAATTGCGGAAAATGACGCCGTTGAGGGCCAGGTGCAACAATGTCACACGATGGAGTTCTACATTTGAAATGCTTTCGCGCTACAGGGAGATAAAAGATTTCCTTCCGCATATGCACATGGATTCAGTAGACGAGTTGATGCCAACGACGAGGCAAAATCGGGACATAGATGAATTGTTCGAGCGGTTGCGGCATCTAAACTCTGTCACAAAGTCGTTGCAAAGGGATGATTTAACAATGACTGACGCTCGTCATCTGTTTGATACTGTATTAGATGCGTATCCGGAAACCCGATCGAGACTGGCTCAAGACGCCAGTATTGTCTACGATCATTTATTTGAACGAGACGTGGTGAAAGTGCTTCAGAAGTTGACTATGGATCTATCGGTCGATGAGGAGAGGGCAGTAGAACACCTCAGGACTAATGTGAATGACGATGTCGACCTGCCAGACATGTCTGGCACATCGCTTGCTGATCGTGCTTTTAAACGAAGAAGAATAAGCCAGAATGGCTCAAGTAGCCAATAATTAGACCTGCACTTCCTCCTCCCGACCTCCAATATTTGTGGGAGGCTATTCTCTCAGGCCGGCTACGCCTTAACTGATCGCCGACAGAGCATACTGCCAACCAATTTCGAGTCACAGATGTTTCTGAATGTCAATTCAGACCTTTGAGGCATTGCAGAAGTGAATAAAGTAATACAATGAATTATTCTGAATAATTTAAATAACTTATTCTTTTTTTGCTTCGAAAAAAATAACTTATTCTTTTTTTGCTATGAAAAAATAACTTATTCTCAGTCTCGTTTCGAAAAAATATATTTAAATATATTTTTGATACCCTTTGCTGCTCACCGCTGCACACACCCGAGGCTCCGCTATCATCTACTTTGTCAGAAAGAAATCCCAGAAGCCTCCATTCATCAGGACCACCTCCCACTGGCAAATGTTACCGATGGTTCATATCAAAGGTAAGAAGGAGCCCCTCATTGACTAAATATCTGTCACACCGTGCTCTGGAAGACTCGTAGATAGGCTGTTAGCTGTAGAATGGCATGTCCCCCAATCCTAGAAGCAATCGCCGAACTTCTTTCCGTCAGTCTTGTGATATTTCTTCAGATGAGCTTCCTTTTTCTTTTTGCAGGGCGCGTAGAAAGATGTTCCACTTTCACAGTGCGACCGCAGACTTTGCACATCACGACTAGCATGTTCTTAATGTATGTGGAAGGGGAATGTTGGCGTACGAGTTGGAGCGGGCGGAAAGGACAGAACATAAAAACAGTAACTCCTTGCTCAGGACAGTGCGGTACTTCAAAACTCCGTGGTCTGGGGCGATGCGGTGGGACGTATGGGCTTGTTCACTATAAATACACAACTGGGAACCTGTACAATAGAGCAAGCACATGCGCAGAGTTGACGTACTCGTGTAGCATGCAACAGTGCCTGTCCAATCGCAACTGATGCGAACAGTTCGTATCTTTTGATTTCCTCGGAGCCTCTAAACCTTGGCTAAGTTTATGGGCGTTTTCGTCTTTTTGCATCCATTTGGCCTTAGGAAGGAAAACAAGCGCGCAACACTGTCTCATATGAACTATATTTGAAAGATCATCGCTTCAATAAATGCTCGGAAATTCACTAAGACTGTGATATGGGTACTTGGATATCACAAGAGAAGTTATGTCCTGTCTCTCGTTTCACACAGACAGGTGTGCATTGTGTGGTGGTGCACATAATATGTGCAAGCGATATGTTATATCGCTTTCCCGCAAGCTGGATGTAGACATCCATCGCTTCCAGTTTCCGGAAAATCGTCCCACGCACAGTACCCTTGGGTACTGCACATCGAACTACAGCTACGATACCGAGAACACAGCTAAGTTGTACCCTTCTCATTGGCGTATTTTGGCACATGGGGAATTATGGAACACCCCTAATTTTTGGACTAGGCTGCGCGGGATTTCATCTCGCCTTGTCCCCATAACCGCGTTTTAGTTACAGCACCCGTGTCCACCAAAAGAATTCCAAGCCAACTCGAGACAGACCCGTGTCCACGTGAGGTGGCACCATGCCACCGTCTATGAGGGCTCAGACGCAGGCGCATAGGCGGAGGACAGAGAAAGCTAATATGGAGGGAGAGCGGCGTCGTCGGGCGTTGGATCTCTTCAAAAAAGGTTATAGTGTCAGGAAGGCGGCTACCCTTAGTGGTATATCAAATACTACAGCGAGGCGCATCAAGAAATGCGCAACCACAGGCGATGACTGTGGCCTCGAGCGACTTCTAGACCCTTCCAATTTTCGTCGCGGTCCTACCCCAATAATTTCACCCCCAGAAGAGGTGCTGGTAGTTCGTAGGCATCCCATCGGTGCCCAGAGAGGTTTTGCGGTTGATAACAAGGGCCTTAAGTCTGTGCTAGCGCAGATCAGCAACGATGGACGCCGCAATTTCAAAAGAGGTGTGCTATACCCAGACACCATTCGCAACTTCAGAGCTCGTCACCGAGAACTGGCATACAAAGTGTCAGAAAATGTTTCTGTTGCTCGTCTCTCAGCGGAAAATGTAACATATAGGCAGTTTGAGGACAGTGTTCGAGAAAATCTTTGCTGAATGTCCAGAACTGCGAAGTGATCCAAGACGCGTTTGGAACTGCGATGAAATAGCTGTCCTTGGGGAGTATGGGAAAAAGATCAGATGCTACGCCTCATCCCAGGGTCACAATGGAGGTGCTAGGATTTCCCTCAGAGATGCAGGGAAGCATCTCACGGCCGGTATTTCCATCGCAGCGGACGGAAATATTGCACCCTTGTTTTTGATAGCATCAGAAAAAAAGTGCAGGTCCAGCTGGAAAATGCCCCTAGCAGTTGACGATTTCACAAATAAGGAAGGAAAATCTCATTGGCTTTGTAATGAAGATTGGTGGCCTGAAGGCACCACTATCGCGGTCACTAAGAGCGGTTCCGTCGATCGTTCTGTTATTGTGGATGTCATCGAGCCCCTCGATAATCATGCCAGGAAGACGATACCTACCTCTGAGAAAACACTCGTTTTGGTCGACGGTCATAGCTCTATACATAGCCAGCAATGGATTGACGAGTGTCATCGTCGTAATATTGCCGTGGTGAAACTTTCAGCTAACACAACGCACATTTTGCAGCCTTGTAATCAATCGACCAAACAAGCAAAAAAAAGTACGAGAGACAAGGAATGACCTGTTGTCTACTAGGCACTTCTCCTGGGCTAATACGGCTATGAAAATCAAGTTCGCCGTCGCAGGACATAAAGCTGTAACTCCAGCAATTGCTCGCAAGTCCTTTGAGGAATCCGGCATTTGGCCCATGAACTTTCAGTTCATGAATTTGTTTGATTCTTGTCCGTCAGGTGCATCGCCAACACACTTAGTACATGGACAGAACCCTCAAAGGGACAGGTTCGGGGTCATGGATGTAGCAGATCAACCTCGGCGACAGGCCGCCATTGTTTTGGCAGAGCGCATAAAGACCTTATTGAATGGGAATATATCTTTGACACGTGCAATTGCGGAAATTGCAGTGCTGATGAATACGACATACGTCGTGAACAAGATATTGTCTACAGCGATAGCTCCGACGCGACAAGCGAGCAACATAACTAATCGAAGGCGACAGACATCCAAGCCCAAATCTGCGATTATATTAACTCAGAGGCCTGGCAATTCGCGTCGAGACAGGAGTAACCTTCCCGTATCCTCACACGGGAGAACGGCTCGGAAGAGCCCAAAGAATCTTCTGTCTTCCTTCAATGCGTCACAAAGTCAGGACAAAGAAAACATGGTACCGGTCAGGGCAGGTGAAGCTAATCAGGGAGGAGAATACGTTGAAGATGAGTTGAGCGATGACATACCTATCGTAGTACTGCGAAAATGGCGCCTCGAGCGTAAAGATCGCTGCTCAGAGAATGATGCTGCAGGGCAGACAAGTGTGGCAGCCCATAGTTTGCTTCACCTTTCGAAAATGCGGTGAGTACCACTAGTGTCTAGACGACAAGCAATTTGACCTCATATGAGGTCAGTCATGGCCTCATATGAGGCCAGCTTTTTTTTGCAAAAATATATAAATTAAATCGAAACTTTAAAACATTCAGTTTGGACACCATTTCTTTAACGTATACGCGCTCGGCAATAACATCTTGCAAAACATTGGGATGGCGGTTTTCAATGCACAGAGAGACTAAGAATCTAATGAAGTATCAATGATGAGTTGACTTTTTAAACAGGCGTTTTGGTTGTGAAGATATCAACATAAAACCTTTTGAGGTTGGTCAAAAAAGGCTCCTTTTTGGGCATTTTAAAAATGGCTGGAGAAGACGTGCAGATCTCACCAAACTCCACCCTTCCACAACGCAGAAGTCAACTGCCGTGTCGAGAGTATCTTTTTTCCATCTTGTTGAGCTAGCACAAGTCGAGAAAAATAAGTTGAAAAGTGACCTCATATGAGGTCAAATGGCCTCATATGAGGTCATTTGTCACCTAGACACTAGAGTAGAACATTTTACAGTGTTCCATAACTCCCCAGCCTTTCACGAGCGCTGGCCGGCGGACTAAAGTTTTCTTCGAAAATCAATGCATTTTTAGGCGCAGTTGTCGATTCTCTGAATGGCGGAAAGTGTTCCACAATATGCCGATGAGAAGGGTACAGTATCTGGAAATGGCCCGTCATACGCGTGCTGCAGGGCGCGAACCGCAGCATAAATGCACCCAAAGCGCCGCAGTTTTTGCATAATCCACGACGATGTCATAAAGGGGCCCACCCCCTGTTAATCAGCAGCACGTCGTCTGTGGCGTGAATGCTAACGCTGGACATCGTGCTTAAAAGACGCTCCATACCCGTTGCAGTGGTGTCCGAGGAAGGCGGGGCGAAAATATGACGAAGGCGAGGATGCAAAGGTTGCGGTGATTTGGGGGCCAGGGTATGTTGGGTCAGAGCGAGGCTGTCGCTGAGGAGGAGGGCAGGTAGGAGGACGAGGACGGGGATAGGGGCCTGGCGTCGGCGAGGGGCGAGCATGGCTGTTCCAGTTAAAAGCCGCGAACGAGTTAGCGTGATAGGGGGTCTGCAAGGTGGACGCGAGGTCGGAGGCGTATAAGAAACCACTCTAGATAGGGTGGTGGGTGAGTCTGTGGAAGTGTGGCAGACACGGAAATGCGTGGGAGGGAGAAACTTTGTGATGGAGACGCCGCAGGATAGAGACCGGTTGCGCAGGTCACGAGTGTTGAGAATAAGAGTTCATCCAAATGGCGTGATCCATTTTTGTTGATCCTGTCATGTGCAATTGCCTCACAAAGGGTGGGGGCGAGACGAAAGGTCGGGAATGAGTGCTTGTGATATGTAGGGCGGAAGGTCAAGGGTTTTAGTGTCTGCGTTAGACTGAGAGACAGCTACTGTCGGTCGTAGCGGAGAAGAAAGAAGTTAGCTACCTTAGAGCGAGCGAGACGAACATCGAAGGAAGAGAGAAGATAGGACGGAATAAACAACTCCATTGAATGCACTCCGCAATAATTGAGCGACATCTACCTGTGTAGACGTCGTTTTGCCGCCTCAACCCGACTCGTGTTCCTGCGAACGACTTGCGCTCTGTGTGAGCTCATCGTCAGAGTCACTACTGTATCTTTCGGTCCACCGTACCGAACAAATCGGACTGTTTATCCGACATTCCGGAATCAAGGGTTTACAGTCTGCTCAATTCGAGAACGAAACACCGCAAGAAAGAATCCGAGAAGATGACTACAACGAGACAGAAGCCATGGGGAAGTATCACTCTTTCTACCTCGAAGCGGGAAGGCATGCATAACTTGTTCGTCGGTTATGCCACTGAGACACCGCAATTGAAAGGGGTGCCTCTTCTTGAGGCTATTCGCGAAGACATCTCATTCATGGAGTTTGTCGATCCAGACGTTGTTTGTAATTACGAAGTCTACAAGAGGATTCGAAAATTCATGAACGACTGAGAAGTTGACACACTCGAGAAATCTCAATCTGGCAAAGGCATTGCAGGTAGAGTTATCTGCGCCATTTGATGTGGAGATAACTTAAATGATGATCTCCAAAAGGCCCTAGCAGTATTTGATTCTATCAAACATGGTGAATGGCAAGGCCATGCGTCTCTGTCTCCAATTGGTGCCGTTCAGACACTTTCCTCATTTGTCCTTCCGTCTCCGACCGGTATTCCCCGCCCCGCTCCTCAAACTACGCAGCCCACTCCCGTTCACACAGGTACTCGTTCCGATCCAACGACTACCCTTAGTAACGCGTGTAGTGCAATACGCACCTGAAAAGGGGGGTGAAAAGAAAGGAAAGTATTTGGATATGAAAAGTAGTCCGGGTTGGGGGACACACGTGTGAATAATTGCACAGCTTTAATTTTTAATTATTTTATTTTATTTAGTTAATTAGTTGGCATTAATTTTGCTGACACTAGATTAGATCTAGGATCTAGCGCCCCGAGCCACTGTAGTGGCTCCGGCTGGGCGATATATACCTTAGCCCTCTGACCACCAAGTCAGTAAAGGTAACCCGAGTTGCCAGAGTTGAATGTCGCCTTGGTCGAAGTCCGTCTCTACCAAGACGCGCCCTTTTACCTAAGCCTACGGCATCCTTTGCGGTCGGGGGTTCCCCTTTTCTTTTTCCTTTATTTCCCTATCATCTTCTACTTCTATCTCTATTTTTCCCTTAATTGTGTTGGTTCCACTGGAGTTGGTTGCGACCGATCCGGTGTAGGTGTTTTAGCCATCGGGCAACACGTTGTGTAGCGCTGCTACTGTTTCAAGTTCCGTAGGAAGGCTGTTGCAACGATGCCTCCGTCGAAGGTCTTGCTGTACAAGACAGAGTTGGTACCACCCACCGCGATTGCGATCGCGCTGGTGAGGGTGTTTTTAGCCATCGGGCAACACGTCGGTAGTAGCGTTGCTACACGGTTACGATCCCGTCGGGTAGTGCTGAACAAGCCCCCGTCGAAGACCTGGAATTATACACAAGGTGCTGAAGACGCTCGTCGAGCATTGGCCTTACAAACCAGCGAACTGCGGTTACATTCTCGTAGACAAGCCCAACCCGCACTCGTCGAGCGCTCAAGTCTTCACAAGTCTCTACTACCATTATCCTCCCGGGCCGGGCATCTTTCCTTACCCCCCCCCCGTCGGAGTTGAGCTACCGTGGGCCGCAAGCCCACTGTTGTCGGACTGAGCAAAAGAAGCAACTACTCGGACTTTCCTCGCCGTTCCTCCCTCCCTCTCTCTTGTCGCGCGCGCGATCCCTAGTAGGTTAGAGCTTATTCACTAACTAGAGAATGCCGAGGCCTGGAAGAAACAACAACAACAACAGATCGCGGTATGTTCTTACCCCGCGTTCAGCACTTTACTGCGCCAAACCAAGATTCAATAAACATACGCTACCCTCGTCCCCGAGTAGGTTGAGGGATTGCAATACTTAAGCTATGGTTTCTGGTAACCGTTTCCCTAGTTCAGCGTGTCAATTCCAGTGTAGGCACCCCTTGAGGAAAGAGGAGTATATCGCGCTCCGTATATCACGCGCCCCTTCAGTGGTAGGCACCAGGTTGAATGTCCAAGTTCTCCCTCCATCGGTCGTGGCATGTGTCACTGTAATGGAAAGAGATCCTCATTACACCATCACATGGTCACGGTTGACAACACAGCCTCAATTGTTTCTTGGCAAAAACCTGGCTTGTCTACAGCTAGACATTGCTTCTCATTCGTCCCATACTTCTCGTTTACCCCATCGCTTCAACAAACAGGCACGGCTGTAGCGGAATCGGTTCCCTGTGGAAAATTGATATACAGGTTGGATATAGGTAAGATATAGGTTTGGGGATGACGGATAGATATAGAATTGATAGGCCCGAAAGATAGAGTTGGGGTATGTCTGGGATACACCTGGGATATCTGTGGGGTATAGCTAGGACAAGGCGGAGATAAGGCTGGGACATGGCTGGGACAGTAGTGGGATTGCAAGGGAACACATCTGCGACACAATAGATTAAATACTAAATACAAAATAAGTAATAATATATTTAATTAAATATATAAATATGGACGTTCATATTAATGTACTAATTTTAAATTATTGTTATACTGTTATTTAATATATTATTTTTATTGATTTTTAATCGCTGGAAGAAATTTACTATTTTTGAGTGCGTATACCGTGGACGTGCAATCTGGGATGAGGGGTGCGTCCAAGTATGATACGTGTGCACAGTGGCGGCGGGATCAAGCTAAGGCAGTGCGGGCCATGTGTGTTCGGTGTGCGCCATATTGCACATACGCGCAGCGATGGCGTGATCGGCATGGATAAAACTTCAGCGGGTCAGGTGGCAATCGCAGCAGGAGATTGAGGCCTTTCAAAACGTCAATTCTTGGTTCATCGCGATGAGGTCGGACGCCAACTCGTAACAAGCAAACAACGGCCCTCTCTGGAACAGCAGACGGGTGCGTTGCTGGTACAATGTCTCGGGCCAGAACTCCGTGGATCGCAGGCCATAGCAACCGCAGTCTATCGCGATTCTGCAGCGTGAGTTCGCACAATAGCTCAATGCAGAACCATGTAACAAAGCCTCTCAGAGGTTCAGAGCGCAAAGCCTGGCTGGCCTTGCGCTCGTCCCGCTCCTTCCATTGCCTTGCCCAGTGTGACTTCCGATTGCCCAGTAACTTCCCGCGCCCGCCCGCGCGCCCGCCTTCTCCCCCGGTGCGCCCCGTTCCCTCATCGTCGTCGTATTGCTCTCCGAGTACTCGTACACGCGCGCGTTGCCGCCTTCGTTCGAGCCCCCGTTCGCGTACCGGCGTTATCGACACCCTCAGCCATCCCTCGGACGATGCCCTCTTTTCCGTTATCACCGCCATAGGTGAGAGTCGGCAGACCACGTCACAGTTCCAGCCTGCGCTCCATCCCGTTCCGCCCACGCTCCACCCTTCCCGGAACCTGTCCTTCAACCAATCTGCTTTCCCACGAAGCCCGTCCCGCAATAAACATCGGTGGAAACCCGCTTTCCACCCGCACCGTTCCCCTACCGTCCCCGCACCGGCCCTTCATCGCACCTCCATCCTCCCTGGCATCCCGAAGATCACAGTACCAAGGTGACCGGGCATGTTTGCGCTGTACGGCGGCGCGCGGTACAACGGCGCGCAGGGCGGCGGGCGTCTGCCATGCGCAGTAAGATGCAGCGCCGTTCATTTGCTTCGAGCGACTTGAGAGGAAGTTGCCCCATCACTGCTGCAGAGCACAAAGTGCCTGCACGCTTTCTGCTGGAGGTCGAGGTCCTCTGAGATGGCAGCGACCTGGTGCTAGACCTGCTTCTTTTCTGATCCCGCCCCGCACTAGCTATACAGAATGTGTTTCCCACGAACCTTGGACAGTATGGCTGACTGCCGGGTCAGTTGGTGCCCTACTACAAACGCGTACGACAAAGAAGGAGACCATGGCCGTTTCATTGACTCGTAAACTTGTTTGCGATTGACAAATGTCATTCCACACTTCACGCCAGCATTGCAGGCTTTTGAAAAAGCCGTGGCTTCTAGCCGTGTTGCGAAGTGAGAGAAATTTTGCTCACTTCAAACGTTTGGTTTCCTGACACCTTGTGTCCTCCTTGCTCAATTTCAAGTGTTAGCAGAACACTCTGATAACCAGAATGTATGCCCCCGTAACGCTAGGATCTGTTTCGCGCAAGAACCGTGACGGCGAGAGCTTGGAAAAGCAAATATCTTGGTCAGCAAGGACGTAAAGTAGCAAGCCGGTGACGTGAAGCACCGGCCAGCGCCATAAGAACAGGAGAATTCCGGGAAGTTATTCACATGGTGCGAGTACTGTCACCAAAAATGACCGTACGGTATGAGAATGCAAAAAATGTCTAGCTCTTGCTGGGAAGAGAGTGAATTATTAATGCTTGATTGCCTTACCAGTGGGCTACTTGCCATATTTTTGTAAGCGAATGTGGACCTTTTCACCTTGCTTTCGGCTGGAAGTGATATCAAAATGACCCCCTGTGCTGTTTAAGTGCAAATAAGCAACCATTTCAAGACACCTTCTTCCCTACCCCCGCGCCTCGAAATGGTAGTACACGGCGGTGCCGCGCCGTTCTTCTCGGCGTGCAACTCGTACGACATGAAGGTCGTCACGCAGTGCTAATCCCCTCCTACCCCGTCCTCAAATCCTGCGTCACTCAGTCACGCCGCTGCAGTTTCTCAGACATGGCATTCAATATCCTTGTGGCATTCGAAGCTATCCACTCTGCTAATTCTTTTCGGCTCTCAGGCTGAATCGACGTCTTCCTTGCAGCGCGCCACGTCAAAGCAAATTATTTCCAATTATGAGACAATCAGTCCAGTTGGATACTTGACGGTCGGCGGCGAAATTACTAAGAGTTTTCCTCCCTCGAAGATACATGGGGCGAAATGGACGATGACTTTGCAGCCGCAGCCGAGCATATTAAGGACGCTGCAAGCTTGCATGTATTCAACTTCGATGACCACAAATGCAGTGTCTTGAAACAGACTCGGCAACGCTGGACATTGTCTTGGTAAAGAGCAGCGCCATTTACTTCATCAGAAACATGTAATGGCTTTTTCGCAGTTTCTGATACGCAATTGATCGGTCTCCGCCCCAGTAGTTCGAGCTACTGTTCCGTGCTGCCTGCAGGTTTCTTGCACACGGGTATCGGTCTGAGGGAATAAGATACCCGAATGAAACACACACACCTTCCAGAAAAAACAATCACGCGTGATCCGAATGGAGCTGCAGCTCTCGTATCTGTCTCGCGGCCGGACTAGGGCTTCTGCTTCGCAGTAATCGAGGAGAATATGGCACCCCTTCATCTGAAGTGGCTCGCCAAAAACGAGTAGGCAACGAAGAAACCGTTTTGTATTACATGCCGGATGGTCTCCATCCAATTACGCCCTCATCACATTGAAATCGAACGACGATGCACAATTGAATTGTCAGTTGCCGCCACAGCACCACACTGAAGCGAGGGATGGACAGGACGTACCGACGATAGTCACATATTTTACGTTCCAAAATGGCCATGTCAGTCGAAGTATTGGGAGAGCAGTGGACAGAAAGAAGGCATTGGTCAATAACTCAGTTACACAGAAGAGAGTGGCGAAGAATGTTGCAGTAGAACAGTACGCAAAATTCACATGTTCGCATACCTACAAGCAGAAAACTCATGAACATTACCGGACGGCGTTCGGCTGTACAAAAATTCTGAACCCGGGTCAGTAGTCTTACAGGCGGGTGTGCATGGCAGCGAGTCAGGGTGATTGCTCGAAAGTTCGGACGGAACAGACTATGGTTGGCCATACCGAAAGGGCGCAACAAGCGGCCAACAACAACAAACGAACTTGCCAACGACGGAAGGGAGGACGGGGTTATTTCTGTTCGATAGGAAATAAGGTGAGGCTGTAGAGTAGTGAAGCTGAATGAAGCGTACTGCCGCCTGCAGAAGAGATGAACGGGTAGGAGAAGAAGGGATATGATCAGAAGAAGTGGGCGCAGGATGCAGGACGGAGAGAAAGGGGTGAAGGGTTTCGGTTGGGTTAATTGGAGGGCCTTGAATATACGTGTGTATATTTGGGCAGAGGTGTCACCCGTGTGCCCTTCGCTACTGGGCGGCGTCCTGGTTGAGAGGTACATGTGCGAGGGAGAGCGCGAGAGCTGCGGAAGGGCGGGTTGGGAGGAGCTCAAGGGGCAGGAGTGGCGGCTTTTGGCGCGGTGGCGAATGCAGGCATGGCTCTCTCGCAGGGAGTAGATGCCAGCTGCGGTAATTAAAGGTGCGGCTGGCTCGTTTTGAGTCCTTCTGTTTCTCCAGCCTGAAGCGAAAAGTGTTCATTGCTGTGATCCAAATTGCTGTGATCCACACTGTGTTTTAGCTGTACACAGTATGATTGGTCAAATGCACGAAATCTATGACGTGGCCCACCAGTGCTTTCCAAAAAATTCAACTTCATCCCCTGATGTGCATTTTTTCCGGAATAACTTCCCCTTCAACTGTTAACAGCTGCAGGACAAGTATCCTCGCCCTCCCTCCACATACTGCACATACCTTACACACACAACTGTTGCAGATAGATGCCCCGCCCTCATCCGGCTCCCCCCATCCCCCCACCTTCACCATGTCCACCTCCCCCCTTCCCCCTCCCAAACCCGGACGCCTACCGCAAACCATACCACCTCTCCTTTGTTTTCCGTCCCCCCTTACCCCCACCCCGCCCTGCTCCGCCCCACCGGTCCCTATGTCCACTGCCGCCTCCAAGCACGGCCGCCGCCCCGTCTCCACCATGCGCAGCCCCGCTGCGACCGTCGCCCCTGCTGATCCCACCGTCGCTACCGGTATCACTGTCCCTGCTGATCCCACCGCCCCCTCTAACTCCTGCCGCGGCCGGCACATCACGCCACAGCCATCCATGCCTGTGGCTCCGTCCGGCGCCGCGGCCGCGTCGGCCGCGCCGTCCGACGACGACGGCGCCACCTACGAAGCGCGCACGGCCGCGCGCGTCTCGCGCACAGGCATCGTCGAGCGTAGCGCCTCGGCGGCGTGCCAGCGGGACCTGTCGCTTAATCCGCGCCCGCCGTTGACGCTTGAGCCGTACGCCCTTAAGAGATCTATGAGTACGAAGCTCAGGTGAAGGAGAGTGAAGAAAGTTGTTCTCGAGCGTTATTGGAAATGGCTGTGCTAGAAAAAACGCAGGTCAAGGCTTCCCACGAAGCCAGCGAAGCCGAAACCCCTTCTTGACAAGCAGACGAGACCACAAAAGGAGCAAGCAGGAAGATGAAAATCGTTCATGACGACATGGCTCAAGTAAAATTTAAAAGCCGTCAGCGCCACACTGAGCACATCCAGGCTCAAGAAAAATTCTTTATGCCTACAAAGAGATGGGAAAGGCAACATGGCCGAATTATTGGCACAGGCGCGAAGTACGGGGGGTTTCTGCCTGAGAATGTCGACCTCTGCGTCGAATCGTCTAGCGTATGGCATGGATAACCCACAACCCAGAAACGAAGATTGGAAATGAACAAGGACAGCCCGGAGCGCACAGCGGCTGAAATAGAAACTGACTGCCTTGGCTCAAAGATGAAGAACGATTAAACGGCTTTATGCCTCAAATGCCATCAGAAGTACTTCTAAGTAGCGTTTCTGTGGAACATCGTTTAAAAGACGGCGCATGGGAGAAGCTGAGCCTCATTCACAACGAAGTCCTCTCAGATTGTGGATCTTTGCATCGAAGATCTCTTTCCTGATCGGGTCAAGAAAATATCTTCGTCCCAAGTGATCAAAAAAGCCAATAACGCGCTTCACACACGAGAGAGGCTCTGTAGTCTTACTTGTATCTTTGACACTGCCTTTTCGCTTTCCCTTCAACCTCGTGGACACGGTCCCAGACGCCTGCCCATATTGCAGCCCTTTCTGCCATTCGATTGAAGCCAGTTTGATGTCTACAATAATTTCCTTCTCTGCTCTTCTTGAAAAGCCAACAGTAACCATTAGCAAGTCAACGATACGTCCATAATATACATCACGGCTTTTGTCGTCCTGGGGCAAGCTTTGATCTATTTTATCAGAGTGGTCATGATCTGACTCATATTCGGCGGCTATCCAGCACTTTTGACGCGCAATAAATCCCTGGCGTGACTGTTTGAGTTCCCTCTTGGTGTATGCTCCGCTCGATTCTATGTGAAACTGAACCGGATGTTCTCCCAGTCGTGCTCTATTATGAGACCTTAAACACAGAATTCTGATATCTTCACCGGACGTTAACGCAAGAACGCCTTCAAAACAGTTTGTAATTTTGTCGCAAGAACAGTATCGGATGTCTTCAATTCCTCTCCTTTTCCCAATAGCTTGCCAGGTGCAAGGCAAGGTCTTTCTGGAAAATTGTAATGGTCCTCTCCATCACAGAGAGCTCTGTGTGCCATTGTAGCTTCCAAGTAGGTTGCAGATTTGGACGTTCTACAGCCTAGTTCAATATCATTGTCATTCGCGCTGTCGTGCTGTCCCAAATCACCACGGAGTCCACCCGAGACCATTCGAAACGCAAAGAGCTTGCGTGATGAATGGAATAGATTTGCTTCTGGGCGTGCACGTGACTTTGCGTGCTTGCCCAGCTCACCTATTAGCCGTTCTGGTAGAAATTGGGAGACGTTCAGCAACGGCCCCGAAGCCTCAAGCATCTCTGGTAAATGCAGGATGGCATGAGTCGACGGCGTGAAGCAAAATGCATGATCCTGGTCTATGAAGAACAAATCGGTAAACAGCGCGTGAGCTTGTTGAACTAGAATTGTGAGATGTTGGATGGATGCCGTTGGCGGTGTTGGGTCATGGACAATTTCCAAGAGATCTCGTGTGTGCTTCCATAGCGTCGTCAGTCTCCGGTCAATTCCCCTTCCCGAGAAGACTATTGTGGCATAGTAAAGAGCAAAACTCTTAAATGTTTCGGCCTTGTACATGTAACGTTTATCTAATCGCAGTGGTGCGCGACCCCAGGAAGTCGGGAAACCTCTCGTGGCTTCTTCCAACGACAGGTTGATTTCCATTTCAACCCCTTCATTGACGACAAATTTAGATTTCGAACTTCGCGTTTTATCGTGTATGCCAAGGCAGAGGTCAAGCAGATGACGCACCCAACCAAGCAAACAAAGATGCATGGGGTCGTAGGGGAACGCGTTGCAAAAGTCAATTCTCAACTGAGAGATCTGCAGTCTTCTTTTGATACCTGTTTCCCTAGTGGTTTTACTATTTGATTTTCCTGCATACAGAGGTTCGTATTTGAACTCCCTATCGAGTAAATCCCAAACAGCTTCCGTTTGATGGTTTGTTCTCGGATTTGGACATTTCAAATTCATCCATCCAACAAACCCTGGCCCTCCTCTCATCGCCAGACGTCGGATCTCTGCATTTCCACAGGGAACAAGGTTCCTTCCCACGCTCGTTTTGTGACAGTACCTGCAAGGTTTTTTCGCCATGTGGCCAGCATATCCGCTCAGTTTGGTACCAGCGGGCCAATCGGATGTAAAACAAAACAGAAACCCCCGTAGCATCCTTCTTTTCCGATCTGCACATGTCACCACAATGCCTTTCTCTAGCTCCTTCAGGTCCTCTATAAATGGAATTATGAACGTTTCAAAGTAATCAGGATCGTGAGAACCGGGGATGAATCCCGACAGGATGCAGTTGGCAGCTCTAAAGCGATGTTCGCATTCAATGTTGAGTGTAGTGAATAATATACGTCAGCAGCTGTGCTCTCCCTGGGGACCAGTGAATACTTGAAATCCATCTGTCGACATGTTCAGGAAAACGAATAAGTGTAGTTCGGGATCGTAGTTTCTCATGACGTCTGTGAACCGATCGCGGAACATCGTACCATCATAGTAATCAAACAATACAGTTGGGTTTTCGTACGTAAGGGCTGTATGTGCCCTCTTGCAACCATCTGCTAATTCTTGAAATGACTTATCCTCTAAACATAGTGCACGCAACTGCTCAGATGGCTTGAAGTACCAAAACTTGTTTTCCGGGACGACGCTTCGTTTGCATCCAGGGCTCTTGCAGCGCACTGCGCCGTGTAGGGGACCGCTAGCGACCATGTGACCTTCGGGGCACGTGGGCAGAAAGTACGCATCGACACCACAACGTTCCTTGGCATATTCCACAAGTTGATAATGAGAATATTCTGCTCCCACTACTGCTGTGGCGAGAAGTTTTTCGCTCAACTCTCTCGAGGTACACGAAATAGCAAGAATTTGTAGAACTTCCTGTAGGCGCTTCAGCTCCCGTTCTTTTCCCGACTGTCTCCCAAAATGCATATCTCGCGTACTTGGAGCTACATCAATGGATCCTTGGTTCTCTTCAGAGCCGAAAAATGCCAGCTCCTCAATTGATTTATGGTCGGGTTCAGCAGTAGACTGACGATCAAAAGCGCTTCTATATTTCATTTGGCATGTTTCCGATGATTCTCTCTGTACGGAAACTTGTGGATCGCTCTCATCGGAACCGTGGCTCTGGTGTGAGCTCTCTGATCCCCAGCGAGAAAAAACTGCATGCTCTGTGACCGCATTCCTTGCTCTTTTGCGGGGTGTTTCTGGATCAAGAGAAGGCGACGATACAATCAAACTGTCTCCGTAGGTTGAGTAAAATGGGGTTCTCGCGCTGGGGGACAGAGGGGTGGACGGTGACGATTCCGACCGTGAGATGCCAGGCCATATTTCGATGCTGAGGGGTTGTCCGTCTACACTCTGAGTCGATCTTGATTGCGGTGAAGGGCTGACCATTTCCAGGTGTTGTGCAATGTACAGCTTCCAAATGGTTGAGTCGGCCAAAATGCACAAAGTAGAAGCTGAGGTAAATAGTAAAGCCCTGAAACTTTGTATTCTTTCGCTTCGGATTTTGTTTCGCTTCAGTTAGCAAAACGAATACTTTTTGCGTTTATCACTCCCTTCCGTAGAAGCAGAATGATGCGCAAGTCTTTCTTATCTCCAAACTCTACAGACTACGGTCCGTCGATATCATCCCCGTTCCATCTTCTTGTTCCCTTTTTCTCCAATTTGTGCCAATTGCACGCACTGTTGCCTTCAACCAGTCACATCTCAAACCCGCACATGACTGGGGATGGTCGTGACAGAATTCGCGGGGAGCAGGGGCCCATGCCACGTGACGGTCGTGATAGAGGTCGTAGAGAATACAGACCCCCGAACCCTGATGCAGGTGTTCTGAAGATTCCAGGTGCAGCCATTACGCGACGGGAGAAAAAGTGCAACCCAGGAGCACGCGGTTCACGTCGAAGTGCGCAAGAAATTTTTAATCGAGCATACGCAGAATGGAAACAAGTGGAGTACAGCGACCACACCAACCCCATCGATGCCTCCAGGTGCAGGCAGATCAAAAAGAAGATCCGTAATGCGCTGTACAACGAGGGATCAGATCGCATCCAAGAGGGAAATTTGACCTATCGCGAGGCAACTAAGAAGCACGGAACAAAACTGCATCACGTCCGGAAGAGATTGGATGGCGCCTTCACGGATCTTGAGCTTGCCGAAGACTCTTGGGCAGCTGATTTTTTCATTCAAGACGTATTTCAATCTGATCGCTCGTACAAATCGGCAGGGCTAGAATGGGTCCACCCTCGCCGTCGTTTCACTGAAACACTTGGCTTCCGCAGGAACTCCAGTAACCGGGATATTGAAGAGTGTCTAGATGAGGGGCCGGACCCCCACCACGATTTTAACCCTTCTGGAAGTGTTAATGGTAACGTATTGTCCAACGAATCCGAAGAGGAGAGATATGAGAGTTTCTCTAACGAGTCCGATGACGACATCCTGCCAGCACCTCCGACATGTAGCCCACGTGGCAAGAAAGCGCTAAAAGGAATGAATAGTTTTGATCGCAATGCACCTTTCACTACGTCACGACCTGCACGTCGTAGAGTCGACATAAATGACTGTCGCACAAAACAACCGTCACCTAGATGGAGGAAGTCACCCGGAAGGCAGTTGCATGCAGTTAATAACTCTGTCCGGCCGCAGGTGTCCGAAACGACTTGGAAGAGAAGCAAAGCAGCCGGGAAGCGCCGCAAGCGCAGTTCGGATTCAACCGAAACGGAAAGCGGAAGGACTAAACGGCGCCGAGTTGGTAGAAACGGGAACTCTCTGCGCGAATAGTTAAACACTTTCATTTTTGATACTGAGTTTCACTGTTATAAATTCTTGGTCAATTGGAGAACATCCGGGTCCGGTGGGGCCTCGAAGACGTTGCGGTCGGTGACGATCTCTATGGCGTAGGGGAAGAGCGGGTTGCGGCGCATGTGTTCCAGGGAGCGCCTGACCGTTTCGAACGGGTACCGCTTATTGAGGCCACACCAGACGATTCGGAAGGCGAGGAGTGGGCGGTGCGGGGGAAGTGGTCGAGGCGGTTGCTTAAGCAGTACCAGAAGGAGCCGACGAGGGTGGCCACGTAGATGGGCAGAGAGATGACCAAGAAGAAGTGCCGGTGGCGGCAACCCAGGTGAGAACGACGAGACGGGGCAGAATGATGGGGCCGCGGAAGGGGATGTAGCGGAAGTGTTCTGGCATGGGGCCGCGGAAGCGTGAAGAGTGGGGAGACCATCTCGACGTCGGTTAAGTCGGCGGCGTGGTTCTTAGGTGGGGATCTGGACGATGAGGCGGCGCGGCCGTCAGAAGAAGGGTTCAGCACGTGCAGCCGGATCGTGGCCATAGTGAGGGGAGGCGAGGATGCAGGGAGAGGAGGAGAGGACGAAGCAAGGGGTCTAAAAGGACTTGGAAGAGAATCAAAGCAGCCGGTAAGCGTAGCAAGCGCAATTCGGATTCAACGGATATGGAAATCGAAAAAACTAAAGGGCGCCGAGCTGGTATCAACAGGAACCATCTAGGCGAATAGTCAAACATTCATTAAACTTACATTTTTGAAACTGAATTTCACTCTTATAAATTCTTTGTCAATTTGGAGATTTTTCGGATATGATTTGCATAACGTTGCAGGAATGAAGTTAAATCCTTTGTTGATCCGGCATATATCCATCTCATATCAGCCAATGTGATCTATATCCACCAAACATCCAATCTGGATCTGCTCGTCGGACCAGCCTGCGCCCTGTTCACTGGAAATCTATCCGACATTTATCCCACCTATATCTAAATTTCCAAAGCTGTATCTGATCTATATCCCAGCTGTATCTCGATTTCCTATAGGTGGTTACCCGAAGTGTTTGACGTGCCGATTGCGCCAAATTCCGCGATTAATCTCGCCGCTCCTCGCGACTTGCGGTAGCGCTATCGCATTCTTCTGACTTCGATCCACGCGGCGCCGCTTCTTTTCACCGCCTGTGCGCTGCTGAGCCTTGGAACCTAGTGCCGTCTGTTCCCATTACTCAGCCATAGATTGGACTTCCCCCGATCAAAAACCACACTAACTTCCCCAACTTATGCACGGCTCCCCACTGGGGCTCGAGAAACCCATTGAGCCACCTTGCACTCTGCATTCCCTTCCATCATGCCGGTGAGTGCCTTGCTCTGAGTGAGCTTAGTGAGGGCGTCTGCTGGGTTGTTCACACCGGGGACATGAGCTACACAGTCGATCTCATGGCGGTCGTACGCCTCACGAATTGCCGCCATGTCGATCATGAGGCGGCGCTCAGTAGAATATGACTTTCGAGTGACCATGTCAAAAAGCCCTCTACTATCAGTCTTCATTATCAGCTGGATGCGCTTCCTTAAAATGTGTTGCAGATCATGCTTCAAGATAAATGCTGCGTCAAACCCTGCAGTGAAAGCTAGGATCTCCCCGGCCAGGGACGAGTGCGTGACGCGGCGGCACTTCCTGCTGCAGTAGTCAACAATGTTGCAATTGCCGTTCACATCGCGGAGTGCTATCACGTATCCGAGCTGGCTGGAGAGGTCCGGATTATTAGCCAAAGATGCATCGGTATACACCTCGATTGACACAGTATTCAGATCCAACTTGGGAATTGCGATGCCCTTTTCTGCAGTCTTGAGTACATACTTGATGACCTGGTTCGCTGCCTTGACGTTCTCGACTCCGTAGTCTCGCTCTCGAGCCTGCGCCAACTTGGCCACCGCGCAGCAGATGTCCGGCCTAGAATTGACGAGCCAAGCCAGCTTCGCTCTCATACTTCTGAACTCTTTGTAGTCTGCAGCTTCGTCCATCTTTTTCAGCTTGCGTGCATATGACTCCTGAGTCAACATCGCTTCTCCTCCCTCTTGCTTGACATGGATGCCTGCAAAGACCACATTTTCCATCACCCGTTCCTTGCTTTTGAAGCGGTCCACCGTTTGACGAGTGTGATCCAGAAACTGGTCCGTTCCACACTGGAGCGTATCGTCTACGACGACTCCAGATAATCCCTCCAGGCCTACCTCGCTTCTGTTGAAGAAGAAGCTTAGGTCACCGCATGTAGTGTCCATTCCTGGATCCATCTTATGGTGCCTTGACGATGTAGACCCCCAATAATCTCCGCTATCGGATAGTCCGTACAATGGCTTGATGAGCCGAAATCCTTGATGCTTGGGTAGGTTGAGCTCTTTTGGCGGTATCAAGTAGACATTTCTCTTGAGCGGCGAGTCAGCTTGGACGTATGCCTGGGTTATGTCATGAGCCCATATTTTATATCCGAACATTACCGCGATTGATGTGATTACCCGGATCGACCTGTGGTGAAGGGTAGTCGTATCGTGAACGACATTAAACTTATCGCGGTCTGTGTGACCCTGCACGACCATTGGCGCCTTCGCTATTTCCTGGTCCGTACCCACGTGTTTCAGTGCCAACGCGAATCTCGAGCCCATGACATTAGCGCCGGTTGGTATGTCTCTGAGATCGACGTTCTCCCATGTGCCCATTTCCTCAAGCCCCTGCAACTCGCTCCGCCTTGCCCTATCGAACCTGTCCTCCTTCCGGCGCGAGTCATTGAACGAAAGTACCTCAGTTAGGTGAATGTACTGTTCCTCCCCAAATATGTCTCCCGAGTAAAATTCATCTCGCTGGTCTTCCATCAGCACCAGGTATTCATCATCGCAGTCGCTCTCTTTGTAGTTCGGATCCCTTAGGAAGTCGTCTTCCTCACTTTCGCTGTCCGTGTCGTCCTCTCTGTATTTTAACAAGGGAGGCATTGAATCGCCGTCGTTCGGGTCATGATCGGGCGGGATTTCGCCTGCTATAAACGGCTTCACAGCGGACGTATTAAACTCTCTCGGACTGCCCCGCTCATCTGAGATCGTTATGACCTTCCCCTCGATCTTTAGTACTGAATACGGCCCGGTCCACTTACTGTGCTTGCCACACATCCCCAGTTTCCTGTATATGAGTACCGGATCCCCCTCCGACAGGATGGCGTGGGCTGCTTTCCGTGCCTTTCTCTGTAGCACAGTGCGTATCCGTTGCTTAGCGACAATGGTTTCCATTTCGAGACGCGCCGTTTGCATCATGCTCATGCGCGTCTCTTGATTGGGGTGGCCGATATCTCCTGTTGCTATCCTGGGAAGCGTGCCGAAAACTAGTAGGCTTGGTACTAAACCGTCTGGCCCGCAAGTGTCATTCATAGCCTTCGTTGCTAGAGACAATTTCAACTCTCTTGATGCAGCCGGGTGGTCGCGGTGTATCTTCATGTAGATTCTACGCAAGGTATCGTGGTACCTTTCACCCACGCTCATAGAGTTGGAACTTTTCACCGGAGTTATCTCCACGGCCATACCTGAGCTATCTGCGTGCTTGTTCCATTTCGCAGAGGTGAATACAGACCTGTGATCTGCCTTGACCGAGTCTGGGAAACCTACGTAGGTTGACACCCAACATGTCAAGAATGCGTTCCACACGTCTTCTGTAGATTACCCTCCCAAGAACGTCGCAGCAGAGTATCGAGTGTCTGCGTCTATGAGATGTAGCACCGGCTCGCTGGTAATCCACATTAGATCTAAGATTACTTGACGATTAAAGACTATACCTCCCGGTACTGTAGCCTTGAACGTAGTTGGTCTTGGGGTGTGGTACTGGCAGGTCCTACACTGCGCAGCTATCTGCTCGAGAATCTTACTAGTTTCCGCTGTCGCATCTTGTGAGTTTGCGCGACGGATAAGATTAATCAGCTTCTCCGTGGACGGGTGATATAAACCGAGATGCATCTTCTTTAGCTCGCTTACGGTGAAGAGTACCTCTTCTTCCCATTTGTAATATACATGCCCGTTGATTCGCTGTAAAGGGATAGCCCAGCCCAACTTATCGTGCACCAACAAGTTTTGGACGTTGTTCACGTACACCGTGAACTTGTCCATGGCGTCGAGGCCAATGAGTAGACGGACATTTGGGTGAACGACGTCCACCTTCCGTTCTAGATATGCATTTCCGGGGAGTGGTATTCGAACCACTATCGTCCCGAGGCTCTTCGCTTTGTCGCGTCCGAATCTGAATGTCCTCTGCGATTTCCCTGGATTGAACTTGAAGCCTGCAAATCGCGCGTACGCCTTCGCCTGCTGAGCCCCGCATACCGAAGTAGACGCGCCCGTGTCTAGACATGCGCCTTGAAATGTCTGGTTTCCCGGTCGGTTCGAAGCGTGTGTGTGAAGGAGAGGGGCTTCGCTCGGTATCTGCAGTACCTTTTGTCTGCTCTCCTCTTCGGATCGATTTCTGACCCTGGATACTGTAAACGATGCAATGCTGTATTTCAGCCCTACGCTTGTCCCATCTGTATTATTGATCGATGCTTGATTGGCTGTTCCCGGTGTTGTGCAGATCCAGATGGAATCTTGCTGCATTTTGGCGGGATCTGCCAAATTGTTTTCTCGTGTTTTAATGGATGGTTCGCCGTCGGTGAAGGCCACCCCGAACTGCTCTGTGTAACCTTCTTCTTCATCCGACTCAGAATAATCCCCTTCATAGGCCAGACCGTCGGTCAGGCCGTCGTACGTGCTCTCTTCGCTGTCTCCGCCCCCGGTAGCGAACGCGATTGCTTCTCCCTCTTTCGACGCGCTTACCTCTTCTTCTTTCCCTTCTTGTGAACCGTCCAGGACCTCGTTCCAATTTTCTCCATATTGGATCTTTAGATCCTGTATGACCTCTGCTGCTGCGGCCATTGAGGTGGCCGAGTTTATTGCTCGCAGAGCTTTCTGGCCGTCGGTCGCGTAGCTGCGCTTACCCTTGCAGGTTGGGCAGTCTACGCGGCGGTACCCGAACTTGCCACACCCGAAGCATATTCCGTTGAACTGCTTCGGGGTGCTGTTCCTGTCAACGAATGGCCTGTATTTAGGGTTGGGTCTAGGGTTCCCATACGTGTCTCCGAATAGCACGTTACCTAAAGACTTGTCGCCGATCCTGCCTCTCGTGGTCTTGGAGCTCCCTCCTTTCATATCTGCCGCTCTTTTTTCTTCTATGGCTTGAGCCCTCAGAGTAGCATACATCGTGGCGAAGTCGAGTTCGCTTGCCCGTGCGGTCGTGGGTCTTGCCCATCGATACGACCTCACAGCATACTTGAGCCAACGTTTCTGCTCTTCTTCGGTTTGCAAGTTTTTGGGCACTAAGTTGATATGTTTGATGATTTCGTCTCTGACGTGCTTTAGACCTTGTACGATCGAACCTTTCTCGTTGGCTGAGTTGTATAACGACAGCGAATTGAGGTACTCAACGGTCGCCTCTTGTGCTTCCCTACCGTGAAACGTGTCCAAGACGAACTTGTTCACATCTTCACAGCACTTGAACTTCGCTGGGTCACTCTTGAGCTTTCTCTTATAGTACGTTCTTGCTTCTCCTGCCAATATGTTTTCTATGTTGCGAAGCGCGGCGTCCTCGGAGACGCCCCACTCAAATGCACACGACATATACGATGTGTAAATGTCCTCCCAGTTTTCACCCTCGTCTCCGCCGTATTTATCCGAACGATCTTTGAAACGTGTACTGAGTTTGCTCAGCACGCCTATCGTTTGTGTCCATGTCGGCTGTCCATTTCGTGCGAGACTCGGGGCGTTGCGGTGGTCTTGAGGCTGTTGGGCTACCTGTTCTTGCCCTGAATTGTCCCCCCCTCTCGGCTTGGTTTCATGGTACGGTGCCTTGAATCTGTAAGGCGGGTATGCTGGTTCTGCTGGTGGTGACTCTTTAGGCATAGCGATCATTGTCTCTGCGGGTTCTGGTGTCAGATTGCTCTTCCTCGTCGTCGCGAGTTGTGTGGTCGGCTGACTTCCGTGTGGTGACGGGTACCCTTCCGAGCTGTACGAACGAGTGGTCTCACTTCGCCTTAAGACTATGTTTTTCATACCGTCTTCTACTAGCTCTCGGCACAGGTCCAGTGCGTCTTTGGTCGCTTGCTATTCCCCGTAGAATTGTGCAAGTGCCTTCTTTATCTGCAGGTCGCGTCGCTTCTGGATTGCGCATCCTTGCGCTTGTATCAGATCTCGGATTTCCTTATACATCCTGGGAGCGTTGCGGCCGTTCAGTGCTTCTTTGGAGAATAGGGTCTCCGGTGGGAGTTGCTCCAAGTAAGACTCCTGCAGCTGTTCTCCCGTCGTGTTCTTCGTGACCACTTCCTCCATCCATCGCCAAATGTACTCTTGCTTCACGAATCTTGCGTCCGCTTTCCATGCCAGATTGCGTACCGCCGAGGAAGGCCCCGCAAGACTGCTAGCTGGGTCACCTTCGCCTGAACTGTGTGAAGACATCTTACCAAGTTAGTTGCCGTAGTCCAGCGCCAGCTGACGATTCCGGAATGTTGTCGGACTGAGCAAAGCAAGCAACTACTCGGACTTTCCTCGCCGTTCCCCCCTCCCTCTCTCTTGTCGCGCGCGCGCTCCCTAGTAGGTTAGAGCTTATTCACTAACTAGAGAATGCCGAGGCCTGGAAGAAACAACGACAACAACAGATCGCGGTATGTTCTTACCCCGCGTTCAGCACTTTACTGCGCCAAACCAAGATTCAATAAACATACGCTACCCTCGTCCCCGAGTAGGTTGAGGGATTGCAATACTTAAGCTATGGTTTCTGGTAACTGTTTCCCTAGTTCAGCGTGTCAATTCCAGTGTAGGCACCCCTTGAGGAAAGAGGAGTATATCGCGCTCCGTATATCACGCGCCCCCTCAGTGGTAGGCACCAGGTTGAATGTCCAAGTTCTCCCTCCATCGGTCGTGGCATGTGTCACTGTAATGGAAAGAGATCCTCATTACACCATCACATGGTCACGGTTGACAACACCCACACAAGGGGAAAGGGAGTCTCGAACGCTCCGTAGCGCGTACCATCGGCATTAGTTGTTGCTGTTGTTGTTTTTCTTCTTTTTGTTTGACCGTCGGACTGTGTTCGCGGCCTGCCAGGTACATTGCACTACAACGCGTACCGAGACGAGAAGCAGAAGTTCACAGGAGATAACGAACAAGATTGGTCCACGAAACTGGCTCGCTACAATCTGCTCTGTATGGACAACAACATTCGTGCTGCATATAAAGTTCGCCACATGCACCATTTGCTGGAAGACGGAGCCCTTCAATTTTATATTAACGAAATTGAGGGGAAGCATGACAATTGAGGGGCTGTGGTTCAGCTTTTCCACAACCGCTACTCCTCCGCTGCCCGGAGAGAGAAAATGTCCAACCGTTTGCAAGCTCTGAATATCGCTAATTTCGAGTCTAGCGAATGCCCCCAAACTGAGGCATTGCGAAAGGTTGTATAAGAAATTGACCGACTATCGCCAATGTCTCACTCCGAGTGTCAATCGGATCGCGCCAAGCGTATTGTCTTACAGAACGCCGTCCGTGGTCGCGATTGGGCTTTCATTGTTCTCTCTAACTCGTACGCTGCTTCTCTCAAATACAAAGAGCTACTAAATCAACTTGAGAATGCGCAGCAGCAAACCGTTTTCCATCGATCCGTGAAGGAAGATGACGTAAATACCGAATTTCGACCCTCACGTTGGAAAAATCCTGCCAACACGACCTACGCTGATCAGTGCCGATATGCACGCACGCCTACCAGCAGTCGCAATATTGTGCCTCGCTCCGGTCTTTTTGAACGATCCCCGACCACTTCCATGTATGATGGCAGTGCCTCGCCGACAAAAGGCACTGCTCTACAACGCCACTTCACCCCAGGCGCCGGAACATGCCACAACTGCGGTTTGCCGCATTGTCGCTGGTTCGCTGTAAGAAGCCCTTGGACATGAGCCGAGTCATTGCCAACCGCCAGAAAGCCCGTGCGCAAGAGGCCAGCGTAGTCGTCAACACCAACGTTGCCGACATTGTCCACGACCTATCTTCCGAGCTACGCGAAGCGCTGGTGGTTTCTCATGCCGGAGATGGCACTGTAGTGCAATATGTGGCGACTCGAGATGCCCTTTTCTTTACTTTCGCTCTCCTCTATCCTATCCCTAATATACTCCGCACCGTCCCCGCTGCCCGCGGTGTCCGTCGTGTCCACCTGTCCACGTGGACAGGTTGCGTCCTGACACAATACAGGGCTCTACAGGGGGGTGAAGTGAAAGGAAAATATTTGGATATGACAAGTAGTCCGGGTTGGGGGACACACGTGTGAATAATTGCACAGTTTTAATTTTTAATTATTTTATTTTATTTAGTTAATTAGTTAGCATTAATTTTGCTGACTTTACATTAGATCTAGGATCTAGCGCCGCGAGCTACTGCAGTGGCTCCAGCGGGGCGATGTATACCTTAGCCCACTGACTACCAAGTCAGTAAAGGTAACCCGAGTTGCCAGAGTCTGATATCGCCTTGGTCGAAGTCCGTCTTTTACAAGACATTCCCTTCTACTACAGATTACTTTATCCTTTGCGCTCGGGGTTTCTCTTTCCTTTTCCTTTATTTCCCTATCCTTTTCTATCTCTAATTCTACCTATTTCTCTTATCTTGTGTTGGTACCATCGGTATTGGTTGCGACCGAACCGGTGTAGGTGTCTTGGCCATCGGGCGACACAGCTGGTGTAGCGCTGCTACTGTGACCTATTTTCCGACGGAGACTGTTGCAACGACGTCTCCCTCGAAGGGCTTTGTCGTGTGTACGAGCCAGTGTTGGTGCCATCGGCCTCAGTTGTGACCAAACCGGTGAAGGTGTTTCGAGCCATCGGGCGGCACAGTTGGTGTAGCGTTGCTACTTTCATTTCATCCCGTCGGGCTGCGTTGTGACGCCCACCTCGAAGGCCTTGTCGCGTTACAAGGTGTCGAATAAGCTCAACGAGCATTGGCCTTACAAGCCAGTGGAACCGGGGTACCTAAGTACACGCCCCGCCCCACACTCGTCGAGCAGTCCTCTTCGCATGGCTCTACCACATCGATCCCAGGCCGGGCTGTTTCTCTGTGCCCCCCCTATCAGGGATCTGAGCTACTACGAGTCGCAAGCTCGTTTAAACGGGGAAGGGAGAGTCGGACACTCTGTAGCGCTGTGCCGTCGGCAGTTGTTCTTTTTGTTGCTGTTGTTGTTTTTGCTGGACCATCAGACCGCGGTCTCTGCCTGACAGGCGTATTGCACTACAGGCACTCATGACAGTGATGAAGATCTGACGCCCACGATCGCTGATGTACAATCGGAGTTCCATGACGACTTGAAAGAAGCCTCTTTCCAACATGCAAATCGCCGTGTCTCATTTGCTATCGATGATGGAGATAGCGACAACAATGATAATTCGGGTTTTTAGGTAGGGGCTTGTTTTTCCAGCGAGTCCCTATCCTCAGGCACAAGAAGCCACCCGATAATCTACAGCACAAGGTCCGGAGCCCAGCGCCAGCTCAGCGCCTTGTCGGCCTTCGTCAATACGCACAAATCACTCAAAGTCCGCATTATTCTGGGCGCATTGTCAAGCTTGCCCTTTCCGTTATCTCGAACACATTTGCGCTCCGCGGCTCGAACTGATTTCTTGGAGCCTGTCTGGATACTGGAGCCAAAAACAGTGTCATTGGCCATGCGCAGGCAAAGGCATACTGCAAAACTTTCGGCGTACCTTTTGACCTCCAACCGTCTCCTTGTAGTGCAATAATCGACTACACGGTGGGGGGGGTGAAAAGAAAAGGAATTGAGGGGTATGACAAAGTGGGGGGGTGACAAGTGAAAATTATTTCACTTTATTATTTTAATTATTAATTTCAATTAGTTGCATATTAGTTATTTAACATTAGATTAGATCTAGTATTTAGCGCCGAGAGCTACTGTAGTGGCTCCGGCGGGGCGATATATACCTTAGCCCTCTGACGACCAAGTCAGTAAAGGTAACCCGAGTTGCCAGAGTTAAATATCGCATTGGTCGAAGTCCGTCTTTCCCAAGACGCTCCCTTTTACCACAGATTACGTTATCCTTTGCGCTCGGGGGTTCCCTTTCCTTTTCCTTTATTTCACCTATCCATTTCTATTTCTATCTCTGTTTTTATTCCCTTATCTTGTGTTGGTTCCACAGTGCCTGATTGCAATCCGCATTGTGACGACTGGAGTCATCGGGCTCTTGTGTTGGTTCTTTTGTTTGTTGTTGGTGCCATCGGCTTTGGTTGCGACCGGACTGGTGTAAGTGTCTTAGCCATCGGGCGACACGTGGGTGTAGCGCTGCTACTTGTTTACGTCCCCCGACGGAGGCTGTTGCGACGACGTCTCCCTCGAAGGTCCTGTTGTGTATACAGGACAGTATTGGTTCCATCGGATACAGGTTGCGACCGTTCCGGTGTCGGTACTTTGCCATCGGCCAGTACGAAGGTGTAGCGCTGCTACGTGTTTGCTAATTCCCGTCGGGCTGCATTGCGACGCCCCGTCGAAGACCTTATCAAGGGTATATGGTGTACCAGGCGCTCCGCGAGCATTGGCTTTACGACCCATCGGGCCCCGCTTCTTAATCACCGCCCCGAACTCGCCGGGCAGCTGCCTGTACAAGACTCTACCACCATTCGTCCCGGGCCGGGCATCTTCCTTTTGCCCCCCCTATCAGGGACTTGAGCTACTGTGGGCCGCAAACCCACTTAAAGGGAAAGGGAGAATCGGACACTCCGTAGGGCTGTGCCGTCGGCAACACGGCATCTTGTTGGTTGTTGTTTGTTGGTTGTGTTGTTGCTGGACCGTTGGACCCTGGTTCCGGCCTGACAGGCACATTGCACTACATAAGTGGTCTCCCGACCTAGAACTCTTTGGTGTACAGGAGACCTGAGCAAGAATTTTGCGTACGAAAGTCCCAGTCTGGAGACGCACTACATAAGTGGTCTCCAGACCTACAATCTGGAAACTACGAAGCCCGACCTAGAATCTGGAACTGAAATCAGATGTCGGAAATTGGTAAATTAGTTCGATAGGTCTCGTTTATTAAGAGCGGACCATGGCATCAAGCTAACTCAAGGACGTCGGTCCTGGGGTCAGAAGAGCTGGACCAGCTCAAGAGTCGAGGATTCCGCGAGGACCTCGTACACGAAGCCAAGGAAATCCGGCTACTGATGCAGTTGCAGAAGCGTCCCCTTCGGGGACAGCCGTTGAGAGAAATGGCCAGGAAGAGAAGTTCGAGAAGTTGAGCGAGGAAATTCGTCAGGAGACGAAGAGCAAGTTCAACGAACATCTTCGCATTTTTCAGAGGCAACAGGAGTTGCTAAAGTCCGAGTTCTACGCTGCACTTGAAAAACTGACAGCCTGTGTGGTTCTCGTTCAGAATTTAAGTACCGATGCGTCCCCGGGCCGAGATCCGGAAGTGCCGGATTCGCTAAAGCTCGCTGCGAAAGAAGCGCGGCGAGACGCGAATCAGGCCCTGGAAACGCTGGCCAAGACGAGGGACAGCATCGACGACCGGTTCTACCGCGCTTGGCGACGACTCAAGGACCTTGAGCAAGCTGCGGGCCGGGCCGAACCAAGTTTGGACGCGGGACCGCTCTCCGACAGAGAAGAACTCGACAGTCCAACAAAGAAGGACAAGTCAGTCCGGATCCGAGACTCCAAGTGGAAGAGACCCAAGTCGGCCAAAGGCCGAAAGAAGAAGAAAAGTCACTGTAGAGACGACCGCGAAAATTGCGACTCAAATTCGGAGTCGAATGTTTGAGAAGAAAATGGTGGCGACGGCTCGTCAAACCATTCAAGAAATTCCGACCGAAGATCGACAGAAGGGAATGGAATTTCGTCAAATAAGAAGAGCTCCAAAAGAGGCGTAGTCACTTCGTCTGCCTCACGGAGAGACAAGGAAGCGGAGCCAGAAGATATCGCGACGCGGCGCAGACCGCGATGGGAGGAGTTGGAGGAATTAAATCCGACCAACCACCTCTTCAAGAAGTTGCTTTCGTACAGGACGTACCGCCTGCGGAACTCGCAGACACATTTGTCGAGCAAGCGGCGGACCGCCGTGCGAAAGATCAGAAGAGACATACCACCAAAGGTGAAGAGAGACAATACGTTCACAGGAGACGATGGCGTCTTAGTTCTAGACTTTTTAGCTAAGATAGTCCAAGAATTCCACACCCAGGAGATGAACGAAGGCCAAGCGATCCGCTTGCTACCGGAGTTCCTCAGCGGAATCGCCCTGAGACAGTACACTTCGGTGTCACAAATGGCGGGGTCCCACCATAGGAAAATATTCGTCTGGCCAGAGGCCGTACAGTGGCTATTTCGAAGCTTCGCCACCGATGAGGCAATCCGCCAAGCCGTACTCGCTTTACGGGAAGTACAGCAGCTACCGTCTGAAGACGAGATGGAATTTTATATCCGTCTGACTGTTGCAAGCACTCGCCAAAAAGCTAAAAGATCTTATGCGTGAACAAGATATAGTCGCTCGCTGGACTCGATTCGAGTATTAAGCCGATGGTATCTCAATACCGACAAGACAATCGAGACGTTTCGTTTTTGAGACTAGTTAATTACGCGAAGGCGCACGGCTCGGCGAGCCGCGCCAAGGAGAGAAAGACTGGGAGAGTCACCATCTAAGCGCCAGCGACGCTAAGGACGGGGGGAAGCAGAAGCCTGCGCACCCCACAAGAAAAACCCGCGGCGCTGTCCACTTGGCCGACTCACTGTCTGCGTCCAGAGGACCTACTACTGTTGATGAGGAAGAAAATGGATACGCAGGAGCACTGGTCGCCGAGGGCGATTTTTATGGCCCCTCCGAGGGATATGGAGACGAGGAGCACAAGGCTAGTGGAATGTCTACGATACAGAAGCCCATGTATACGACGGACTCGTATACAGAGGCCGCGGATCCCATGTTTGCGTTTCGAGGGCGCGGACACACGCCAGCGCCAAGAATTCCGATGGAAGACAAGGGTACGGCCTTCACAAGACCGGGCTGGACGGGCCGGCCGACGGCCCGAGGACCGCCAAGGTCGCCGTACCCTCCGAAGAAGCATGGCCTCGTATGCTACCATTGCTACGAGAAGGGGCACGGAGCGCCTACGTTTTTGCCCTCGTTCCGAGAGATGCACCGAGTTCTGAAGAACTACGAGGCGCTCTCCCAGATGTAGAGGTCGGGAATTCCGTCGACAAGTTACCTGAAGGTAAGACAATGGTTCGAATCGCAGACGGCGAGCACACTGAGTGCCTCTGCCGAAGGTTCGAACCGAACATCAGGAAGGCCGGCCGCGGGGCCGTCGTCGGACTGGAGAAGAAATCCGCAGCGACAGGAAAACTAAGGGGGAGAATCTCAAATAATTCGAAAGGAGATACATGTGTACGGCGAACCATGCCCGGGACCCAGTCCCGTTCCCCGCTTTTAGCGAAAGAGGCAGTCAACGACGAGGAGACAGTTGGAATCGTCAAGAAACCGAAAGGACCCATTGGGGTCAAGAAGATTCTGCGAAGAGGCAAGGACGATCCGCTGGAGCAAGTCCGACGCCCCTGGTACAGGGTCAAGCGCGGGGAATGTCCTGAGAAGATTTTAGTCCTTGCGAGGAAAAACTACAAACTCTTCGCGGACATTGGACCGACGGTTGGATTGATGAGCCGTGTACTGTCCGTATTGGACACCGGCGCGGGACCTAATCTCATCCGGAGATCCGAGCTTCCCGCAGGAATGGAAACTCTTGTGTCTTTCGGACCGACCCAAGACATCGGCGATGCGAATAATAGGCCACTCCGAACTCTAGGTACACTCAAAATGCCTGTGAGACTTGGACGTTTCGTGGCTTCAGCCTATTCATAGTTTGCGAAAAACTCGCAGTCCCCCTAATTATAGGTGCGGACTACTGTGATCGGTTTGTGGAAGCAATCTATCCTCGTAAGAAGACTGTGGAGTTGGCAGATTTCTCGGAGGTTCCGATTATAAGGAAGTTCTCGCCGAGAAAAGGAAAGAAGACTCTGGTCCCAGAAGAGCACCAGGAAGAGAAAAAGGAGAACGAATTTCCCCCAGAGTGAAGGTGGCAAGGGCCACGACTATTGAGCCAGGGACGCAACGCGTCTTCGAATGCACCTCAAAAAGGACTGGTTTAGTCTTAGTCCAGCCGTACTCAACGTTATATCAAAAACACGGCTTAGTGAACACGAATGGTGTCGTTCTGGTTGATCCGGACAGGCCATTCCGTTTGCTCGTTTCGAATTTTAGGAAGTACCCTGTCAGGCTACAAAAAGGCCAGGTGGTGGCCGAACTTCTACCGCATCCGCAAGCCACGTTCGCAAGCAAAACCACCATTGGTGAAGTACTTGGAGTACAAGAGATAACCGAAGAAGGAGTTCCTAATTCTACTCCGTCGCCTACGGGCGACGTTAAATTTTTATCATCAGAGCAAAACCCGAAAGATCCGCGAGAAGACCGGTTGGATGGGCTCTCCGCGTCGGCAACTGCGAAGCCGGAACGACGGATCGAGCCTCCACCGCCGGACGTGGATGAACTCGACCTAAGCCACGTCCCGAACCGGCTACGCGAGCGATTCTGTCGGATGCTCAAGAAATATTCCGGCATGTGGGATGGGACCCTTGGTGAAATTAACACCACGGTCCACCGAATCGAATTGGTCCCGGACACAAGACCAATTGCGCAAGCCCCGTATCGGACCGGGCCTAAGGCCCGCGAGAAAGAAGATGCAGAAGTACAGAAGATGTTAGAGGCAGGAGTAATTGAGCCGGAACAGTCAGAATGGGCGTCGCCCGTGTTGCTGGTGCCGAAACCGGACGGTTCAATGCGCTTCTGCGTCGATTATAGAAGATTGAATGCAGTGACGGTGAAGGACACGTACCCGCATCTGCGCATGGATGAGTGTTTAGACTCGCTTGGTGACACCAAGGTTTTCTCCGAGTTAGAAGCCATGTCCGGGTACTGGCAGATGCCAATTCCCGAAAGCGACCGCGACAAAATCGCATTTTCGTGTCACTCAGGTTTGTACCGATTCTCAAGAATGCCCTTCGGGCTTACCAACGCGCCAGCGACGTTCCAGAGAGCCATGGATATCTTGCTCTCTCCGTTCCGTTGGAAATGCTGTCTGGTATATCTAGATGATATCGATATCATGATGATGATCATCATCTTCAGCAAATCCTGGGAGGAGCACGTCGTCCACGTTGACGAAATACTGTCTGTATTGGAGAAGGCAGGTGTGAAGCTCAAGCTTCGCAAGTGCGAATTTTTCGTGGAAAAGATCAAGTACCTGGGCCACGTCGTTCGGCCAGGTACGCTCGAAGTTGACGTCGCGCGAACCGCCGCATTGGAACAAGTGAGGTACCCTCAAACGCAGACGCAGCTCAGGTGCTTCTTGGGACTTTGAAATGTCTACCGCAGGTTCGTTCTGCATTATGCGAAAATTGCGCATCGTCTAAACTAACTACTGAAGAAAGGACAACCGGTCTAGTTGGAAGGATTCGACGAACCATGCGAAAAGCTTTTCATAAGCTCAAAGACGCTATCTTGGCGCCACCGGTGTTGGCGCTGCCGAAGAAAGACATACCATACTCGGTAGAAACCGATGCAAGCGACTATCAAATCGGCGCTGCATTATTTCAAACGCATCCGGATGCGCAACGTAAACCCGTCGGGTTCTTTTCCAGAACGTTAGCCGCAGCCGAAAGAAACTATTCCGTATCAGAAAAAGAATGTCTAGCGGTAATTTGAGCCGTACAGACTCTAACACCATATCTATATGGCGAGCACTTCATTGTGCATACAGACCATGCCTCATTGAGGTGGTTGATGAACGTAACCGACCCCAGCGGGAGATTAATCCGATGGAGGCTCCGCCTCTCGGAATTTGATTTCGAAATCAAGTACAAGAAGGGCAAGGCTAGCAGCCAAGCTGATGTAATGTCAAGATTACGGACAGCAGGGGAAACAGGCGACGAAATCGACGACGAAATCCCATGATTTATGGCCGAACCGGACGACGCTATAGAAGACGACGAAGAAGATTTTGAACGGCTCGACGACATCCTCGCTCTTGAGGAGGGGTCCACCTCTGATCCCCTCGATCACTTCCAAGCTGTCACTCCGGAGGAGCTCATTCGCGAGCAAGCCGTCGACCCCTTCTGCAGCCGAATCAAAGAAGAAATGGACGCGGGAAAGACGCGCACGTTCACAACGGAGACCGAGGAACTCGAAAGAACTCTATGCCGTACCGCGGAAGAGTTCGTATAAGTGGTAATACCACAATCATTAAGGGACCGCGTCCTTGGGTTAAGCCATTACGCAAAAATTGGCAGGACATCCTGGAGGCAGGAAACTGTACAAGACATTGAGAAGATATTTTTACTGGCCTACGATGGCCCTAGACTGCTACGCAGTCGCGAAGAATTGCGCCGCATGTGCGTGGGAAAGGGTGAAGTTAAGAAGAAGCACGAAGGAAATGAAGCTGTTCATGCCCAAAGCTCTGCTGGAGTTTGTCGCCATCGACATACTCGGCGAGCTAATTACAACTAAACGAGGAAATCGGTATATTCTCGTGATCAGCGATCGATACTCGAAACTGGTACGAACCGTACCGTTGAAGAAGATATCAGCTGCGCACATCGCACAAGCCTTCGTTCACGATTGGGTATTCGTGCACGGACCGCCGGTCAAGCTGCTGTCCGACAATGGAACACAGTTCACGGCCCGGTTCTTTCAGAACGTCTGCCGAATTCTCGGCATACGCAATGTGTTCACGACTACGTACCACCCGCAAGCCAACGTCCAAGTCGAGAGGTCTAACCGCACGCTGATTTCCGCGTTGCGAAAATATGTTGGAGAGCATCCCAAAGACTGGGACCTATTTAGCGACGCTGTGACGTTCGCATACAACACGCAAGTTCATCGAACTACGAACATCGCGCCCTTCGAGCTGGTGTTAGCTCGGGCGCCGAGAAGCATTGCGTTACAAGCACAGCCAAGTTTGGAAGGATTTAGCTCGAATCGAGCGTACTATAGTACTTTCCAACCACGACTGCCCTTTCAGGTATACCTGAAATGGCAGTCGTGGTTGGAAAGCCTGATGAAAGGCGCTGATAAAATCTTGCGGAAAGAACAAGCGCGCTACAAGCGAAACTTTGACGCACGGCTCCGCAAACCGTGGTATGACATCCCTTCAGGATCATACGTATTTCTGCGGAAAGAGCAAGGCACGGCCACCGAGCCGAAACATAAGTTGGCACAAGTGGCTACGGGTCCGTATCAAGTGAAGGAGTCAACTGAGAATACGGTCGTCATTGTTATAGGCGACTAAGAAGAGCGCGTGTCGCGAGATAGAGTCGAATTAGCCCCTAGTCCCATGGACTACACGCCGATAGTCGGGCTACGACAAGCGCTACAGTTCTTAAATCGATGTGGGGGACGAGAAGAACCCGCCACGCAAGCGAAGGATAGGACGGATGACGGACCGTTGATAAATCAAGAAGATGCGGGCATCCCGCCCGATCTACAAGAGATGGGAGGTTCGGAAGAGCAGGATGAGGATGAGTCGCTGGCTCTTCGGAAGGGGGACGGACCGTTGGACACACAGGAAGAAGGAACCGGGGGTCAGGAGTACGTGATCGACAAAATAGTCGACCACGCTTATCAAGATGGAAAATTAATTCTCAAGGTGGAATGGTATGGCTACGCGATTGAGGACGCAACGTGGCAGCCGATTTCCCAGCTACCGCTCAGTGCAGTGGTGACCTATTTTCGGAGGAAGAAACTGCCCCTCCCGCCGCAAGTTGCACGTGCGAGACCAGGATGAGCTCCATACGGAATGTGACGATGGAAAGCGAAAAGAAGACGCGAGCCGTAACCAGTTTCCTATGTTTTTACCTTCTTAACTGTTCTGTTTTGTTTTTGATATTTGGTTGTCTTGTTTTTTTATGTTTGTTTTCCCTTCCCGAGACCGAGACGCACCTAGGTCGGCGATCCCGGAGCGAGCGTGCGTAGTCTCAGGAGGACAAGACAGGTGCCCAAGGGCGACAAGGGATTGCGAACCGCCGATAGTGATTAAGGCTACAAGCTGTATCTCGAGTCGAGGAAGAAGTCTGTTCTACAAGGGAACGGGTGTGACGAGAAGATTGGAGAAGAAGGGGATGCGTCAGATTGACGAGTGTGCTACCTTCGAGATAAGGTGGAAGGTTGGGAGAAGATGCAGTCGAGGGGCGACTGCACGCGGACGAGGCAGATCAAGACGACGTGTAGGATGCGAGAAGTGAGAGAACCGTGACTGAAATAGTGGAGATAGGATGAAAAAAATCGCTCGCCTGGAGGGTGATCGAATCGAGAATCAGCAACCGGAGATCGACTCTGTGCAGAGTTATGAGGCTCCAAGGTATTCGCGTGGTAGCGAACGGGGATGGCCCCATCGGGAAGTTATCAAGTTGGAAACGATGTTACGGATCGCGCCGTGGTGAGGAGTAAGGACGGTCCTCACACACGCACGCCCAAGCGAGATTACGCATGCGGGATGTTGTCGAGTCGAGACGGACGCTGTGAACCACAGCACGAAGCTAGCGAGGAATGAGCATAGCGGAAGTAAGGCGCATCGGCATTGGCGAGAAGGAAAGATGGGGTGAGACGGGCAGGTATGCGTGGCTTAACGTTCATGGAGATAGAGCGGCGAGACGCGCTACATCAGGAAGTGAAGAAGACACTACAGCCTCAGGGGGAGACAATGCGCAAATTACGTATGATCACGCGTGGCATGAGTGCGCACGCAAAGGGACGTTTAGATCAGGGATGCATACCCGCTTGTAATAATTTGAAAGGAAAGTGTTTTTGAGGGGTTTTCACGAGTGTACAAAGGACAAGTGGCGCGCGAGCAGAAGTGAGATACAGGGGATGACGCGAAATTGAAATTCAGATCAACAAACCAGAGGAGTTGACGCAGATTTGTTGTCGCCGGCCACAGCCGACGATACAAACACCGAAGTCTATCCGCACTCAAGCCCGGTCACCCGGGCAGGACGCTAACTACACATGTCTCCTGCGCGCGAGCGACTTACACACACCCGGACTCATAATGAACCGTCACTTGTTTTCTAGAGTGTTTTGCTCCTTTTTGTTTCTATTTTGGGTTCTGTCCCGTTTACTTTTTTTTATGAGGAGACAGGAACACGATCCCGCATGCGGGACGCCGACGAGCAAACAGACCCGTCCACATGGACCATTGTCAAATGGACGCCGAAAGCGCAGCCACGCGCATCCCGGGAAGTTATCCTCCCGCGGCCTAAGCGAAACGAGGGCCCCGCGGAACGGCTAACGCCGGCGACCCTCGCCCCACTACCACGATGATACCTGACGATCTATTCACAGGTTGGATATCATAAGTCATCTTACCTTTAGTTCTTTGTTGTTATGTTGTTCGGTTTTGTTTCGTTTCGTTTTGTATTTTTCTTTGAGGTCACGGCCACGACCCCGCACTGGAGACGTCGGTCAGCGAGTCTGTAAGGACTAGAAGTGGACTACCGTCGCGATGCAAGGAAGAGGACAGCGCCCCCGTTTGCTTTATTTCTTCAAAAGGAGAAGGATCCGACAAGGTCCCACACCTACGGTGGACTCAGGGCCTGATACACTCCTTCCCAGTTCGCTACGTCCAAAAGGATCCGTCTCTGACAACGGGATTGCATCCCACAAGAAGGCCCGATCTCGACGACATCAAAAGAAAAAAATGAGTGACCCTCGTCAAGGGGATTGAAGACATCGCTACGGAATGATGTGGAAAGGGAGGATTTGTGCGATCTAGAAGGAGGTCACCGCGGATGTTCTCGTAAAGGCAGTAGCCCCCGAAGGAATGAGGGTGTCACCTCTGCTGTGTCAACCAGAAGCCCTGGCGCGGACGATAAAAAGGGGAAGGCAAACGCACTCACGGGAACCCACAGTGGCCATGGACGAACCGTGTCACTAGGACACCATAGCGAGAAGGACCTTGTTACAACTTACTATGATCCCCCTCTTCCTCCACCCGACCTCCGTAACAAGAACGGAAAGAAAAATTGTACATGTATCTCTATATATACTGCGACGATTGGTACTCGTGAGACCTGCTGCCAACTGTTCCTCGGATCCAACAAGCAAAGGAGATAGCACAAGATAGAACGATGGTTCGCGGAACCGACGAATGGGACAACAACGGCGAAGCCAGATCGCGTGTATTTCGTACAATACTATGTAGCATATGGTTGATTCCCTGAACAACGCGACAAAAGGGTCGCCGGACTGTCGTCAAAAGCAAGATGAGCTGTGATGAACGGAACGAATTGAGACTGCAAACTTCCGAAGGACTCCATGACATGCCCACGGCGTTTTCGATACGCCGTATCAACACGGAAGGTGGAAAAGGAAGCTCAAGAAAAATTCCACGAGGTCTGTGTGTCATTCCAGGAAGAGGTCGAAGTGAGGCCGTCGGCCTATATCGTAGAGACTCTACAGTAAGGCTCAAGCGTGTTGACGGTTCGGATGAATGTGCTCGACCAGAGGGGTCGAGTACGTCGAAGGCGATGACCCACAGTTAATTTCTGACATCACTTGTTCACTGCAAAGGAGGAGTTACGCGGAGCAACGACACCGAGCCACGATCTCGGACGACCAAACTGCGCTAGAACGACGCACCCGGTAGTCGCGTCCCTCATTTACGGACGTCGACCACGGGACAGTACCGTACCGTGTTGGAAGAAAGAATTTTTTCAACCGCAATGTGAGTGGCCTCACACACCCACCTCAGGCCATGGGCCGTCTTGCTCGTTTGGGGAATGACCGGGGTCCAAGAAAAAAATTAATGGAGGTGAGCGATGACTCATCCCAGGGCAAATGCGCGCTCGAGGATGATGGAACGAACGTGAGCAACTGCAGTCAACCACACCCCCCGACATAGAGGGAATCCCCTCGAAGTTAAAGAAAAAAGGGGAAATCTGGGCGTGTGGGCCCCGTCAAAGCGTTGGATAAAGAGGACGAAAAGGAAAATGAGGAGAAGGATGACGTACGTGTTGGATAAAGAGAAGAAAAATGCAAAAAGAGGAGGAAGTTGATAGGAAAATGGAAGGCAATTTATTTTCGGTGGAATGAAGGGAAGTGTCGACGATGAGACGACACCCTCAGAGGACAATGATCCGAACATGGATCGGCAGGACGCCACCATCGGCAATGGGTCAATGGGACGATTCACCCAAGGATTTTTTTCTTCGGAAGTGAGGCGACAAGCTGCGCCAGTAAGCGCAGGTCAACGACCGACGCTCCTCGAAGAGCCCCCTCGTTTATTCCGTGAGCACGGAGCAATGTGCGATAGACGCCGGCGGCGCCGTCGTTCTTTTTGATAACATCTGGAGAGGACGGGGAGGTCGAACCTCCCCTGGTCGATTGGACTGCGTGGAAGATTGGTGACAAGGGGGCGGCAACCGGAACAACCACAGGAGAAGGGGGACGAGCTGGGACGTGCACAGGGAAAGACAGTGCAGGAGGAACCGAGGGGGTAAGTGTAGCATAAACACCCCCAGACGACTGGAGGTGTATGCGCAGTTCGACCTGTAGACCCCGGTTCGGAGAAGGGGTGAAGCGGGCCAACCAGCTACGGAACCGGGCTCGGGCCCGGGTAGCGGTGGTAGAGCGCGAGCGAGCAGGGACGCGCGCACGCACGAGCGGATCGACGCCTCGACGCCCCGGAGCAGCACTGGGTGACGTACCAGTGCTGACGGGCAGAGGCGGTTCCGTGCTCGCTCGCGTGCTGCGCGTCCACTCCGGCTCGGCTCCGACTAAACGCGCGCGAAGAGCGAAGGCGACGTTTAGAATAAGCTGGGTGGACTGACCTTGGCGGTCGGTTGAGGACAAGCCCGTGCTTGTCGCCGTACGCCGCCGCCGGTCCGCTCCGTATTTAATATACAAAACAATCTATCATAACACTACAGTACCGAGGTACTGTAGTGGGCTACTGTAGTGCAGGTCGGCCTGCACTGTAATACTGTCAGCTATGTCGAGGCTGACAGTACACGTATTACCCGTGGTGCGTGCGCGCTTCGTTCGGGCGTTGTACACGTGTGCACGTGTATGCGCGTGTCCCTTGTCCCCGTGGTGTACACGTGGACACGCGCGGTTGTACTGTAGAGCGTCGAGCTCTACAGTAGGGGATCCTGTTGTTGATCCAATCTAACTAAAAAGCCCCAGGGTGGGGGTTTATACTACAGTAAGGGAAAAAGAATTTCCCTTCCTTTCTGGGGCTGCGCGCACGGACAGACTTTCAGTCCGGCTATGCTGACGAGGGGACTTCTCTCGTCTCTGATGGAGGTTGACACCTGGCCACTGGAGGTAATTGGGACCGCAAAGGGGATTTGATCTCCTCGCACCCCGGGGCTCTCGTCGCCCTTATCGAAGCATTCACGGGAAGAGTGGGGTCGGCCGGATCGACAGGAAGTGAAGTCGGTGAGAACGGTAACACAGGGCGAGAACGCAAAGGCTCTCTACGACAGAGGTCGCGCTGGCAGGGATCCGCAAGGAAGACGGGCATCTCAACCGGAACGGGCGTCTGACTTCCATATTGTCGACTCAGACGCGCCTCGTCGCAAGAACATTGCGACCCCGTCCAGAGATTAAACCAAGCGTAGTCCCCCGCACATCGATGAGCACGACCAGGAGAGAAGGAGCGGCGTTGCCGGACGAAGGAACGAGAGGAATTTTGACGCGGTATCAAGTCCCAATCGACATCCTCTATTTTATCGAGGAGAGAATGCAGTATGGTGTCTGCATCAGCACCGCCCAGGGGAACCGAATAATCGAGGCGTGGCATGAGGCTGATGAGCTGGGGAGGCAAGTACCACAACCTCCAGCAGTCGTAGCTCTCCCACAGGAGGGTCACTGCCACTTTGGTACACCACTCTGTGAGGAAGAATATTCAAAGGCCATGTCGAGGATCACGTAAATACCTTCTGTAATACGTGTACACAGGGCCGAGCTCAGCCCAGAAGCCTTGGCAGACCTCAAATTGGCTCCACCACGACGGAATACGTTGATAACGATTCGCGTAATGGCAGCTCGCGATTTCGCGCGCCTCCAACATCTGGTAGGCCACAAAATAACCAGTGTCAGACCGAATACGGCGTTCGAAGCGCACTGTGTGCTGAAAGAAGGGGATGGTACCCCGCTTGAAAAGTCGGAAATTAGCCGGAATTATGGCGTCGGTCCACAGCATGGCGTCGCCCGAGACGGTCCGTTGGTTGAACCAAAGGCGGTTAGCTTCACGAGGAGGGTTATCGGAGGTCCAGGCCAACATGTTATCGAGGTAAGACCGCTCGCCCTCGGTGCGAAACTGCCACGTGTCACAACCGAATTCCTCAGGGATGAGATCCTGCGTCAATGGCAGCTCAAGCCTGTAGCACACAGCGGTCATGAAGAGGGTCGATAACACCGCACGACCACGAGGCGGAGAGTGACACAGGATGGAGGGAGGAATGGCGATGCGAGGCAACCAATCGTAAGACCGGATAGCTTGAAGGGGGATTTGTCCTGGAAGCATACCGGCGCCGTCGGCGAACGAGTAAGCAATGTCATCGAAGGCGCATACACCGATCACAGAGAACCATTTAGCGGAAGCAAAGAGCTCAGGATTAAGGCGCATGGCCTTATCGTGGAGCTCCGATGCAGCAGGATATCGACACGAGGACGGAGCGTTAGGATCGGAATCGATGTGGCCAACAGGGTCAGCATGTTGGGAATCAGGGGGTAATCAAGGGATGGAAGGAAGACCTAGAGGGTCGTGGGAAGTGGAAGAAAAGCCCACGCCGTAGCGCTTGCGTTTGGTACCACCACTCGAATGGCTCGGGGATGAAGGAAACATGAGGTCCGTCTTGCTCTTGCACTTTCACCGATTACCGGACACGGCGGTGTAGGGTTATGAGAGAAACGGCGAGGAGATTATACGATGGCGGAGCGGCGTACAAGAGCGCTCGGAAGGGGGATTTGTAGTGCAATAATCGACTACACCGTGGGGGGGGTGAAAAGAAAAGGAATTGAGGGGTATGACAAAGTGAGGGGGTTACAAGTGAAAATTATTTCACTTTATTATTTTAATTATTAATTTCAATTAGTTGCATATTAGTTATTTAACATTAGATTAGATCTAGGATTTAGCGCCGAGAGCTACTGTAGTGGCTCCGGCGGGGCGATATATACCTTAGCCCTCTGACGAGCAAGTCAGTAAAGGTAACCCGAGTTGCCAGAGTTGAATATCGCCTTGGTCGAAGTCCGTCTTTCCCAAGACGCTCCCTTTTACCACAGATTACGTTATCCTTTGCGCTCGGGGGTTCCCTTTCCTTTTCCTTTATTTCACCTATCCATTTCTATTTCTATCTCTGTTTTTATTCCCTTATCTTGTGTTGGTTCCACAGTGCCTGATTGCGATCCGCATTGTGACGACTGGAGTCATCGGGCTCTTGTGTTGGTTCTTTTGTTTGTTGTTGGTGCCATCGGCTTTGGTTGCGACCGGACTGGTGTAGGTGTCTTAGCCATCGGGCGACACGTGGGTGTAGCGCTGCTACTTGTTTACGTCCCCCGACGGAGGCTGTTGCGACGACGTCTCCCTCGAAGGTCCTGTTGTGTATACAGGACAGTATTGGTTCCATCGGATACAGGTTGCGACCGTTCCGGTGTCGGTACTTTGCCATCGGCCAGTACGAAGGTGTAGCGCTGCTACGTGTTTGCTAATTCCCGTCGGGCTGCATTGCGACGCCCCGTCGAAGACCTTATCAAGGGTATATGGTGTACCAGGCGCTCCGCGAGCATTGGCTTTACGACCCATCGGGCCTGGCTTCTTAATCACCCCCCCGAACTCGCCGAGCAGCTGCCTGTACAAGACTCTACCACCATTCGTCCCGGGCCGGGCATCTTCCTTTTGCCCCCCCTATCAGGGACTTGAGCTACTGTGGACCGCAAACCCACTTAAAGGGAAAGGGAGAATCGGACACTCCGGAGAGCTGTGCCGTCGGCAACTCTTGTTGGTTGTTGTTGGTTGGTTGTGTTGTTGCTGGACCGTTGGACCCTGGTTCCGGCCTGACAGGCACATTGCACTACGCTCTCGTACAAATTCGGCGACGGCATCTGTAACAGTCTCGGCAGTTTGGAAATTCGGCTACCATTTGCACCAGGTTATTTTCTCCCACTTTCGGTGGATTTCGAATCTGCGGACATCCCATTGCTAATCGGACTTGATATTCTCGACGGCCATAAGCTACTTGCTCACAATGTGAAAAATAAGTTAATATGCACAAACACTGGCTGGTCCATGCCCATCACCCGCGATCAGGGCCACCTATTTGTGAAATGGCGTCAGCCGTCGGCGATGTTTACGACCGCGGAACTTAAGCGTCTACATCTCCATTTCTTCCACCCGCAAGCACAGCGTCTATATCGTATGCTACGTAGGGCCGCCCTGAGGAAGTTAACATGGAAACGATGCGAACACTGGAAGACATTGCGGAGGCTTGTAGAGGCTGCAAGAAACATTTCTCGAGGTCCTAGCGATTTCGAGTGTCCCTCCCTCCTGATAAAATCGTTTTAACGAGGAGGTCACCATAGACTTGTTTTGGATTGAGGGGAACCCGATACTCCATGTCGTCGACACGCACACCAATTTTCAAAATGTCGCACCACTCAAAGGGCAATCAGCTCGTCACGTCTGGGATGCATTTGTTGAAGCATGGTCATCCGTATATGTGGGATATCCCAATTGCATGCGGGCTGACCAGGGATCGGTGTTTACGTCCAAGTTTTGGGAGGATGTAACGCTAATGCATGGTATCGAGCTGCAACTTTCAGGCGTAGAATCGCACAATTCTCTGGGGGTGGGCGAACGATACTACGCTCCTATCCGTCGAATCTTTCGCGTGCTGCGTACACAGTATCCTCGACTGGATCCCGAGATTGCTTTAAGGCTGGCTGTCAAAGGAGCGAAGGACACCATGGGACCAAACGGTCATGTTCTGTCGAAGCTCGTTTTTGGAACCGAGCCTTCATTTCCAGTTGTGAATTCAACACTCCCCGCGCAGCTTCAGCGAATGAAAGCTCTACAGACAGCCCGCACTGAGATGGCAACCATAGCAGCGGAGCAGCGCATCCTGCGCGCGTTAAAGGCGAAGCTCTCACCTGCAACGCAGTACCATATAGATCCTGGCGATAATGTTTTGGTCTATCGTGAGCAATCGAAGGAGTGGCAAGGCTCATTTACTGTTGAAAAGGTTTTCGGAAAGCAAGTTTTTGTGGACTAGGAAGGAGTCGAGAAGCAGTTCAACATTGTTCAGGTCGTTCCAGCCCCAAGAAACCGTGGAGATAACGAAATGTACATACTTCTCCATGGCATGTGTGGTATCACAGCCCAGATTTGTAATTTGTACAGCACCCACCGCCGCGGGTGCCTTACAGGCGCGCGACTACACGTGTACCTTACAGGCGGACGAACTACAAGTGTGCCTTATAGACGGTTGGACTACACGTGTGCCTAACAGGCGGACGACTACACGTGGGCATTACAGGCCGATGACGTACTGTATACATTACAGCCGGAGGTTGTATATGACAAGGTACAGTAGTAATGGCATAGTACAGTGCATTGCACAATGAAGTACAGTAGTACAGTAGGATGGACAATGTCCAAGGCCCCGCGACCTCGCTTATTTAAGCGACGGCGCCGGACAATGACAGTAAACAGTCAAGGATCTTTTGGAAACAGATTTCCTTCGACGGTGCGACACCGCGGGTCAAGACAAGCCTCTATTGCCTTTACCATTTACTTCTCCTTTCCTCCGTCGTTGTGACTACGAGGGTTCAGACTAGCCTCTAACCTCGGCGTATTACTGTCGCTCGACGTTTCTATTGTTTTCCATTTTCCTCTGTCGTTGCGACCACGCCGGCTAAGACTGGCCTCTAGCCTAGGCGTATTCCTGTCGCACGGCCTATTTCTCTCTATGTATTTTGACGATTGTCAGGTCGCGGTCTACGAAAAGCCTCTAGCCTTGGCGGCATTACGGGCATCTGTCCCGATCGTTCCCTGTAGGAGTTCCCGCTACTCAGCGCTCCGCCTGTGTCTGACACTAGTCTTTAGGCTCCGGTTCCCCCCTGTTTTGTGTGTTCTTACACCACCTCTTCCAGTGCAGGTCCCATTCCGGGTCCGCACTTTGACCAGTACGTCGTACTTTTACAGTCGGCCGACGTACTTCCCCTTTGCTCTACCACCGTCCCGATCTACCGCGGGACACCCCCTATTGGTTGTTACCTCTCCCTCGAGCTAGCTGATAGCTGGCGACCGCCACCATACTACAGACGGAGCCCCGGCGCATCCTGCTTTGATGACGAAACAGTGATTCGAAGAGGAAGAATTTCATGTCATGGACTGGTCTGCAAAGAACCCAGTCCTTACTGCCATTGATAACTTGGGGGGGATACTATTGTGGTTACACCGTGTCCGTTTCCTTGTCTGTGTTTTTACTTGTTGTTCACACAGAGCATGTCACCGCTTGTACCAAGTGCAGCCGTGCTGCTGGAGCTTAAGTGCTACTGGCAGTGCTGACAAAACCCGAGGAGGAGAGTGCACTAATTATCTCAGCTAGAGAGGTGGTCCACTGTCTGCTTGCCATGCAACCAGACAGTCGACTGTGATCCTGTAGTACCTCTATTATGTGGTACCTCTATTACGTAGTACCACATCCCATGCTGACAATACTGTCCTGTATGTGTTGAGGTTGCCTACAGTACCAACACTCCCCCTCACCCTCAATCCTGGTCGAGATCCATTCCCATCATCTTCGAGAAACACAAATGCTTCACTTTTGCCAACGGCTTCGTCATAACGTCGGCAACCATTTTGTCGGTGGGTGTGTAAACTAGTTGTACTGTCCCAACCGCGATGCGATGCCTGATGAAATGGTACTTGACATCGATATGTTTCGACCGTTCGTTACAAACTTCATTATTCCCGAGTGCTATTGCTTCTTGATTGTCAGCAAAAATCCAAACAGTGGCTTCCGGCTTTGAACATAAGTCGTTGAATAGTCGACGTAACCATAGTGCCTCACGAACTGCATAGGATGTTGAAACATACTCCGCCTCCACTGTAGACTGCGCCACAATGTCCTGCTTTTTACTGCGCCACGATATCGCTCCCCCTAAACTCACAAACACGTAGCCACTTGTAGACTTCCTCTTGATGCGATCACCCGCAAAATCCGAGTCCGTGTAGCCAGCGAAATCCATTTTGTACTTTCCGTTGTTCTTGTACACTACTCTACAGTTAACGGTGTCTTTCAGATAGCGAAGTACGTGCTTCGCGGCATTCCAATGCATTCGGCGAGGTTCATCCATAAATCGCGACAGAAAGGATGCGGAAAAAGCAATGTCTGGGCGTGTAGTGTTTGCTAAATGTAGTATGGAACCAACCAACTCCTTGTAAGGCACAGACGTCATCTTCTCCAACTCCCCCTCGTCGGTGCCGCACAACGAGGTGGAAACCACACTGGACGGAAGGAGGGTAGTAGCTGGCTTGCAGTCCTGCATTCCAAATTTAGTCACCATTTCTCGAATCATGTGAGGGCTAGACAAGCGAAGCGATCCCATTTTCCGATTACGCTCAATGATTATTCCTAAGAACTTAGTCACTTTCTTTTCCACACGGATCTCCAAGCGCGTTGAGACCTGCGTGACTATGGATTCCAAATCCTTCTTATTCGGGCCTGCCAATAGCATGTCGTCCACGTATACTAACACAAATATCTTGATATCCGATACCCTTTGTATGTAAAGGCTAGAGTCAGACTCCGATTTAAGAAAACCCAAGTCCTGCAGCAGGGTATCTGCGGTGCGATGCCAGGCACGAGACGCCTGTTTGAGACCATAAAGTGCCTTTAGAAGACGATAAACGAAATGGGGACGCTCCTTGTTGATGAAGCCTTCAGGCTGTTCCATGTAGAGCTCCTCGTCAAGAGTTCCGTTTAGAAAAGCATCTTTGACGTCGATTTGAAGTAGCGATAAATTCTCTTGCGTTGCCAGTGCTAAAAGGAAGCGTAATGTACTGTACTTGGCCACCGGAGCAAATGTTTCAGCGTAGTCAATCCCATAGCGCTGAGAGAATCCCTTGGCAACTAGACGTGCACGATATCGACTAACGACGTTTTGATCATCGCGCTTCTTGAAGTACACCCATTTGTTTTTCACGGGCTTAGCCTATGCAGGGAGTGGCACAAGCTTCCAAGTCTTTTTCCTGTTGAGGTCTGATATCTCACCATCCATTGCCATTTTCCGTTGGTCTTTCTCGGGGCCGCTCATGGCCGACTGAAATATGGTGGGTACAGTAGCATCTTCGTTGCCCAATCTCACATTCAGTGCAATAACGGATGTGTCTGAGAATCGTTCGGGAGGACGGGAAAGGCGGCTCGAGCGACGAAGTTTTGGTTTGTAGGTGAGAGATTCATTATTAGCCACGTTGTACTGTACGCCTCCCGCCGGGTCTTCCGCAGGGTCGCCAGGGACGTCCGAGGCTTCCTCTCCATTACTATTGGAGTCTGTAAATGAAGGAGTTTGTACGTTATCAGTACTGTATACTTCAACTTCAGCAGAGCTTGAACCTGTCGGGCTAGCATCTTCAGTCTCTTGGGTGTTGTGCGTGATAGTCTCGTCAAACGTCACATCACGTGAAGTGACCACGGTGTTTGAGGATGGGTAGTATACCTTGTAGCTATTTCCTCTGTCGAACCCAAACAGATACCCCACTGTAGCTCTAACATCAAACTTGCCTTTACGCAACTTCTTTGGTACATGGACGAATGCCTTTGACCCGAATTTCCTGATGTGAGCAAGATTGGGCTGCTTCCCGGTTATGACCTCGTACGGTGTCACACCTGTGACGTTTACCGGCGTGCGTATACATGCGGTTGCGAAGCCAGCTGGCAGTATAAACTGACTCGGCCCACAGCATGTCGTGGTTTTTAAGATGTCTAGTAGACATCATGATAGTTCGTGCCATGTCCATGAGGGTACGGTTTAAACGTTCTGCCTTCCCGTTCGACTCTGGAGAGTACGAAGAGGTTACCTCATGCATGGTGCCTCTCTGTGACATCCATTTCTTGAACGGTTTGGACATAAACTCTCCGCCATTGTCTGTCCGCAGTCTTTTCACTTTCACAGGCGCAACTTGGTTAACGTCCGATTCTACTGTTCTCACGGACAAATGCTTGACTTTGTCACCGAACAGAGTTTCGACACCGACTATTACTTCTTTGAGAAACTCACTGGCTTCGCCCTTTCTAGAGATAAATCGGACCATTGACAGCGCACTGGAGTCATCGTAAAGGGTAATGAAATATCGGGCACCACTGAGGGATGGGTTTTTGGTCGGACCGCACAAGTCGGCATGTACTAGGTCTAGCGGTTTTGTGGACCGTTTGTCAACTTCATGCATGGTCGGACTCACTTGCCGCGTCGATTTCCCAATCATGCAGTCGGTACATGCTTCGGTCTGTTCGAGGCAGTCATCCTTGTCGCTGATCTCAATTCCTTTGACTAGCGGTATCGTTTTCTGAATCGTTCCCTTACTAACGTGCCCAAGCCTCTCATGCCAGATCCTCTGGATCTGCGACGCTGTAATAGCGGCGATGGGGATATTGGAACCTTGAGAGCGTGCTGTAGACGCACCACAGGGGAGTAAATCCACCCTGTACAGTCCCTCCACACATTCATAACCCTTGAAGATGACGTTGGTCTCTCCAGATTTCATCACTTGGCATGTCCCATGACCATTTTTGTCGGTATCGAATAGTACGGCGAGACCAGAACGTCTTAGCTTACTTACGGAAATGAGGTTACACATGAGATTCGGAACTAGCAACACGTCAACCATTTTCACTTTCCGCTTTGCACCTGCGAACGAGACGGAGCAAGGTAGATCACCGATGGCTGCAACATTTGACTTGTTGCCATCACCGACAGAGACGGCTGGGTGCGACGTCGTACGATCCATGTTTACCAGTAGTGATGCATTGTTGGTCATGTGAGATGTCGCTCCGGAGTCGATAAACGAGCTGTCCTTTACCGATTCAACATTACCCTTCTTAGCTGCTGTGCATGCTGAAAGAAAGGTAACATATCCGGTGCCAGCATCACTTTCGTCGTTGTAGATAGAGCCATTCCGGTTTTCTGTACGAGCCTTATTGAATCCTCGGACGTTCCGCCATTTGTCTCCGCCCTTCCTGGGACGATAGTTCTTACTATCAGGATTGTCGAAACATTCGTACTTCTTATGGCCTTTGCGCTTGCAGAAGTGGCAGGCAAAACTGCGCTTTGTTCTCTGCATAGACTGTAATGCAGTTGACTTCTCTGCAGTATCTTCAGTAAAACCTTCCATCTCAACTTTTCGGAGAACCAATTGAGATATGGCCTCTGATATTCCTTTGCCTGTGACTTGGATGACTTCTCTTGAAACCTTGAAATCATCCGATAGGCCTCGTAGAAGGGCTCTCTTTCTTTCTTTTTCTGAAACGATATGTCCTACGGCAGCCAGTTTGTTCTCCATTTCACTCAGTCGATTGAAGTACTTCATTACCTTCTCCCCTGGCTCCATTTTGACGTTCTGATACTTGGACAGGTACGCATCGACTGATGCCTCGGAAATGACACTGTACATGGCTTCCAGTGTGTCCCAAACAACTTTGGGATCACGCAGACTTATGACCCAGGCGCTTGCAGAGTCATCAATGGTCAACAGTAGGTAAGAGAGCGCCACGTCCTGTCTGCGTTCAAATTTCGCGACGGCTTCCGAACTACCTGTAGATGGCTTTCGCTCTTCACCTGATACCACGACCCATAGTCCCTTTCCTCGCAATACAATCTCCATTTTCCTCGACCAGAGGAAATAGTTGGAGGACGTCAGCTTCTCAATTCGGTACCTACTGGTATCGACGGTATCCACTTGATCCGCCATACTGTAGCCGAACGAATTGACGTACACAAATTCTAATGGGACACTCGCAGCGGAGAACGAAACCAAAAAGATACAGCGTTAGCGTCGGCCCATAACCTATTGTGGTTACACCATGTCCGTTTCCTTGTCTGTGCTTTTACTTGTTGTTCACACAGAGCATGTCACCGCTTTTACCAAGTGCAGCCGTGCTGCTGGAGCTTAAGTGCTACTGGCAGTGCTGACAAAACCCGAGGAGGAGAGTGCACTAATTATCTCAGCTAGAGAGGTGGTCCACTGTCTGCTTGCCATGCAACCAGACAGTCGACTGTGATCCTGTAGTACCTCTATTATGTGGTACCTCTATTACGTAGTACCACATCCCATGCTGAAAATACTGTCCTGTCTGTGTTGAGGTTGCCTACAGTACCAACAGATACTGGCACGATGGGTTTACGCCCACCAGAGGCAGTTTCAGAACTTGGTGGAGCTACGCGAGTTTGTACTGGCAGCATGGGATGAAAAAAGTCCTGAGGAGCTGCAAAACCTAGTTTGAGTCTAAGACTCAATGCAGAGGGGAATCTTAGATTGTTGCTTTGCCAAAGGTGTCCCAACAAAGTACTAGGTAACGTTGAGAACTGCTGACGTTTAAATGCCCTTACCTTTTTTGCCACCCATAAATACCAAATTGCTGTGTAACGCCTCAATTGTTTTAAAGGTTTCATCTGAAAAGGTCCCTTTTGACAACCTGGTTTGGTCCTTTTTTGATATATGCACGTTTGCATCTTTTACAGACCAATAGCTGCATGGCCCTAAGATTATTGCATGCACTATATCCATTCCCCTTTTATTTCGACAAATTTCTGCTAATTCGACAAGCCTCAAGGTACAGTACAATCCCACATTTTCACATTCAGAGCCTCGCGAACATTGGAGTTCCCGCGCCATATCTCTTGTTGCACCGAAACACGAATTGATTCCCGCGTTTTTACTCAACGATCAGAATGCGCGCACTTTATAACGGTAGACTCATGAGTGTGTTTCAGATTCGCATTTTTTGTTTTCCTGCAACTGCATCTCATAATCTGCGGTGGGATCTTTAGCCGCACCATGGCTGATGAATACCGCCTGGAGGAGGCAATATTTGAGAGATTTGAAAGCACAACACCATGGGGTAAGCTCGCCACTAAGTACAGAGTCGGCAGTGGAATTATTCGCCGGTCCTACGATTTCTGGAGTGCTGAATATCCTGAGTTTCGACCTCAATCATCGATTGACATACATTTTGTTCGTCGATCGCCAGGCCGACCTTGTAAGCTGACATTTGAAGAAGAGATGGTGATCACAGATGCTATAACACAATATGCTGAAAACAACACACCGCTTTCTCGCTCTGTTGTGAAGGACTTGGTGCAAGATTATGTTGAGATGCTATCAATTGCGCGTCAACAGCAAGTCAATTTCACCGAAAATAGGCCATCCAACAGCTGGATAGATGACTTTATGGTTCGTCACAATCTTCAATACACTTCTGTCCAAATCATTGAGGATAAACGTGTGAATGCCGTCTCACCGAAGAACATCATTGAACATCTAGCACGTGTTCAATCGGCAATGGACAGGTATCATATCAAGGAAGCAAGATTTATTTTCAACACTGACCAGTCCGGAGCCTCGCTCTACCGCATGACGGGTCGCAGTCTACGTAAGGGCGTGACTGAGAGTGGTGCGAGAAAGGTGGTTCAACTGTCCGTGAAGACAAAGGGTAACCTTGATCACGTTACAATTATGTCGGTTGTTTCGGCCGCCGGCGTTGCTTACAAACCTGCCCTCGTGTATCCCGGGAAGCTTGCTCATTATCGGAAGGTTAATGGTCAGAAACAGTCTTTGCATTCGGTTCTCCCACCATGCTACCTCTATCAGCGAGACCCTGCAGGAGTAGATTCTGCTATATTTTACGATTGGGCGCAAGGATTTCTTTCGGAGACAGAATGTTTGAGGCAGAACAACCAGCGAATCCTGTTAGTGCTGGATGGTTACGGGGCACACGTCCAGTACCGATCCCTGAAGATGCTTTTCGATAACAACGTTGTAGTTTTAGCGTTGCCTTCGCACACATCCCATGTAAGCCAGCCGCTTGATGTATCAGTGTTTGGTGCGTACAAGTCTTATCTACAGGAAGAGGTGCACAGGGCCTCTTGTCAAAAACCGTGCTTGGATGCCTTCGATGTTGGAACTTGCATTCGAAATGCGTCCAGTAAGTCACACACGGCAGGAAACATTTGCTCAGGTTTTTACAGAACTGGCATTTGGGATCCCAGTTTACTTAGCACGAACATAGACCCTCTCAAAACGCTTTTCAAAGGGAAGACAGATGTCGGCGCGCGAGTTTCAGTCGAAGATCTTCTGCTATCTTTTCGAAATAAGCACCGCACTTTATTAAGGGATGCTGATGTAGAAGAAAACGGACGTGTTCGCATAAAACTACGGGCGGAGTCAATTTGACGTCAGAAGCAGTTATCTCAGCTTTGGAAAGGCGAGAGGACAACAGGCGAAATTTGGCTCAAGGAAAAAAAGACAGTTCTATCCCCCAGGCTGGTTACAAAGAACCAAGAGCAGATATCAGACGTTTGGTAGTTCTTGCGCCTCAGCGTGATATTCTGCGCCAACGGTTGACTTCGACACGCAACGAGCGCCGAGTGACGCGGAGACTCAATGTAGAGTGCCAGGGGCGCCCGGAAGGTTCTGTGATGGAGTAAATCTCTATGAATCTCGCAAATCAGCATACAAAGTTTCAATAAAGTTTACGGGCCGCGGCGCTGTGGTGACTTGTCGGATTAGGCAAAACGTGCTTTCTGAGCTGTATGAATGGTCTTATTCGTGAAATTCTTGCTCTCGCTTAGTTCAGGCTTCATCCATGGTTCTCTGATATGGTGAAGAGCCTTGTCTGCACTTTATGCCAATATTTAAATGGCTAGAGTTCGGGGGGTAGCTCCCCAGATATCGGGTTTTTGGCGTGCTTTGAGCAAAATTTTCAGAGCAGTTGCCGAATTAAGAGGGGAATGGTTACACGGGTGCTTTACTGATTAACATTTTCTGTTGTCCAACGTCTTTGACCTTACAGAAGCCTTAAATAGGAACACGACCACGGATGACTGTTTACAATGCATATCGTATGAGACAAAAACCACTCCAAATGGGCACGTGCTTCATAATTTGAATTTATTTTTTCAATTATGTACCATTTAGGGGACACCCCCCTTTATTTGATCAAATTTCACAATCAATAGTCACTTGCAGCAACAGAATATCCGCAACTTAATTACAATTAGCGAAATCCAGGTGCGTACCCTTCCCCAAAAGCATGATTTGGTAAAAAAGGTTAATTTGGGAACTCAGTTCTCGTTGCTCCTATGAAAGCATGCCGCTGAGGAAAACCAAGTGCGGACACTTGGTACACGTGTCCGAGTTATACGCTCTCTCTGGTGCTTATTAGATTACCAAATAGACCTTTTTCTAAAATTCTGTTTATTGCCGCACTGGCGAAAGGAAATTCGGGGTTTCTCTGACCCAGTACGGCTAAAGATTCTGTATCTCCTCCCAGTTGGTCAGCAAAGGCAGAGCATCCATCACCACCAGTCTGACCTCATTTGGGCAAAGGGAAGTAGTTTTTTAAGTTAATTTATGAAAAAGGTTGCCAAATTATACTTTCGGGGAAGGGTAAACCCTCTACAGTAGTCATGGACAATTTCTCAGAAGGCAATTGCAGAAATCCATCAGGCGGAAATTCTGAAATATCACAAGAATGGCTGTTTCTTGTGTATCGCCGGCTCCAACCCTGTGCTGTACAGAAGGCTCTAATCTGCCGAAAGCGAAATACTTGTCATAAAACATGTCGGGAGATGTATACATTACGTCTTGCATCACTCAAAGCTTTTCGCCAACTGTCACTCAACCAGCGAGGACCCCGTTTGAAGCGGACACGTCCAAGGGCTGCTTGCTCATGTCCCTGACGCGTTCGCATTGAGGCTCATCATCGACGGCTGCGCAATGCATCCCCGTGCTTCACGCCAAGGACATTCTGTGGAGACTGCAGACTCAGATGTTGCTGTGCGGGCAACGAACGACGACGCCCTTGAATCAAAGTATTGCGCGATGCATGCTGGGTATTTCGAGGATGCTTTCTTGGACGCTTTAGCTTCTCATTTGTTGCGTGATGACGTAGCGCCACCATCTCGTCCGCCTCTAATCAACCGCGGCACAGCAGCCCGCGTCGCCTTCAAGAGCGACTTGATTCATGCACTTCTTGGAGCAGCGTGGGCAAGTAGTGAAACTGTTCAGATCGTTTCTCTAGGTGCAGGGTACGACTCCCTTCCTTTTTCCCTTTTTGAAATGGGCCAAAGTATGACGAAAATGTCTTTGCACTATGTAGAGCTTGATTTCGCCCCCATTGTCCAAGCCAAAGCTGCGGCTGTGGAGGCTCAGCTGGTTCTGCGAGGACTCTTCAGGGATATCATGACCGACGGAGAAAGTCTTCAAGGCATCGTAAAAGGGGGAACGCAATCGCGTTACGTTTTAAGTGCGTTCGACTTGCGAGATACACCTCGGATTTCGGACGTACTTCGAGCTACGGGACTAAAGTGTAATTGCCCCACCATTATTCTTGCAGAGATTGTGTTGGTTTATCTGGATCCTGTCATTTCCGATGCCGTCATCAGAGAAATTGGGCATTTTTTTACAAGAGAAAGAGCTTTTGTTAATATCGAACATTCGCATCCACATGACTCTTTCGGCTTGCAAATGGTAAAAAATATCGCGGCAAGAGGGAGTCCACTTTTGGGGATCAGCAAATATCCGACATTGGCCGCGCAGAAAAGTCGATTCGTACGAGAAGGATGGCCTTGCGTAGAGGCGTTGACAATGCTGCAAGGCTTTCAGCGCAAGTTTTCCACTGAGGAAGCTCTTAATCTCAATAGAATTGAGCATCTCGATGAGATCGAGGAGTGGGACATGCTCATGGAACACTATGGGATCGTTATTGCTATTCGCTGGAGCGGTGAAGATGATATCACAATATTAGAAGATGTGCTAAAAGCTTCATTTGGTCGTGCGGGTGAGACATCTTCGACGAACAGAAAAGCAGCGAGTTGATGAAAGCAGTGTGGCTCATCTCCAGGAAAGAGTGATGAAAGGGCGACCCTGATGACAGAGATTGTTTGATGAGGGATTGCTTATCTCTTCGGTGAAGGACTCACCACTAGAGAAGCAGAACGTCGGGCCATTCTCACCTCTCCTTGTAGGTGCCTTCTTTCGAAAAGGTAAGGCGTCACATGTTTGACATTCGTCGGTTGGCGACTCTTTCTAGTTCCGCAATTGGGATAGCATAGGCGACACCTTCGAACCTACCGCTTTCACTGGCGATAGCACAAACCATTCCGAGCAACCGCCCTTCCGAGTCAAGCACGGGGGCGCCCGAAGCGCCACTATTCACGGACGCGTCGATCTGCACCAGGCCGGAGAGCGTGGGCCCACCTTCTTTCGGCGCAGGAGCGACTCGTCCCACCGCTGAGACCACGCCCGCTGTCAAAGACGGAGGTGAATGTTCAGCTGCCGATACAGCGAAAGCCAACTGACCTGGGCGTGCCGGACTCGGCGAACATGGCAAGGGTGTCGGGAGTGCATTGGCCGAGCGTAACACGGCGATGTCATGTGATGCACATGTGTGTGAAATGGAGGTCGTCAAAACAGTGCCACATGGTAGAGCCACTTGGGGGCGCTCGGTGCTTTGGATGACATGGAGGCACGTAAGGAGCGTGTGGCTGTCCCACACAAAGCAGGTGCCCGTGGATGGTGGGGCTAGAACAGCCCCAACTGATGGAGAGGTTTGATTGTACAACGCAGCGGCTCGCTTCTCGCACTCGAGCACCATATGCTGCGGATGCCAGAGACTTGGTCCAGCTAGCTACAGCACCCGAATCCAGGGCTTTGGTGCGCTTGAGAAGGGTGATGGCGTTGCGAGGTAATGGTCATGGCGGGCAGGGATTCATTGCCAACCATTGTTTTAGTGTAAAGGAAATACTGTATGGCGCGAACAAGGGAATATCACACCGACGATTATCACTCGTGCACCCAAACAGCGATGAGCCATCGCTTTGATCCCTTGTGAGAGCAGAGACATGGACATGCTAGGGACAGCCCCCGGCTGCGCAACCAAGTGCGTCTGGAAAAAGACGACGGGGACGCTCAGCATGCCGACTGTGTTGGCATTCCTAACCAGATACACTCCTAAGGAGATTCCTACTCTAAAACTCGATTTGCACTGCATTAGTCGTTTCTTCCACGGTTGTTGTACTGTACTGGTGCACAGCATTGAGTCGAGAAGTGGCCTCTGTGGTTTTGTATGAGGCTACGGGTCCTATGCATTCTATTGTCTAGACGACAAGTGATCTAGTATCAGGCTACTTTTCAACTTAATTTTTCTCGACTTGTGCTTGCTCCTTGCATTGCAGCAAGAAAGAAAAAGGTACTCGCGCCACCGCAGTTGACTTGTGCGTTGCGGAAGGATTAGATCTGCACGTTTTCCAGCCATTTTTAGAATGCCTAAAAAAGAAGCCTGTTTGACCAACCTCTCAAAACGTTTTGTGTTGATATCTTCGAAACCAAAAGGCATGATTAAAACGTTGACGGGGTAGAGGAGATGCGGACTCATTCATTCGCTCAGAGTTGAGGAAATCAGCATGCCGCATCCTGAACTTTTGTGTGAAGGTCTTGTAATTCCTGGCGTTATTTATTACGCCTGCAAATCTACCGTATCACGTCTTCACACCGTATCACGTCTTCACGCATCCGGGAACTTCTATCTTCACAGTCACAATGGGTCTAGGGAGGGAACCTCTGTACGACTTCATCGACAACATCCCTGACAGTAAGCTCACGGGAATACGTCAGAACCCGGGCGATTTTACAGCACGAACTTTCGTCTGTATTCAGGGGGGGTAAGTTTGTTGTCTGTTCGGCTCATACTATTTCTACGGGATTCTAAAACTAACAATTGTTTTCATCGTGTTGTATCACAGCTGACTTCTGAAACTCCGAAGATGTACAACCTTCAGATTAAGATTACCAATGGTACCAAGATCAGCACCCTGAAGAAGTTCAAATCTAAGACGGTCTCGACTGTTCTAGCTCCTGTTGATCCAGCGATGTCTGCTGCCACTATCAAAGCGTCTTTCAAGAGTAATGCTAAGATTTGGAGAAACCTCCACTTCTAGACCTTTAGTTTCATTATCCGCAGCCTGCAAGTAAACCAAACTGCGCTGTTCCCTGTTCTGCCAGTGATCGACACTGTTTCACTTGTAACGGCTTGTTTGTATGTTGAGGTCCGGGGGTGTGCTTCATTCATTCGTCTTCTATCTCTCAATCACATTTCCTGTGTACTCAATGTAGACTGAGTAAACATATTTCGCTGTTGGGAAATTTCCTTGGAAGCTTTGGGCGTCTATCTGGTTTGCATCGACAAGGACTTCGCGCATTTCGGGTCTTCAAAGGAGACAGCGTGTGTTCTTCTTCACTTATGCGCTATAGTCGGGAGATAAAGTTCCTGCGGGAAAACGAGTCGTCATCCCCGGGGCCTATCATTTTTGGCGCATTCTCAAGCAGGAAAACTGCAAACTTTAGCCTCTCACAATTGCTCTTGTCGTGCTTCAAATGCGATAGGAGCATAGAACGACAAGGCCTGGGATGTTCGCTATGCTGAAGCGATGCTAATCTCAGCTATGTCAACACCAAATAGCCCGCTCCTCACATGCGATGAACACGGGATTCGTAGTTAAGACGAAACATCGTAAATTCATGTCGCTCATCGACAGGAACATTTTCAAGACCTATTCCAGAAGCATCTTCTGTAAACTCGGGACGTCTTCCCCGGCTGCCACGTCATCCAGCCATTTAGAGATAAGCTTGATGCAGAATTCATCATCAATGTAATTCACTGCCGTCTCGAAGTCTGCCTTTCTCAAATTCAAGTCAGACGAATAAATCGCAAACCAAGCTGGCTCGATATTCTTGATCTCATTCAAAAACTCTTTCCGCAGTTCAGTCTGTTCGTACTGAAGAAGATGTTGCACGTACACCTCGTTAATCTCGCCGTCCTCGGCCAGCCCGTTTTCGTCCATAGCGTATGTGCTTCTATTTGGCATCTCCATTCGTTCTCTTCCCCGAAGAAAGTATGGAATTTGACATACCCTCCATAACGGTAATGCAGACACGCATTCCCAGTCAATAATTGCAGTAAGATTCCCGTCCTCATCAACCATGATGTTCTGTTGAGAGAGGTCATCATGAAAGAGGGCTGTTTCTTCCACTTCATGGTTTAGGTTGAATTTAAAAATTGAAGGGAGAAGCGCGGCAAGTCTTCGCTCCAGTATAGCGACCTGCTCTGCCATATCAATATCATCTTCATCTCTCGACGTTTCAATAATGTCCTTGCTTTCGTGACGGTGCACAAGCAACCGGGCGTGTAGCCAACTTCGGCTTGAACGAAATGGACCTCGGGGGAAGTCTTGGGTTGAGCGATCATCCCAAAAGAATTCATTCGACACAATTTGGCCGACTCGAAACTTTGTCTGGTCAACAGCGTCATCTCGGGACGTGGCGGAGTGATAAAGGTTCCCTATGCCTTGGATTCGGGCACGGAATAGCTGGACAACATGAAGTGCAATACGCTTTACCAAAGCCCGCTTGCTTTCTAGCGGTAGTGATTTCCAGTGTTGCCTTAGCGGTTTTCCAGGCATGTGCTCTAGGAGCATCCATTCGAAACGAAGAGCATTGTCGTTTGAAGCGTCAAATGCAATGACAGTGGGGACGGGGGCATCTGTGTTTTGCTGGATAAAGTCGAGGGTTGCTGCCTCGCTTTGTGTCTTATGACGGGGATCAACTGGAAGTGTGACTCGCATAATATACTCGGCATCATCATGTTGTACTTTGTACACCTTATTGAATCCCCCTTGAGCCAAAAATGTGACGATGCAAGCTTGGGATTGACCAAGTTCGTCTTTTACGATATCCTTGAGCGCATCAATTGAAGGTTCTTGAGTCCATCTGGGCTCGGCGCCAAATGTGGTCTTTCCCCACTCAAATCCATACTGCGCGTGTGGTGGCATGAGATCGGGAGATCAGGGCGGTGAGGGCTGCAGGGGGAAAAATGGCCACTGAAGAGCGGACTTAACCGAATTGACGTGGTGGTGCTACGGTAGTAACGCCTGGTTGCTGTGACGGGGAGGTGGGCGAATGTACAGCAGCAAGGGTACAGTAACGGTACAGTACTGTACTACATAAGGTTACTATAACCAATCTGAGGCTGCAGTGGGCGGGGCTGTCCAGCGTACAGTATGAAGCAGATCTAGGAGTCAGACAATTCTCTGTTTAGCACGTGTCTAAGACGACCGGCAATTTGAGGCCAGCTTTTTTTTGCAAAACATATACAGTGGCCCCTACTCATTAGTGCCGCCCCGTGCGAGACCCCAAAACTGGCACTATTGGGAGACAGCATTAATAGGTGACGTCGTCACATCCATTTTTGACGCACTCGGTTAATTATCGTCTGCCTGCTCCGCGTTGGATCTCTGTCGTGTTTTGCAGTGAGAAACGCGCGCTTTGCCGACCTCAGATACGATAGAGCGTCTGAAACTTGGCATTCAGTCCCCAAAACTCCCACGGCCTGAAGGGTCTTTATGATGTTTGGCTTCTTGTTGGCTACGCGGAGAAAATGTGGGAGCAGTAGCTCTGATGTTTCGCACGGTGCGCCCTGCGATGCCAAACTGCCGCTCAATTGCTTCGGCACAGTGTCCTTTGCCGAGCAGATCTGCAATGTCTAGTTTCTCTGCTATTGTCAGGCGCGCTTGCGCGTTGCTTTTTTTATTTCCAGAACCAGATCCATAAGGAGGACAAGGTGAGGTCTGTGAACGCTCTTCGGTGAATAGAATCGGGCATAGAAGCCGCTTTCACGCGCGATGGACGGACGGCAGCATAACACCCGGACCCGTGTAACACGTGGCACTTTTCGTGTTCGTAGGCCTGGCCGGCATTATTGGGAGGGTGGCATTAGTAAATGTGGCACTAATGGGAGTCCCCCCCCTGTACAGAGTATATACATTAAGGTTGTCCGTAAAGTCACGAAAACACTTGTTTTGGCGGCGAGTTTGCTCGGATTTTCTGAACGCAAAATTTTGAAACAACGCGTTTGGCAAAACTCACAGCATACCGAAAACTCGGGACATGTGAGTTTCCACGAGTTTCACATCCGTCTCATCACAGCAGTGCCGGATCGACCCGTCTTGGAGGAAAACGAAGTGGGTTTTCCGCTCTTTCATCAGCACAAACGAGTATCAAACTGCACGGGTCGTACCGGTTTGCGTCATGGACGCCCGTATCGCTTCATCTGCGCGGAGTCCATCAACGGATGAAAGCGCGACAGGATCTGCCACAGATGCCGTCGAAGCAACCGCGAAAGATAGACAAGTAGAAGCTTCTAAAAAGCAGTCCTCTCCGAACGGCCCCTCTCAGCCTGTCAAGAAGACGAAACACATCGCCCTTTCGATTGAGAACCTCCTTGTGGCGAGCAACAATATTCGCTTCAGCGAGTATTCGCGCAGGTGCACGTGATCCGTCGGGCGGCACAACGATGTACTGTACTGCGGTAGGAATGTTAGTCGCGAGAGGATGTTGGCGCTCAGTTTCCCTGATCGCGCGCAGTGGAGGGAGTGGAGCGGAGGTGATCGAGCGAGGCGAAGTTACCGGCTACAAAGCCACCGGAGGTCCCCTGTGTTGTCCCCCCTCCGGATTTCTACCCTCTTTAATTTCCCCTTGTATAAATACCCGATATTTCCATTAGTATTCGGGGACCGCCGGCGCACCGCCGCGGACACTGTAGGCCGCTTAGGGCTAGCGTTGTCCTCGCTGTACAACTCCACGACACACCCCCCGTCGGGCCACGACCGACGGCGGCCGGCGCGGCAGGCACGCCGACGCCGCGGTATATCCGTCGTCGCGCGGCCTGACACCTTTCCAGCCCTCACCCGGTGGCCGTTCTTTACGAGAACAGCCCGCGGCGCTGGAGTTGTTGGCGTCCTCATTTGCTCCCCTTCAACGATTTCCTACCCCCTTTTTCCCTCGTGGAACGTTCCAACTCCCTTCTGTCCGTCCTGACCTCCGAACGCGCGCCACAGCACCGCTCCGTACGATTCCCCTCGACCTTTCCGCACATCGTATCTACCGCTGCGCCTTGCCTCAATTGCTGAGCTACCACCCTGACCGCAACCGAGAAAAGAGCCTGTGGGCCACGGTACGGAGGGGTGAAGGCGAGGCCAGCGATGGAAGGCGCGCGGTGGATCACTATCCGGGGCAAGCGTTTGCCGCTCAAGGCTATAGGAATGGACGGTAAGACCGGTCGTGCGCAATTGAAAGGTGGTTCTGAGGTTCGGTTGGTCAACGAGGACGAGTTGGTGAGGAGCTTGCGATTGCCACGGTCGGTCTCGGAGGAGATGTGGGCTTGGTTGGGGGTTCGTCCTGGTCAAGAGCACTCCGAAAGTCGGCTAGCGGATGTTGGGTTCTTCAGCCATTGGGGCTCAAGGATCATGGAGCTGCATGTGGATCACAATGAGTATGCAATTCGGCGTATCGTATTCGCCTCTGGGGATGATAGACGTTCCGGCAGGCGAGGGTACCATGCCTCCTCAGATGATCGCGGGGGTTCTCGCTCCTTCTGGCCAATAGATTTCTACACCATGAAGTCTCATCAGGTCCTGGGGACTTTGGACCAGATGGCGGAGCTCTGCAGTGAAATTGACACTGACCTGGAGGTCTGCAGAAATTCGAGTGGCACCCCGATCAATGTGAAAATTTCTTACGACCCCCGCGCCCAGGCTCAGTACTTGGACAATTTGCACTTAGCGTGCACAAGACGGATGGATCGCTTCTTCAGAGTCCGATGCCCCGGTGCTCGCAGCGACTCGTCTGCAGCAGTGCCGCTTCGGTCAGATATACGTAACTTTGTCTACTCTCCGGGTGGGCAATGCCTTCGAGCGTCCATTGGCAATGGTCTGCAGGCATTGGCCGGAGAGTCGGTAGCGATGGAAATGATGTCCTTAAAACCAACATCTTCAGCCAGCATTGCACAAGCAGGCGCATGGTTGGAGAGAGAGCTGCATGCTTACCGCCTCGAGAAAGTTGCTCTTCCGGATGGACTGGAGGAAGAGGAATGGTTGGTCACCCAACGAGACGGGATCTTTTTGGCGAGGCTTGGGGCACTGGACTCTTCTGGAGAGGACATAGACCACGTCGTGGTTGTTGACGCCAAGAGGCAGCTTGTTTATGACCCTGCCGAACGCTTTGCCTTGAGGATGAGTTCAGGCACCTTGCGCGCTTGTGTCGGAGATGGAGTCGACCTCCTTGGCATTCCCGAGCTTCGCCGCCTTACAAGGCAACCTCAAGGTAAAAGAAAGCGTCGCAAGGGTGCGAGGAAAATATCCACTGAGGTGCGACGCAAGCGAAAGGACCACGGACCAAAGAAGAAGCCTTTTACCAGTCCTTCTTCTCGACTGAAGAGGCGGGTGGTAACTGATGAGGATTAGATGCTAATTAAACTGGATCCGCTTCGCCTTGTCGAACATACAAGGGTCCAGCACTCCGTTCAGCATGACTTCATTCAGCTTCTTGAACATTTCTAAGTTCCTCTTCGTCAGTGCGTCCGCAAGGTTCAGCTTTCCTGCGATCCACTGCATCGTAGCGATCTCTCCATTCTCAAAGGAGTCTCGCATTCGTGCAACTGTGGGATGAAGACGGTAGTCCGTACCTTCGTGCAGCGTTGTGACTGTTGAATACAAGCCGTGCGAGTCAACCGTGAGGACAAATGGTAGTGGCACCTCCGATCCATAGACCTGTTTGAGGCTTTCCGCCATCAGTGATCCGCGGTCCGTCGACGTCGCTGCGGCGAGGATCTCCGCGCCAATTGATGAAAAAGCAACCCGAGACTGCTTGCAGCTGTGCCAATCGAGAACATGGTACACACCACCTGCACCCCCCACAGGCAGGTATATCCCGGAGAGGTATCCGGTCTGGCCGTATGAAGTAGAACCATGGCTCGCATCTGAGAAGCATAGATACGATGGGTCCTTGTCGAGCTTCGGGGGAGAACAGTACTTGAGTTGGGGAGTTAGGCCCGTTAGCTCCTTAAGCACCTTGCTGCCGGTTATCAAGTCAGAGACCGTTAGGTTGCCTACAGCTTGCTGAAGATAGCTGGCCGCGAAAGAAGCCTGCGGGAGGACACCATGGCCAAGAAAATTCAGTGATCCTGCCAATCCGAGGTACGCTGTGAGTTCTTCGGGGGTGGCTTTTTGGTGGAACTGCTTTTTCCGTTCTCGGGACAGCGTTAAAAAGTTGATCTTCTCCATGTACTCCTTCATATCAACGTGTACCGTCCCATCGTTACTCTGGGAGATGTGGAGACGGTTGAAGATTAGTGGGCGGCCAGCGACGAACCGGCCGACTTCAAAACGCTTCGCCAGTGCTTTGTGGAAATCGTCGACTTCTCGTCGTGAGCCGACGACTAAGAAATCGTCCACGACCTTGCAAATAGCTATTGAAATGGTACCTCCCGCGCCGAACTTCAAGAAGAGTTGCGGCATGCCTGGGATTGGTATAATGCCTTGCCCAGACATCCATCTTTCAATGGTCAGCTGCCAAATTCTTCCAGACTCTACGATTCCGTAAGCAGGCTTTAGAAGTCGCCACAGAATGCGGCGGGCCGCCCAACCTTTTGGCGGGCGAACATAGATGTCTCTCGAAAGGTATCCTCCTTGGAGGTATGCCCCCTTAATGTCGATGGTGCCTATGATCATGTTCAAGACAGCAGCAATAGACAAGACCAGTCTGATCACAGGGAATTGTGCAGTTGCGGAGTCCTTGCGAACATTGTCCTTATCTTTGTCGCGATTTCCGTGAGGCACCATCCGACACTTCAGCCGGAGTTTGTCTTCTTCCCCATCGGTCTTGACTTGGAAGAAATGGTGCGAAGATATTATGTTGGCCCCTCTGGGGACTGAAAGAAGTCCGACTTCTTCAAAGGCTCCATCGTAGTTCTTCTTCTCAGCAGCTATAGCTTTGTCGAGCAGCCACCGAGGGACAAACTGCAGCTGGAATTCCGAAGCAGTCTTGTCTCCAATGACCGACTTGACTTGACGCAGAACGTCCTGCTCCACGGATTGAAGTTCAAACGGCAGCCCTGGGGGCGGAGTTACTCGCACTTCACCTATGTCTTTTTCAGGGCGAGGTGGGTCTGACGGTTGGTTGAGAGTTCGCTGCTGCTTCCTCGGGACGGATGAAGTGCCATTTTCCCGTAGGGGCTTCACTAAGCTAGCTCTACCTGGAGACGTGGTATTCGCCAAGAAAGCAGGCTCTTCTCGGAAGTAGCTTGCAACGTCTCCATTGGCCGGTGCTCTTGAGTCCGGTTTGTCGCCTCTGTACCCAAGAATGTCCTTTTGGTGCGGAAGTTGGTCTTCATTTTCATCTTCCCATGGGAAGCATGCAGGAAGACCATCATCAGGCGGCAAGGCTTGGGGGCGAGACTGAGAGTTGTTTGTATCCTGCTGGGAGTTCGCAATCGCTGCGTCGTCCGTATCGACAACGGAATACGATCGCGGAAAAACGTAACCAATCTGGTCTGGATCTAGCAGCAAGGGTTACCTTGGGGCTACACGAACATCCTCATACGCAGCGCGTATGGGCATACCACGGTGTTCCGGGTTGTTCGATATGACGACCATGTGCGGCTCCACGTTACGCACGTAGCCAGTTTCCCATTTTCCAAACTTGACATTGCGCTTAAAGTAGTAGACGAGAACATTACGTCGAAGGTCTGTGGGGTCGACAGAATTTGGTGATCGGCCCTTGTCCAGCATGAAGAGAGCCCGGCGGGCAAGTTGCTCTTCGTGGGCAGCGATGATTTCTTCTGACACAACGCTTTTCGGAAGTCCAGCGATTGAAGGAGTATATCCTTTGGCAAGTTCAAAGCTGCTCATTCTCTTGCTACCGTACAGAACGTTGCTGATGTATGTTGCGCGAGAAAGGACATCAGACTTTTCGACTTCCATGTCACGTACCTGGATGAAGAACTGCGCATCTTTGGTCATCCGTTGAGCGATCAACCGGACCACCGCGTTCTTACTCTCCACCACTCCAAGCTTATTGTGTCTTCGGGCAGGACGTGGCTGAAACTTGACACCTACGTACTGCAAGCAGCTCTTAAACACGGAGTTGTTTAACTCAGGATCTGATGATACAACAGCTGGAGGACCGTGTACATTACACCACTGGTTGTCGAAGGCACGGGATGCTTCTTCCATCTCTCTTGAAGACATAAGAGACGTGACCGAAAGACCGGTGTGGACATCGACGATATGGAGGATGGGTTGATTGCTGAGCTCTGTGATATACATGTAGTCTAGTTGAACGTGATCGTTGAAGGATGTGAGGAGCTTTCCGAAGGAGACCTTTCGTGAGTTAGAAGGTCGTCCGGTGCTCTTGCAGGATGTACATTTCGATGCAACTGTTCTGAGGGCTTGTCTAAGCACAGGGGAGAGAATGGATCCTCTTTTACACAGCTCGAGCATATCCTCAAGGGGCAAATGGGAAGAGCCGTGGAGCTTGAGTGCAAACCTTTTTGCCACCTTCCCGTCCATATACTTGCTTCTTCCAAATGGTTGAGAACTTTGTCTTGACATGAGGGAGCGGAAAGATGCGAAGTACGTTTCGAAAGACGAAGTCTTCGAAGGGACCACGAACAAGTACGTCCTCTTGGCATCCTTATCAGCTGGAGATATTTGTTCACTGTACGTCTGGAGTATGACCTCTTTCTGAGAGAGGCCGCATGCTCCAGCTGGGATGACAAGAGCGTTCTCCGGTCCAAGCAGTCTTGACTTGTGGAGTATCTCGTTGCCGAGAAGAAGGAAGCCGAATCCCTTGGTGACATAGAACGAGATCTTGATCGTTGTTCCGTGCATGTCGGTAACGGGCATGTCCCATATGGCAACGACAAGTTCGGCTTCGCTGCACTCCATTCCATAACCATGGTAGAACGGTTGGCAGTCAAGAGGACGAATTGATAGCTTGATTCCCATTTTTACGCAAAGTGTGGCTGCGGATTGGATGCCACCGACGCTTCGCGGGCAGCCAACGTCTAGAATTGGATTGGGGTCCTCACGCAGGGAAAAGACGTCGGACTTGGCTCCTCGCCTGGAGATGAGACTTAGTTGTCTCTGCGTCCCAGACGGGAGCCTGGACGAAAAAACCCTGGGGACGGGTGCCCGTTGCTGGTGTCCCTGAAGCGGTCGTTTCCTGGCGTTCTTCGTCTCTTTGCGTGATAGTCAGACGTTGCGCAGCGCAGGTCCCCGCGGAGGTGCCCGTGTTCACCGCAGTCCGCACAGGTGGTCCTGTAGGTGCTAGTGCCTGATTCGTCGTGGGGGCGCTTGCGCCTTGCTCTGGGCGGCTTCTGATTTCGTCCACGGCTTCCAATACGTCTAGCATCATTCAAAGCGAGGTGATGCAATCCTCCTACAGAGGCTTTATGCCCTACTGCGAGAAGTGCTTGTCGAACGTTGCGCTGAACTAGGCTCTCAACGTCCCTCATGCTCATCGAAGATCCTGGGCTTGACGTGAGCGTCAAATTTCCGAGAACGGAAACCGCGTCATCCAAGTGGAGCTTGCATGGCTTCTTCTTGGACAAGATGATACTGGATACGGAATCTTCCGCTAGTTCTTCTTCCTGCGGGGAGGTTGAGAGCTTATGAAACGCATCCTGAATTTTCTTCCCTGTCCCTCTTGCTCGAGAGCGGTACTTAATTAGTGCCTTTCGTAGTCCCTTTTCATCGTCCTTTCGGAAGTACAGTAGTCCTTGGAGATCTTCTGCATTTGCAAGAACTAGCTTGAATTCTTCCAGGGCCTTGGTGGAAAATGACTTCGTTGCGGGAGGATTCATCTCAACTGCACGTGCCTCAGCCAGAGAAATCAGCTGTAGCTTGGCATTGGTGAGAGTCCCTTCTTCTAAGTTGGCGTTATTCAGCAGTGTGATTGCAAGGACTTCACCGATCTGGGAGGACGTAGAGGCGTTGGAGTGCATAAGATGCTCGGCAGCTAATCCTCGAAATCTGGAGACGAAAACAGAGAGATCCTCATTCTTTCTTCGACGGCAGGTCGATACCTTATGAAAAGAATTGATAAGGCGTGAGACCATAGCAATCGGAGGGTCGATGGCGATGAGATTGACTATATCTCGAACCGCTGCTACTTGATCGTCTTGTTTGAAATCTATGGTTCTTGCCGTCTGTGCCTCATCGAAGATTGATTGCTGGGCACTGGGCAAGCCACGCTCATATAGCTGGCGCCCAAGGGTCGCATAGACCGTGGAGTAGGCACGGTCCGTGCCGCGCTCGGCAGCGGACTTAATAAGGTCGACCCAGCGAGCGAGTTTACGCCGCCATTCTTGTAGATCTCCTTCTGGGTAAAAGTGGGGAGGATCTAAACGACTCTCGCGATCGCGAGCCGAGCCACTCCCTGGGCCCATAACTGCGGTAGGAATGTTAGTCGCGAGAGGATGTTGGCGCTCAGTTTCCCTGATCGCGCGCAGTGGAGGGAGCGGAGCAGAGGTGATCGAGCGAGGCGAAGTTACCGGCTACAAAGCCACCGGAGGTCCCCTGTGTTGTCCCCCCTCCGGATTTCTACCCTCTTTAATTTCCCCTTGTATAAATACCCGATATTTCCATTAGTATTCGGGGACCGCCGGCGCACCGCCGCGGACACTGTAGGCCGCTTAGGGCTAGCGTTGTCCTCGCTGTACAACTCCACGACATGTACAGTGGACCCTAACCATTAGTGCCGCCCCGTGCGAGACCCCAAAAATGGCACTATTGGGGGACGGCATTAATAGGTGATGTCGTCACATCAAACGTCACCCTTCAATGCCACCTCAATTGGGGTAGCCCCCAAAACACTCCCAGGGCTAGAACTTCACCTCCCCATGGGCATCAAAAGCCGCGCCTGTCACCCCAAGATCCGCAAATGGCCCTTTTTTTAATTTGCTTCGATGTCCGATCTTTGTGTGCGGTTGGGGCGCAAAAGTGTCCGCGCGCTTCAATCTCACTCCTCGTCTTTGTCCGTGCTTGTTTTCGCCAAGTCCCAGTAGACGAACGGCTGAGAGTGTTCCCGTCGCAAAACATAAAAAATGGCGATTGCTTGACAAATACAAGTACTTTTTCCTTTTAATATTGAGGTTTTTGTCCGACATTTAGAGCACCCCCCTTTACGGTTGTGGAACAAAAGGCAACATCATACCGGCTAGATTCAATACCGCAACCGCGGGCAGCGTCGCTTACAGTGTAAGATCGCGAGCAATTCGAACAGCGTACACTGTAGACATGAGCTATCAGACGAAAGGTCTATATCAGCAAGGGATTCATAGAGAAGCACAGACAGTTCAGAGCTTACGCCTGGAGAGAATTCTGCAATTGTTGTGAGAAATTCGCTCATGACCGTTGCAGAATTCTGTATCAAAATTTTAGTTGTGAAAAATTACAGACGAATTTACGCTAAGAAAGTTGTAATTAAAGTTGTGAGTTTTATCTGAAGCCCTTCTGTAGCCGTACTCGACCCGATTGTCCATACGCAAATCCACTACCATGACTAGTGGTAGACAGTGCGACTACACGCAAAAAGCAATTGCTAAACGGGCGAATACTCTCAGCATTGCTCTGTGTTCGCTTGCGAAACGGCGTCAGCAACATCCTACATCGCTGTTCTCATCATCGACATGTATCTCTCTCATCGCATTAAAGCTTCAAGCCCAAGAAACTGAATTGAACAAGTCTATTTTACGAAGCAATCGCATTAGCGGTTCGCAGTTTTCTTTCAATTTCAATTCTTTTAGCGAGTCGGAATGCATTTTATACTTTTGCTTCAACAAAGAAAACGTTTTAAGAATGATGTATGCCATGGCATGGCCGAGTGAAAAGACATGCACTACTCGAAACAGATACTCTGTCTCTCCGATTTTATCTACTTGCATTGTTCTTCGCCGCCTTTGTACACCCTCAAGATGGAAGGATATTGAAATCTTCTTTTCTAAGCATGCTTCTCAACTTTCTGAAATCTTTTGGGAAGCTATAGAACACCTACTTGATGCACGTAGTGAGCTTATTACAGGACAAATCAGCACGCAGTTCATACAAGATCAAGCGGAAAGATTTGCACAAGCTGTTTTCGAAAAGAGCTGTGGACTTGGAAACTGTATTGGTTTTATTGACGGAACAGTAATTAGCATCGCTCGGCCAAGTGGCTACGATAGTCAGCTGGTTGCATACAACGGCCATAAAAGGAAGCATGCATTGAAGTATCAAGCCGTCAATAGTCCGGATGGTATGATACTTCATGCGTATGGTCCAATGGAAGGACGGCGTCACGACTGGACATTGTACGTCAGAAGTGGCCTGGACGAGCAGCTTTCTTCTTTGCTAAATATAGATGGCAAGCGGTACTGCCTCTACGGTGACTCTGGATACAGCAGAAGGTGGTTCATGGAAATTCCCTATCAGGGAAGCAACCTAAGTGTGGAGCAGAGAGCATTCAATAAGGCCATGTCATCATCACGGATTACAGTGGAATGGATATTCAAGGAAGTGAAGATGTATTTCTCTACCCTGGACTACAAACGCAAAATGAAAGTAATGGAATCTCCCGTAGGAGCACTTTATATGGCTGGTATGCTGCTCTCCAATATGAGAATTGTATCTACCCTAATCAGATATCGACCTATATCAAGTGCAGTCCGCCGACTCTGGAGGAATATCTATCACATAAGGATTAGCGTGGGTTCTCGCTCCTCGGCCGCCCGCGCGGAGCGAAGCGGAGCGCGAATGCGAGCTTGCGAGCTTTGGCGCGGACTTCGTCCGCAGCCCCGCAGGTAGCCCCGCGCGAGCGGAAAACCAGGGGACAAAGTAGGCGAAAAGGCATATTTCTTTAGTAAACAACATTGAAATGGGGGCTCAGAAGCCATTTATTTTCTTCTTGTTAAGGGCCTCTATCAGGAGCTTGTACTTAGCTAATTCTAGCTCTTGCATCTTTTCTCGCTCCTCACGTCGCTCCTCGCGCTCGCGCTCACGCTCCGCCCGGTCCAACTCGCTGCGCTCGCGCTCAAACTGTAGCTTCTCGCGGTCGAGCTCAATGCGCGCGAGGTCTGCGTCCCGCAGGTTTGAGCTGAAGGCAGCCATGTCCATTGAAGGGACAGCTCGCACAGATCTCGCTTTCGATTTCTTCGTCGCAGATCCGGTTTCTTCTGCTTCTGAGCCAATTCCCGAATCGCTCAGCTTTCTCTTTGTCGCGCAGGCGATAAGCACCATTCCAATGCGATCCTTCTCTTCATCGAGCTCGCGCTGCGCGGTTTTCTCAGCAGCTTTGGTAGCCAACACGTCGTCCCAAGCTTGTCGCATGTCCATCAGCAACTCGTCCAGCTCTCCCACCCCACCTCCGATGCCAGACATGCGACGTTCGCAGCTATCCCGCTTGTCGAATTGGTCCTGAATGCGCTTGTATCTGTCACGCACGCTTTTCTATGTTACCTTCTCATGCATAGCCGCATTCGCATTGATCTTGCCTGCTGCTTCTTGGTATTTGCCTCGCGTCTCATCAAACACCGCAAGGTGCGCGCTGGCAGCCGCGACATCTCGCACGATCACGAGGTCCTCCTCAGTTGAGAACCTTGATTGACGCCCGGCCTTGCTTTTGCCGGTACTAGCTTCATCGGCAGTCCTCGTAGGGGAGGAGGGAATGACTTCGGACATTTGCAGAAGGGAGCGGGTGCAGGTGATGGGTGAGGTGAAGATTTCGTTGAGTACAGTTGGCGCGAACTGAGTAAATAATTGCTCACAAGAATTGCAGTCACAGTTTCTCTAACGGCTCACTTTTCTGCAATTATCGTCACGACCGAATTGCAGAATTCTGCAATTATTTACAGGTGTCACACGTATTGCAGAATTCTGCAATTATAATTGCAGAATTGTCTAGGCGTAAACTCTCTAGTATGGACAGCAACGAATTGACTAGATTGGCGTACAGTAGTACTTTTAGGCGAGCAACAGCGAGAGTACGGAATAAGGATAATCCTGGCAGAGGCTAAGGAGCATTGTGCTCATTATATTCCACTCGTGGATAGGCCCTCTATCCCTTCCTTGCGGTCGCACACTCACGATGAATGGATCCGCTAATCCCACAGTTATGGGCCCAGATAGAGTGACCCTTCCGGGTAAGGACATTTTGCTTCCAACGTTTCTTCGACCGAACACTGATAAGTATACATGGAGGAAGAAGGTTCAACTTTCGGCAACGACAGTGAAGCGATTTGCACGTGGTGGTGACAAAAGAGCAATGGACATTTAGAACGCACTTAGTTTGACTCTTTGCAACGCTCTTGACGCAATTTTCTCTTCAAAAGCAGAGTGTGCATTGACTGCTGGACTGCTTACACTTGACCTGGATGGCGAATATGGTGGTAGTGCATCAGAACAGCACCAAGTTTTAGGAAATATCGTCAACATGGTCGCAAAAGACACCCCGACGGATAGTATACGTCGTCTCGTGCAGATGATGCAAAACGTGTACAATTGTACTCGAAAGCACGACGAGTCGACGCAGCTATATGGTAGACGTTTCCAAAGTCTAGCCATTGAGTACTTGAACCATTGTGATTCAGCCGCAGCAGCACAAGACAGCCAAAATCTTTCTATGCTTCGTTTAGAAAATGCAAACATACCAGCATCTGTTCACAGCACTGTCGTGACACAAATGGTCTCAAACGCCACAAACCGAAATCTGGATCCGGTTGACAAGATATACCTAATTTCGAAAGCAACGCTAGAAGACATGATCGAGAAAGCAGATTCATTGGCGTTTGCTGACATCGACAGTAGCGAAGAAATTGGTAACAGTATCAAAAATTTAGCCTTAAGGGCTATTAAAACCAACGAGCGACATGTGCAGGAAGATAGAACCTCATTCCGTGTCGCACTCGATGAAGCGGTTCACACGTTGGCGGACATGAAAGTGGACGACAATACCGTCAGTACAAAGATTGAGAAGTCTAACATTGTGTTTTCAATGCTAGGAAAGCGCAAGTCCTATGATGCACACGGAAATAATTCGCATGTCAGGAACAGCAGGTCTAAATTACGTGTACCAAATGGCGAAGGACCTAAAGCAATGTCAAAATGCAGAGCCTGCGGCCAAAGCAACCACTAGTACAGAGACCCTGAGTGCATTTTCTACGTCATGCGAATTTTAATTAATGGAAAGGAGGTAGATCCTGCCACTATTGCAAACCTAACTCCAGATATGCAGGCCATGATCCAAAAGGCGTATAATGAAAACGAGAAAGTAGGTGTAAGAAATATTGTACAAGCCATTAGCAACGGAGCCGAAGATAGGGGCTGTGAGGACAAGAGAATGACTAAGTCGTACTTTCGGTAAAGGGATTAGACACGCTCCTACCTGATCCCAATCCGATTCTGGACGAAGGAGCCCCTACATCTACAGGAGGGATCGAGAATGCTACAACACTCTGTGGCGTGCTTGGAATACCGTTGGTACTGGAACCACCTCGTGCAAAGTACTTGCATGGTTGGGGCGAAGACTGCCTAAATGTGAGCTCTTGGACGCTTACAGTAAGTGATGCTACCGAAAACCGACGTCATTCACGTTCGATTTAGTTCCTGGAAAGTGCCCTCTTATTCTCGGAATGGACGTTTGCGCACACTGCAACACATTTAATCGAGGCACGCAGATATATACTAAGATGAAAAGGCCAAGCGACAAGCAAGAACGACTTCTCTATACCTATCTCGTTTCAGATGACAACCATCTTCGCCTTGAGATTTCCCCGCATCCCTACTCAGTGGCGAACACGTTACTGGGAAACGTTCACACCACATCTGATCGTACACCGCTGGCCTTCTGCAAAAAGAATCATCGATATACGCACACAAGTGAACCGGAGATGCAAAAATTATGCAATGATGCATCTATCATGAGCAAAAGCATGAAAGACGCAATCAGAGCTCTCTGTGATGCATGTGAAATTTGTGCAAAAATGGGAGGCCAAAGCCCGCTCGAAAAATTTCTGTTACACACGTAAATGCCGCATTCAACAAAGAGCTGCAGCTTTATTTTTCTTCCCAGAGATACGGGATAAGAGACACACGGTCATGAATATGACTGATACTGGCACAGGATATTCAGAGCTGGCGCTCACCTGTAGCAGATCGATGGACACTGTAATTAGCGTGCTAGAAGGGTACTGGGTTTGCAGACATGGCGCGCCTCAGGCAATTTCAGCCGATGACGAATATAATCGTAAGCCGCTACGGGCATACTTTCGTTCACACAACATCCAGTTTAAGACTAGGCCGGCGAGACGTCACAACAAGATTGGCATAGTCGAACGAAAAAACGGTACTCTCAAGACAATACTGAGCAAACTAAACGACGAAAAGAGCAGCGCAACAGTTCAGATCATATTGTCTCGAGCATCGCTTCTATCAAACTTGTTTTCTGGAAACAGGTTACTGAGCTAATTCGAATTAGCTCGCGGATACCGCCCATCCATACTTGGAATTCAGAAGAGTGTTGTTACAGAAGATCTTCTTCAGGCACACCGTGAGCAGGTTTCTGTACGCACTATCCAACGCCTTCTGAATTCCCCAGTATCACATGTCGTTCGCAAGGACATGTTCAACGCCGGTGATCCCGTTTGGGTGTACTACCGCTCGACATAACAGAATGAAAAGGACCAATGGCTACGCTGTGCCGTCGTTTCGGCGGAAGACCATCACCTTGTCGCCAGACGATCCACGCGAGGCCCATCCATGCGCGTCGCTTTTGAGGATGTCCGCTTCGCTCCTAGAAGCCCCCTAACCACCGAACTCATGAGTTGTTCACTGGGGACAGAGCTCTATGAAAACGACACACTCACGCAACCCTGCTCCACTGACTCAGGAACCACCAACTCGCATCTCGAAAGTGACAGTACTGCACTACCGAAACCCGACGCAGACGACTGCACCCGCAACAAAACCCATAGGTACGCTGCCCTTTCGTGTAAGCAAGGCACTGCGACGGATGGGGGGGAAGAGATATTGGATCATTTGCAAAATGTCGCGTCGCAGTGGTGAAATTATTGGAGCAGCGCTGCACAGAAATACCTCTAGGCAACTCGAAGCCATAGACGCTACTATAGGCGCCAAGCAAGTCACTGCCTCTCATCTTTTATTCGCTCCTCCATGGATACTGCACGATTCTTTGAAAACCGAACACGAGTCAAACTGGAAGGATGCTTACATCGAAGTTCAGGACCAAAATATTCCTCGTAATGCGAATGTTATAAGCTCCCATGTCGTCTACAAGCTAAAAACAGACGAATTGGGAACGCGCAGGCTAAAATCCCGAATCGTCCCACATGGAAATTGTAGTACAATTCCGTATCACAGTCCCCCGGGGAGATGATAACCGCGCGGGAGGGCGGGTGCTACTGTAGCGAGCGGGCGTACACGCGTCCGCCGCTGTGTACAGTAGTACCCCAAGGGTCCGACGTGGGACAGCCGGTAGCAGGGGGCGTGGCCACGGGTAACACGTGGTACAACCGCCGGCCGGGATCGTGGCCACGGGCACACGTGTATAATCCGTACGGTGGCTAACTAGTAAGTAGTAGTTAATGGCACAAATTAAGTAATTGTGTACAGTAGCTCGTACACAGTAAGTGGCAGCTAATGTAGAGGGACAGGTGTCCTGGCGTCTCACTTAGGGGTTAAGACCGGGGACACCTGCCCGTCCCAGTAAAGAGGAGGCAGACTCGCCTCCCTTCCCTTCACGGCTAATTGCTATCCCGTTCCGGTTTTCCTTTTAGTCTCAGGCTTTTAACCCGTGACCGACCGTCCGGATCTAACACCAACGATCAAAGGAACAACAAAAATTATTCCGATAGGATATATCTAGATAATCCAGGGGGAAATAATCCATTTTCGTTCCTCGGGAATGAGGATAATATATCTGTTGAGCACAGATAATCTTCCTGCAGTATAAATGTTCCGTGCACACGTGTCCACAGAGCTCGCCACTCTTTTGCTGATACTGTACTGAGGCGGGGGTTTGATCCTTTTTCGCCGTCGTCGAGTTGATCCACAGCACGAAATGACCGCAAGTTCCTGCGGCGCCCCTCACACCAATCTGAAGCAACACTCTCTCACCTCCGAGTCTATCCAAAACTGAATCCATTCCTTCACCATCGAGGATGCCGAAATCAACCATTAAGGGGCGACGTCTTGCTGAGCTTTATTCACTCACAACGGAGGGGAAAGTGCGTATTGGGTATGCAAATGTGACACAAAACGCAAAAGGAAGTCAACCAGCTACGAGAACTTTTGTCGCACATACACAGTGCACATCCAGACTATTCTACACTGGTAGAATCTGAGCAGGCTTCCGAAAGATCTACTATTGATCATTACTTCTCATCGTCAAAGGCACAAAGGTTTATGGGTTAGTCCGACTTTATCATCAACAACTTGCTGCTGTTCTCATTTCTGGAGAAGGAAACAATCCGGACTCATATCAAGCATGACCCAATCTGTCTGGCTACTTTTATGAGATAGCTTCCCCGACTGGTAGAGTGCGTAGAAGAGAAGGTGTCTCGGCTTTTGCCAACACAATTTGCTCTTGTATTTGATGGATCGTCAGTTGGCTGTACGCATTACTTGGCTATAATCGCATCTTATTCAATGTTTAATACAGCTGGGTACAGTGTCCGGTTGCTCGCCTTTTCGCCTTTAGGCGACGAATGCTCTCTGAATGCGGACGAACACGTTTCTTTCATGAACTATGTTTTGGGCGTATTCAAGTGCTCTTGCGATGATGTCACTGCCCTTATAGGTAACAACTGTGCGACAGACAAGTCTATCTCCAATAAGGCATGTAAGCCATTGATCGGGTGGGCAAGCCATCGATTTAATTTAGCGGTTCAACGGATAATGGGGAAGGAGGAAGAACTGCTCGAGCAAATCAACAGGTTGATGTCGAAGCTCGAGACGCTGCTCTTGGGAGCTCAGTTGTTGTAATTAACTCCCTTACGTACTATCACACGCAACATCACAATATGGAGCTCGACGTTTGATATGATTTCTAGGTACGTGAGGCTGAGAGAGTTTCTTGTAGATCCAGCCTCCTCTGATATGGATGATTTATGCTTGAAATCATCACAAAATAGGAGAGTAGATGCTCTCCTAGTTCGTTTGAAGTATCTTGAGTCAGTGTCGAAGTCGTTACAGAAGGAATCGGCTACAATTGCGGAAGTTCGAGTTCTCTTCGATGCTGTAATGGATCAATATCCTGAGACAGCATCCAAGCTCTCACCGTCAGCTGCTATAGTGCACAGTCCATACTCGGAGAGTGCAATTGTAAAGGGACAGCTTGGGAATCCGAATAATTTATCGGAAGAGGAGAAGGCATGTTTAAATGCGTTTTGTGTGGAAGAAGGCGCGGATCAAGACAGTGCATCCGAGGCGCTCTCTTTTGCAGAGCGTGCTTTAAAAAAGCAGAAGAGAATATGTGGAACGTCATCTCAGAGGTACACGGACCTCAGATTCCTTTTTCCAACTTCAAATTTATGTAAGAGGCTTTTCTCAAAGGCCGGATACGTTCTTAACAACAGAAGACGGAGTCTTCTGCTAGCCAATTTAGAGTCGCAACTATTTTTCCATCTCAAAAGTGATCTGTGGGATGAAGGTGACATCAATAAACTGATACAGTCTTAAGTTGAGACTTTGAACAGGCCCTGTATTATTTGATTATACTAGATAATCCGGACTATTTATCTTTCATGCTAGTGATTATCAGATAATCTATCTTGGAGACTGCTGTGTCCAGGATATATTATAATATGTTTTGACGATGCTTTGCCACCGACCGGCAGCGCGTCACCGGCCACGTGAGCCTTCTCTCTTTTCGAGTCCATCTGTACGGTCTGCGTTTGCGCGTGGGTTACCCAGCGGCGCGCGCTCCCTTACCTCTAACCCCCCTCGTTTCCGAGTGGTCGGGACGAAGGTAGTTATACCACAGAAACCATGATGACGAGAAAGAATTTGTGACAAAAGCTTCATCCAATGCCCACTTTTTGTTGTTCGCCTCCTGCTGTCATTAGTAACGTTCTTGGGTTTCAGAATTGCTACAGCGGATATCAAGGGAACTTATCTTCAAAGCGGACGGATTAAGCGTGACACTTATGTTAGACCGCCTCGCGAATAGCCGAGCCCTAGAGGCGTTTTGTGGAAACTACTCAAACTCCCTTACGGGTTAGCTGATGCAGGCAGAAAATGGAAGTTGGTGGTAGAAGACTGAATGCTAACACAGGCAGGCATGAAGCTTATTTTCGGTTTGTCGCAATTATTTGCAAAATGAGACTCAAAAGGCAATATATCTTTACTCACCGCCAAAGTTACAGACGACTTCCTTTTTGGTGGGGGTATAGAATAAATGGAGCATTTTATCGAGAAGCTAAGAAAGAGATTTGTCGTTGGCAAAACAGTAATTGACGGCAAGATTCATTTCGATGGGTGTAAAGTGGAGCAGGAGCCCACAGGTAGCATCAAAATGTCAATGATTAGATACTTAGAAAGATTGAAGCCCATTGCTATATCAAGGTCGCGAAAAATGGAAAGAAGGCGGCGCGCAACACCTAGTGAGCTACAGAAATACCGCTCTCTTGCCTTCACATTAATTTATCTTGGTAACGGCGTCCTCCCGCAAGCAGCTTTTGTTACTTCAGCTCTACAACAAATGGTCCCGAGAGTTACTGTAGAGCAACTTGTCACAGCAAACGATATGCTCACCGAACTACTCAAACGCAATCCTTGGATTCGGTTCAGGGCCGCCAACAAATCGGAAGACGTTATCGAAGTACTAATTTGAACTTTCTCAGATGCTTCATTTAACCAAAACGCTACAAGTGGATATGGGCAAACAGAAACCCTGACACGGCTTCGGATAAGGCTACAGAAGGGGTTTGAAATGTTGCATCCTATCGATTTGGTCAGCAACAAGCAACGGCGAGTCAGTTATTCGGCATACGGAGCCTAAATTTTGGCTTATGCCGACGGGAATGATCGAGGATGATACATCAAAGAAGGCTTGCGGAGTCTATTCCGTAATACTTTATTGCGAAACGAGCTTCTCACTGATTCCAGATGCCTATATGACACAATAAACACGCTACACGAAGGACGGGATTTTCGCTTACGTCCAACAGTGCAGAGATTCCGCAACAGTTTTGACTCGCAGGAGTTGGATTCTATGCGGCGGATTTCAGGGACTATGAATCCAGCCTACGCTCTCACGAAACGTAACCCAAACACGTCAAAGCTTCTAAACGAGGTAGTGTCATCAGAAATTGTCTGTGTCGACCTTGATTTGGGATACACTCTAGACAGTGCCACATGGAAATGATGTTCTGGAGCAATGGCAAGTTCGCATTCACAAGGTTCATGCGATCGGGGGGAGTGTGAAACAAAAGGCAACATCATACCGGCTAGATTGAATACCGCAACCGCAGGCAGCGGTCGCTTACAGTGTAAGATCGGCGAGCGATAGCGGACGAATAGCGTACACTGTAGACATGAGCTATCAGACGAAAGGTCTGTATCAGCAAGGGATTCATAGAGAAGCACAGACAGTATGGGCAGCAACGAATTGACTAGATTGGCGTAGTACTTTTAGGCGAGCAACAGCGAGAGTACGGAATAAGGAGAATCCTGGCAGAGGCTAGGGAGCATTGTGCTCATTGTGTTCCACTCGTAGATTGGTCCTCTATCCCTTCGTTGCGACCGCACACTCACAATGAGTGGATCCGCCAATCCCACAACGGTACAGTACTCAAGTTTTGGTTTTTGTGATGCCAAGAATTCTAATTCTCTGAATATGATTCTGATGTAAGGAAATACCAAGGATACAGGTGCCGTGGTAAGGGAAAATTGTTGGAATACTTGGATAATGTAGTATTAATCGGGGATAATGTGGCGTTTCTACAGGGATAGTGCTGAGTGATTGATTCAGCCTAGCGCTGGGTGGGAGGAAGCCTTCCTCCGGTTCACCGCCTGTGGACTTTGGCCTTGCTAAGGGAACTTAAGCCGAGCTGGGTAAGGTACGCCACTCTACTGTCCCCGGTAGGCAGCTTCTTTACTAGGGGTTGAGTGAGCATGGAGGCTATACTCAACGCGCCGAACGAGTCGCTCCTGACCCTATTTTACGAGGCGAGCTGGACATCCGACGTTCTACCGTGGCTTGTGTCCGCTAATGTAGACATTGTAGCATATCCCCCTCCCCGTATTAGATTTAGATTAGATTTGTAACTGTAGAGCCCGAGCTCTACAGTACTTCGGTGCGCGCGCGCACACGTGTAATCCACGTGTACGGGGGCGCGCGCACACACGTGTACGACACGTGTGCTGCCAGCCTCGACGATTAACAGCGCTACAGTGCAGGCCGACCGGCACAACTGTAATGCTATGATAGGTTACTCTGTATATTAAATATGAGCGGACCGCCAGCGGTGGAGGACGACAAGCACGGACTTGTCAAGGATCCTCCACCTTGGTCCGCCCGCTTACTCTTTGGTACTTCCGTCCGTTTTACCTAGGAGTAGCACAGGGCGCGGGTTGAGGACGCGCGCAGCAGGCCCACGAGCCGGCTCCGCCTCCGCCCGTCGGTACTGGATCGTCACCCAGTACCGCTCCGGGGCGTCGAGGCGTAGAACCGCTCGCGCGTGCGCGCGTCCTTCCCGATCCCGCTCTACCACCGCCACCTGGAGCCCGTGCTCGGTACCGTGGGTGGGCCGTGCTTCTCTCTTCCCGCCGATCGGGGTCTTTCCGAACTGTCAGTACTCACCCCCCTCGTCGTTGGGGGTGATTCTACTACAGACATAGCCGTGTCCTTTGCATCAAGGCTTTCTACTCTTGATCCCGGTTTTGGGGCAGTTCCCGCTTCATGGGGAGTCGGGTAAGGGCCTACGGCGGCCCGTCTTTCGAGATGGTTTCTTCGAGCGTTCAGACACCCTTCCGTTGAGGAATCTCCTGAGTGGTTCAGCCGTATTAACCACGTTTGGTCAAGTCTGGTCAACCCAAGAGAAGGGCGTGAGAGCGTGTCTCGCTTGATAAGATTGAATGAGGACATACATGAGGCCTCTGACGTAGAGCTGGAGAACCTATCTTCAGCCCTAGATGCTGCCGATGTGTCCGGTCCCGGCCTAGATTGTCTGTTTTTGAAGGACGACGGTGAAGGGGCCCTCCGATCGCGGCTCCTAGCTTTATGGAGAATTGGGCACAGCTCCAGGACATTCGCTGGCTTTCAGGAGCGCTATGGCGCTCTCGGGGTTCCAGTGGTCAGAAACAGCTTCAAAAAGGAATTTGTCCATATTGCAATCCGCAGTCTTAGTCTCTCAGATTGCCGTGGATTTCTCAGGCTTCTAGGTACCCTGGAGTCGCGTTTTACTGGCCTCGCCACCGCTGGTACGAGATCTATTCTTGGAGCTGTATTCAAAGAACTTTCAAGTGCTACAGATGCCACCTGTGTCGATGCAGAGGCAGAGGTCATTACTGGTTCCGGTGCCGTGAGTTCCGCTCCCCCATTGGCTCGTGCGCAAGCCATCGATCCCGTTCAGGTGGACATCCCCGTTCCCGTCCGCAACGGGACAGAGGGCGCAACCGTGCCACGTGTGTCTTTTGCAGCACCAACCCCAGGAGCTGTGACTGGTACTCTGAGTGTGGCGAATGGCATGCTTCGGGCTGACAACGCCGCTGGGATGCTTGGAATAGCTGGGATTCGTGCAGGTACTTCAGATCCTGCAGGTGTTGGAGAGGGGAACGAAGATGAGGATCCAGAGATGGACGATCTTCGCGCAATGACTTCCGGCCGCCGTTCTACAACTCCATTGTATCCTCCAGGATTGTCCCCGGATGAGAAAAAAGAGTACGACGCGCTCACGATGTACCTACCTGCCACTTAGCAGATGTATGTTTGTCGAGAAGGGCTCGAATTTGCCCGCAAGGTGGCGGAGTATAGTACAGAGATAACATCAAAAGATGACCTTATCACGTACTATGGTGTGTTTGAAAAGGAAACGAAGGTCACCCACCACTTTTGCAGCATCCAAGGTTTGAACTACGACCCCAAGGAGGCTGGGGTAGTGTTGCCTTCAGCGTCCTTGTTTTGGCCAAGGGAGAACCGTTTGATCCCTACGCCCTTCTCTCCGAGTGAGTGTTTGACGGCCCCTCAGCTCCTTCTTTGGACTCGCAATGGGGCGGAGCTGGAGGGACGAATAGACAGGGCATTGTTAAGACTAAACGCCGACGGCTCTGATGCCGCCATCCAAGGAGAGCTCACTGCTCTTTCGCAGCATTTCCTCTTCCTAACGGATAGTGTTCATCCCGTATTCTGGGTGCGCACTGATACTGTGGAGTCAATGGTGCGACGGCTCTCCGCCCTCATCCACATGGCTGAGGAAGTTCAGCGCGACAAGCGCGCGGAAGCGTGGGTGAGCGCGAATCAGTTCTTAGGCGCTCGGTGGCTCACTCAATCCGGAAGCAAAACTGATCTTCATGAAAAGTAAGGCAGCCTCCAAAAAGGAGGCGTAGTGGGCCCATGCGTGGGCGGTCGCATTCCGTCGTTCCGTCCGTACCGTCAGACAGTGCGACCCAAGACAAATGACAGTTGATACACAGTTTGATACGTATCTTGTTACGTAACTCTCGCTACGTACAGCAGCGGTGGGCTTCGATGCAAATTTGGTGTCAGATTATGCTGCACATGATCATTTACACTGTCAGCATCAACCGTTTTCGACTTTGCTGACTTGCTGAAAACGAGATTTGCTGAAAAACGTGTCGTGTCGCCCTGCCGTATCGTCACACGTTGAGAGGATAATTTCCTACCGTAGCTGCAATGCTCCCGCCCACTTCAGTTGCTCGTCCCACTGTCTCGTCTCAACACTGCTTGCTCCGTCTCTTTCCGACTTCGTCTCAAGATCTCGTCCCGCGCCGCTCCGTCTTCGTCCCTTTGCCATCCTCATCCCGTCCTCCTTTTCCGGTCTCCCTCGTCAACACCTCGCTCACTCGAACATCTCTTCAGCCATGCAATCCCCTGCTACGGATACACTCGACAAACTCCTAGCGGCCTTGCATTGGCTTCGAAGCGGATCAGTCTCCCACTCTCCGGCGCCCCCAGAAGGGGGCCGTCCCAGTCTAGCTCCCCTGACAAAAACAGTTCAAGACTACACCTGTTGGCTCGCCAAGGACGTGTCCGGGGAGAATGTTGACTCCGGACGTGAGGAGGGTTTGATTGAACCCCTTCTTCCTCCTTTCTAGGGCCGAGGTGCTCCACCGTTATCTGAGAAACTCAACGCCTCTCGCGCCGCCGTCCCCGATCAAGGACAGGCCGGAACTGCAGACCGGTTTTTCCTACTACCTCCTGAAGATCAGGAACTATTGACTCCTCAAGTTTGTCTTCGCCGGAATCCTCCCGCCCCCTACGAACTCCGTCGCATACCTGTCCTTTGTGAGGTTGAAGAGGGACAGTACCCTGCACTCCTGAAGCGAATGAACATTGCTGGGATGCTAGCATGGTTCACTCGGGAAGAAGATGTCGTGGTCAATGGCCTGTTACGTGTGCCGAAAGGAGAACCGGGTGGCCCACAGCGTGTGATATTCGACGGCCGCCGGTGCAATCTTTACTTTGTTGAGGAGCTCTCAGCCGTTGTACTCCCCTCTCCCGACCTATTGGCGGAAATTCAGCTTGGGAAGGGCGAGGAGCTCTACTTGGCGACCACTGACATCTCCCAGATGTACAACCGTCTGCGCGCGCCCTCTTGGCTCTGGCCATACTTCGGCCTCCCACGCATTAAGGAAGTTTACGTCGGTATGCAGCACCTACACCACAAGTCTGCATATCTCTATCCCGCTTTGTCTGTTGTCCCTATGGGATGGTGCCTGGCCGTCCGCATCGCCCAAAGTCTCCACTGTCATTTGCTCACACACGCCGGAGTACGGACAAAACAGTTCCTGCTTTGGGAGTCGTACGACCTGCCGCCATTGCGATCTGGCGTACGGGCGGTGGCCTCGTACATTGACGACCTCGGCATCTTTGGAACGGACATGTTGTAGTGCAATACGCACCTGGAAAGGGGGGTGAAAAGAAAGGAAAATATTTGGATATGAAAAGTAGTCCGGGTTGGGGGACACACGTGTGAATAATTGCACAGTTTTAATTTTTAATTGTTTTATTTTATTTAGTTAATTAGTTGGCATTAATTTTGCTGACACTAGATTAGATCTAGGATCTAGCGCCGCGAGCTACTGTACTGGCTCCGGCAGGGCGATATATACCTTAGCCCTCTGGCGACCAAGTCAGTAAAGGTAACCCGAGTTGCCAGAGTTGAATGTCGCCTTGGTCGAAGTCCGTCTCTACCAAGACGCTCCGTTTTACCTAAGCCTACGACATCCTTTGCGCTCGGGGGTTCCCTTTTTCTTTTCCCTTTATTTCCCTATTCTTTTCTACTTCTATCTCTATCTTTCCCTTAATTGTGTTGGTTCCATTGGAGTCGGTTGCCACTGGATTGGTGTAGGTGTTTTAGCCATCGGGCAACACGCTGTGTAGCGCTGCTACTGTTTCAAGTTCCGTCGGAAGGCTGTTGCGACGACGCCTCCGTCGAAGGTCTTACTGTATAAGACAGAGTTGGTACCACCTACCGCGATTGCGATCGCGCTGGTGAGGGTGTTTCTAGCCATCTGGCAACACGTCGGTAGTAGCGCTGTTACACAATTACGATCCCGTCAGGTAGTGCTGAGCAAGCCCCCGTCGAAGACCTTGAATTATACCCAAGGTGCTGAAGACGCTCGTCGAGCATTGGCCTTACAACCCAGCGAACCGCGGTTACATTCTCATAGACAAGCCCAACCCGCACTCGACGAGCGCTCAAGTCTTCACAAGTCTCTACCACCATTTTCCTCCCGGGCCGGGCATCTTTCCTTACCCCCCCCGTCGGAGTTGAGCTACCGTGGGCCGCAGGCCCACACAAGGAGAAAGGGAGTCTCGAACGCTCTGTAGCGCGTGCCATCGGCAGTTGTTGTTGCTGTTGTTTTTCGTCTTTTTGTTTGACCGTCGGACTGTGTTCGCGGCTTGCCAGGCACATTGCACTAGACATGTCCATCAATGAGGTGGCCACTCGCGTCATGGCGCTCTACGAGGCTTCCGGGCTGCCTGTGTCACGTACAAAATCGGTCCTAGCTAGTCGGAGTGTGCTATACACTGTGTGTCTGGGCCTGGAATTTTACCCCTCCGGCATCGTCCGCCCTAGCCGTTTGCGCTTCATGGCGCTGCTCCGTGACACATAAGCAACTATCGCCTTGAGAAGGACTTCCCAAGGGAAATGCAATCTCAGCCAGCCGATGCTGCCTCTCGTCGCTTCGACCCGCGTCCGGCGTCTCGGCGTCGCTCCTACCGCCGCTTCCATCCCGCCTTGCCTTCATGACTGTCTCTTCCAACAGATCCAGGAAGCCGTTACAAACATGAACGTACTACGAGCTGCTGTGGTAAAGCCTGCAACTCTTCGTGATTATGCAGCAGCAGTGCTGCGCTTTGGCGTATGGTGTGACCTGCATGAAGTGAAGACTGGAACATGGTATGAGGTTGACACATCTCTGGAACGCTATTTAGTGTGGCTGTATGAAGATGACCCTCGTCGTGGCTCGAAAGTGTTTGGCGCATATACCGTGATGGGGTTTGAACTATTCATTCTGCAGTATCGGAAAAAACTCACTCCTTCTCGCTTCGCGCTAAAAGGTTGGGATCGACTTGTGCCCAAGCGTTCCCCGCCACCTATGTCAGAACTTATTGTGAACGGTGTATCATTTGAATGTCAGCGCCAAGGTCACTCCGACTTCGCTCTGGCGTTCGGGATGATGTTCGCCGGCTACCTGAGAGCCAACGAATTATTGGAGGCCCATGTATCAGACCTGTGCCTCCCGGGAGATTTGCGTCTGAGACATTGGGATGCCCAGCAAGTAGCTGGCCTTCGCCGGCGGCAAACCAAGACTGTTCCCAACCAATTTGTTATAATCGGCGACCCCGTTGTAATTCGGTTGTGTCGCATCTATCTTCGTCAGATGCCGACGCGATGTGTTTCTAGCGAATTTTTCAATTTCAGCTACCATCAGCTGCACATGCAATTTCACAACGCTTTGGGTCGCCTCCATCTGCACAAAGTTAGTTTCACTGCATGGTCAGAGGCATGGTGGTGCCACCGCCGACCTTCTACGTAGGATTCCAGTGTCAGGCATCATCCGCCGAGGTCGCTGGTCCGACCCTCGTTCCGCTACCACCTACCTTCAGACTGATCGGGCTCTGCTACTCAGCCTGTCACTTCCCCCCCGCAGCTTAGTACGACTCCGTGCTCACAGTCGGGCCCTACAAGAGTGGGCCCAGTTGGGGGAGGATGCGGAGAGAACTCAGAACCTGTTGGCCGTGCCTGTATCAGATCGTTGAAAAACGGCGACGGCTGTGGGGTCTATTTTATTTGTGTGTTTTTTATTTGTTTAAAAAACACACCGCCGCTGGCGACGTTGACAAGGTCATTAGCGCTACTGCAGAGTACTCAATAATCAAAAAAATGCCTTCTCCCACTCTCGGTTGGGGAGGCGACGGCGGCCTTATTTGGGAGTCAAGGAAAGGTGCCCTAATGACAGTGCCCTAATTGGGGTGTTGCCTTGTCTGGGTGGAACCACAGTTTTGAGGTGGGCACTACAATACCCTTATGTAAGCACAGAGTTGACGCTCAACGAGCCCTCTTTCGCGAAAGAGGGTACAAGATCCTGAAAGTACTGAGGTTGTGCGTGAAGTCACGAAAACGCGTGTTTTGGCGGCGTGTTTGCTCATATTTTTTCGGACAACGCGTTTGGCAAAACTCACATTATATCGAAAACTGGGGGCATGTGAGTTTTCCACGAGTTTAACATCCGCCTCAGGCGGATCGCAACAATGCCGGATCGACCCGTCTTGAAGGAAAACGAAGTGGGTTTTCCGTTCTTTTCATCAGCACGAACGAGTCTCAGACTGCACGGGTCGTACCGATATGCGTCATCGCTTCATCTGCGCAGAGTCCATCAACGGACCAAAGCGCCACAGGATCTGCCACAGATGCCGCCGAAGCAACCGCGAAAGATAGACAAGTAGAAGCTTCTAAACAGCGGTCCTCTCTAAACGGCACCCCTCAGCCTGTCAAGAAGACGAAACACATCGCTCTTTCGACTGAGAACTATTCTATCCTTGTGGCGAGCTACAATATTCGCTTCAGCGAGTAATCGCGCAGGTGCATGTGATCCGTCGGGCGGCACAACGTGGTACCAGACTTACGTTTGTTGCGGGCATGCACTTTGCTGGAGGGTCAGTCCACAAAACCCGTGGCGGAATTTTTCGATCTCGGGTTTGCTTTACGTCTAGCGATTTTGTGGGCAATGAAAAAAAAAAAAAAAAAAAAAACAGCGCGTTATTTTACGGGCGACCTTACGGTACCCTCAAAGTTCATTGTTTAAATGGGAACCAGAGCTCACATTTGAAAAATGGTTACATCTACATACAGTAGATGTACAGCATGGTCTTTTTGGCTCTATTCCTTTTTCCTTAAATCAGCCACATGGCAGTTGCCTCACTTTTTACCTAGTGCGAATATTCTTATTCGGTGCAATGAGAAAAAATTCTTTCGAAGCTGCTAGAATGCCTTCAAAGAATTTATGATTATGGGAACTCCAGCGAAAGAGCTGCAGCCGTGTTGAGAGTGAGGAAAATAGGCGTCGTAATGAACTGCCAAAAGACACATCTTGACACGTCTTCTCGAAGCTGTCTTCCTATTCTTGGAAGAGAGTCCGCGACAATGCTCACCATGATGACAGTATTGTTTGCAGTAGGCACGTTGAACTGAGAGAGAACAAATACCCCCAACCGTGGGTTCACGATGGTCTCTGTCATGCCAAAGGCGCTGTACAGACACCTGCCTAAAAGCGGCAAAAGAAGCATTCTCATTGCTATGATAGAAATTGTTGTCTGGATACCAAATTTCTCTGATGGTTGCATTGCATTTTCTTTCTCTTGTAAGTTTGTTTCTCGTTTGTGCTGAATCATTAATGAGCAGTGAGGATGGAAAAGTTGATCATAAGACGTTAAAAAATGAACTAGGAATGGTGTCATGTTGTCAGCGATCGAAAAAACGTTACGAAGGGAGCACTTACAGAAAAGGAACGATATAGTTCAGAGCCCACAATCATGCAGCTTAGTGGGACCACGACTTGGCCGACTGTGTTGATAGATAGTAACAAAGGCTGTAGAGCACCTGTAGGAGATAAAAACGCCTCAGGCACCTTTGGGATCTACGAAGACATGAAGATAGAAATGATCCAAACTATGTTAGGTGTTCTTGAATAAAGTGCTCCTGTTCGTATCAAAAATGCATCCACTCTTTGTCACTTACAAAGGCAAGGCTCGTGGCAAGAAGCACAGTTAGAAACGGAGGCGATAAAAGAGCACGACTAATCGCTTCCTTCAGTCGATTGTCTTCAACAGGTCTGACGTCTTCAGTAGAAAATGTAGCCGTGATATATGAGGGGTTTCCTGCTTCTAGGAGAGATTGCGCTTCACCTGATGGACGATTAGAACTGTCTTCGGCCAACAGAAGGTACTGAAATATGGCTGTCCACTGAGATGCACAAAAAATCCGCCCCAAACCTTGGAGAGCCGTTAGTACTGAAATGCCCACGCGAATATCTGAGTAACTGCATAAAGTAAATATTCATCAAAGCATCTGGACATCATTGCATCATTTTCTAGAACGTACCGCGACAATGTTCACGACTGTCATAAATAAAGATGCATATCCCATCGCCTGCGTGTAGCATTTGTCATCAAATTGCAAGGGAACGAATTCGCTGCAGAGGGACTGCATCACCAAGAGGGGCATCGTGTTGGCATTTCCAAGCACCAAACAGACGAACACTGTTCTTCGAACAGCTTCTTCTTTATCCTTGGCAATGATTCTTGTCAAAGGAAGGGCCAGCATCGAGCTGATTGCAAATACAGTGAGTGCCAAGACAATTGGCACCCATAGCTCTTGCAGCCCTGAAAAGCTTCCACCTGTAGAGCCTGCTTGTTTTACAGCAGTTGAGATTGTGTCGAGCACGGACCCGAACACAAGACATGGAATAAAGAGTTTGTAAAGGGCTACTCAAGAACAATAGTTGTGCAATAAGTTTGAAGCTCTGGGGGGTCAGGATTGAGTCTGTACATGATGAATTGTAAAGAACGCCAGAGTTAGAACCGCATGAGTCCGAAAGCATACCTTTTGAAATATTAGACGAAACCTCTCCCGGAAAATGTCCAAGGGCTGCAAGGACAGCCCCTGCTCCACTGACAGTAAGGAGCTCGACACTACCGCCGATACTCGCCTGCAAAATTCCAGCGGTGGTGGCCATAGCAGTGAAAGTATAAAATGGTTCACTCAGTTGCTGATGAAGGGAAAAGCATTCAGAGTCAAGCAGACATCAGAAGCACACCAGATATTCAACAGAGCGAGACGGAACGGGAACTGTATATTTTAGAAGAACTGGCTGGCGCCACCGGCTTCAGGCATTGCATGAGGGGGGTGGGCCTGATGTATACAGCATATTGTATCCAGTATGCGAGGGTGAGTGGAAGTTGAACATAAAGTGCATGTTCTTGATTGTCCCAGATGCGAGTAGTTCCTGAAGAAGCGAAGAATTCTTACGAAGGCGGATATTCGTCCTTGTCTACAAGAGAGAGGGCTGTGGTCTTCTTATTGGGTGTGTAAACAAGGTTGTCTTCAACACTATTCCTCCACTCATCTACGGCCTGGGGGCCAAGCCCTAATGGAGCGTGATATGTTTCTAGGGTCTTTCGTGTTGGGGAAGGAGACTCTGATGAATTATAAGTTACGGGCCCGGAGGAATGCCTAATTATGCCGTACTGGAACAGTTTATGAACAGTAGATCTACGCCTGTCAACTTGTCATGTTTTTTTTGAGTGGCTTGGGGGGTTTGGGGGAGTTAAATGACGTCACAGTGAATTCCACCTTTTTGGCATGGCGCATTAACGAAAGTTAGATTGCGCTGGGAAGTTGAATCAATTGACGCGGCCCAGTGCTTCAGAGGGATTGAGCCAGCACAGCACAGTGTTGCCCCACAGACCCCGCCCTTTCCTTTTTTTTTTGTTCTTGTGAGAGGCATTGTGACACGAGCAGATTGCGTTCCTGTATCATTTTCCTGAGCTCTTGCTACCCTTTCTCCATCACTGCCGTCGCGATGCTTTCTCAAATCTGTCTTTAAACAGCCTTGCTCAAGACTTCTACTGCTTTGGCCAAGGACACTGCAACTAAATGAAATTTGTATCGTGCAAAACACGGTCTTCTATGTTGTATTTAATTTGGCAAAGGGGTCTAACCACATGTCTGAGCGGTATTTCTCTGGAAGTCAGAGTTTTGTTCAGTGTTGAAACGGCTTCGCACGACATATTGAACACTTATGAAAACCTGAACGCCTTAGACTGCCACGTTCATGGGTAAAAAAGAAAGAAGCCCAGGGGACTCCCTGTCCTTCAGACAGCAGAGTCGTTCCAGAAGACGAAACATTCCGTTCACAGGTAATACAATTCCCGGTTCAGAACAAACACTGCAGCTGTGCACAGTGCGCGTGTGGGAAGGGCAACTCTGCGACGCAGAGGGCAAGAGAGTACATACTGAAGTGTACAAGTGGCATGCCACGATGATGATATACTGTTAGAGTGCTATTTTCTGGATGCACCCAGTACTGGGTGCATCCAGAAAATAACACTGTATAAGGGACACCTGGACGCCTGTTTTGAAGCAGATGGACATAGCCAACAGGAATTGTTTGTTGCATTTTATTTGAAGATTTTCTGCCGAAAATGCAGAAAGCTGGAAGTCGATACTCCCTTCAAAAAATTCGGCGCTAGCGCACACTGTGCTGCAGGCAAGTATCGTCTCGCTTCACCCACCGTAATTGACAACGCTATACATCTTCACGTTCGGCCGTCGTGGGCTGTGATCGTTCCTCTTGGCCTTGATCTCGGCCTTGATGGACCCTTGGGTCTTTCATATATATCGATACCTGCACAGTTTGCGGAGCATCGACGACACTCAAACAAATGACTCCAAAACTCGTTTCGCATGCGGTGGAGGTCCCCGGACCATCTGCCTTAATAGATATGTAAGGAAACCGCGGCACTCTGTACTGGTAAACTCGTCCAGGGGGCAGGTGCTTTCACACCTCTTGACCGTATGGCAACGCCGTGCTGATCAACAAACCTTTGACTGACTGCTCTCTACGAATCCAACTCTCGCATTTCGACATGGACAGCAGCGCCACCCAAGCTGGGCCTTCAGGCTCGGACCGAACTGAGAGAAGAGTTGCGTCACAAGCTATGCAGATTGTTGTAGATCGTGCGATGCACAAGAAATATGCAAGGATGATTAGTCTGGTGGAGGAATGGTACGGAAAGGAAAACATGAAAAAGTGGTACATCAATCATTGTAATGCCATCATCAGGAAGAATAGCTCTCTGGATAATGAAGGTATAGCCAGAAAACTAAGAACCTCCCATTTTGATTCCTCTCTATGGGTGCTTTTCTCAGAGAAAGACTGTATGCTCATTGTAAGTTGTTTAAAATGGATTCAAACCCAGGACCAGTAGAATATCTTCTTCATTGTGGGATATTTGGGTACTTTCTTGGTTTCTGAACTAGCCTTCAATAAAGCATATTTGTTCTCTCTTGGGATTAGGGGTTACCGCAGCAGTTATCCAAGTTTTGGGCACAGTCCTCCTCGCAGCTGCAATTCATGAATTGCAGCTACGCGTCAGGACTTCGGCAATATGGACCTTATACTCTCCTGTCGTACACGTATGCATATGTGTAGGGGTAATACTCCTACTGCCAGAAGGTGCTACAGTGTAGTGTAAACATTGGGATTGCCGGGAAAATCAAAAATTTAAAAACGCCATGGCGCGGGGGGTGCTTCCTCATATTTAAAAATTTGACCGACGCTTGCCCTGGGATGCTCAAAGGCTGCAGTCTGACCCTTTTGAAGGCATCCTAGGTTGTTAGCCGTTTGAGCCGCAGCATCCAATCCCATGCCCTCTTGCTTAAACTTCCTCTCCTCCCCACTGACAACCGCTCTCGCCTGCACCTTCGTGGCTTCCTCTGCAACCCCGCGCTACACCCCCATCGCCACCCCGACTTGCCAGAAGGAGTATTCGCCCATCCGCTTTGCACAACCGTGGTACCTTCCTCACCTTTCTCTGCATGCTTCTCGCATACCTCTCCACCCTATTATGAACTTCCCGGCCGAGAAGGAGAACAGTCCATATAGACATGCTCTGCGTTCCTTCAACTCGTTTCAACCTTTGCAAAAGGGCCATTCACTTCCATTACATGTCGAACAAAACCCCATCGCTCGCTCAAACTTCAGGGAATGCCACGGAGTCAATGACGGGAACGTCCTGTCCAGCATCTCGGCATTGTCGGTCACTCCAGCCCCAAACCACATTACCACATCACCAGCGACATCGGCCATAACTCAACAGAAAAATCTTCCACCTGCTTATACTCCTCGACACCTCGTATCCACTGTCCGTCCCAACGACGCCTCCAAGGAAACGAAAAACATCAAATCTACCCATTTCGCAGCTTCCTCTTCACGTCCAGTGCATGAACAGAGGCTCGCGGATAGGGAACTTCCACGGGGTCCGCGGACAAGGCCCACCAGTTTTTCCCACCCGACCACATCTCTGGCACATCTCACCACAGCGGAAGGGAGAACTGCATCCAAAATTCCAACTCGACCGAGGACTTTCGCTGCAATGACCACCGACGACGCCAACGGACTCGCCCTTTCTTTGGCAAAGATGAAGGACCACTCTTCCATCCCTCAACTCCCGAAGCGTGTTTCCGCGAACGCTTCGATGCATGATGGCACGACAGCCATGAAAAGGGATTGGGCCAGTAAGTCTTCTATTCCAACGCGCCCGTCTAGTTTACAGAGTGACAAAGCGCGGCAAGATTTGGCGCCATCGCACATTCCCAAGCCTACCGCTCGCGTTCAACTAACTGTGTCTACAGTGCCTGCTAAGGCCGCCGTCAGGAATGTCCCGGCAACTTCCGTGTCCACCAAGTTGGCGGTATCCTCTACATCTACCAAGCCCTCCTCGGCAACGTCCCATCGCTTGTCCTCATCCTTCCAGGGAAAAATTCCGACTGCAGCACCAAAGCAAATCCCTGAGACCTACCGACATGCTGGTTCTCCCGCCAAAGACTCCAACCGACAGCACTCAAGAAGACCCCCATCAAGAGTCTACAAGAAGCAACCACTGAATCGGGTAAATGCATGTGTCCCTCCTAGCACAGAGAACACCGACGATCGTCGGCAGTGGACGTTAAATGATTTCAAGCTTATCAAACTCCTCGGAAAGGGTAGATTTGGCAAGGTCTTCAAAGCTAGAGAATTGAAAACCAACTACGTTGTCGCGCTCAAGATTCTCAACAAGGCTCATTTGTTGAAGGAAAAGGCAGAAACTCAGTTACGACGTGAAATCGAAATCCAAAGCGAATTGCGACACCCTAACATACTACGGCTCTACGGATTCTTTTACGACGAGACCCGAATTTACCTGATTCTTGAGTATGCTCCTGGTGGGGAGCTGTACAAACATCTCAAAGATTGTGGAGGGACTTTCGAGGAGCCACAGGTTGCCAGGTACATCCAATCACTTGCGAGTGCGTTACGACATTGCCACGCTAAGGGAGTGATCCATCGCGATCTTAAACCGGAGAACCTTCTACTGGATGGTAACAATGAGCTCAAAATTGCTGACTTTGGATGGAGCGTGCACGCAGTTCGGTCGAATCGCAGAACAACGATGTGTGGCACACTTGACTTTTTAGCCCCGGAAATGTGTGAGGGTCGGGAGTACGACACGACTGTTGACTTGTGGTCCCTTGGTGTCCTTCTGTATGAGATGCTCTACGGTAAGCCACCTTTCGAAGAACCATCTGAGTCTGATACCAAGAAGCGAATCACGCAGGTGGATATTGTTTTTCCCAATGTCGCTGAACATGACGTCAGTGCTCGCGCTCGACACCTCATACGAAGCCTATTGCGGAGAAATCCAAAGAAGCGGCTGTCCTTGAACCATGTACTTTGCCATCCGTGGATACTCAAACACACGAGATCAACGTAGAGAACTAGGTGTCGTTTTTGAAAAATTGTAAAACATCGCAGGCTAGGGTGGATCTTCTCTGCTTACCGATAGGAGATAAATTGACCCCGACCTCAACGGAGGAATGGACGAATGTGTTCCTTTGAGTTGTATTCGAACAATGGAGAAATCCTCATACAACATGCTTTTTATCAGAGACACTTGCTGCTCCTTTCGGAGTCCACAACCGTTCGTTCTCGCGTCGCCACATAATGTATAGGTCCTTCGCGCTTTGAAACGCGGAGAGAGTTGCGTCTCGTTTCTGATTGTCGTGATAGAGCCCATCGTTCTCTCCATCTTTGTTACCGCGGAAACACCTCAAGGCCTCTACGAGCTTTGTTTCTGCGTTGCGCAATGTTGGTAGGCACTCATCCGAAGTCTGTACTACCAACTGGAGCCAGTTCTTGATATTCTCGCGATCACGGACCGCAATCCTCCTCAATCTGATCGAGTTATGCGATACAGCCTGCAACAGTAACCGGAGTATAGCTGCCCTTACATACGGCAAAACATGTGGCACACCACGCAGGGCGACTGAGCTTGCGCTTAGCTGAACAGTCTTACGTCCATCTCGCAAAGATACATCAGCCACGGTGACAGTAAAATGAGCTCCTAGGGGTGTCTCAAATGAAGCCGAAGGCTCTGTGAAGGAAAGAGCCTCCCTGACATCGCGAGGAGAAAAAGGAACCTCGAAGCGAGAGATTGTTGGGTACCCTCGTTGCTTTTCTACAATTGAAGGGTTCAGTAGACCCATGACTTGGGGAGAGGAAAGCAATTCATGACTTGTATCTTTGATATCTGTGTTCCGGGATGGCCTTGAAAGACGTAAAATGTCAAGCGTGAAATTCTCAAGCAGAGGAACTTCGATATCGACATGATCTTCTGAAAGCGCAAAAGCGACAGGATGGTGGAAGGCAAGTGCCACCGAAACGTTAAATGGGGCGTGCGAATCAATGATCACAGGAAATGAAACAGACTGAACCGCTCCTGGGGCTACCTTCTTCAGTGGGTAACTCATTACCCTCCTCACTTGAGTATTCCCATCGATCGTGCGTTTGTTGCTGTTGATCGCGTGTGACACATTCATTTCGTTGTATTGTTTGAAGTCTCTGTCCGTGAAGACCCCCACCCTCAGCATCCAGCCATCTCCTAAAGTAACGCTAGTTTCGTTCCTGAAGGAGACAGTGGCAAAAACTTCTCGTCCAAGCAAAGGATTAGGAAGTTGAAGCCGCGGTGAAGCTGTTGCAGACGAAAGATCCACAGCAATCTTGCATGAGGCTTTCCTGCCGAAACAGCCTTTTGACACGCTGTTCCTTTCCTTCCATTCACTAACAAAGATCAGGGCTACATTGTAAGAGGATATGAGTTCTTCAATGCTTTTACATTCTGACTCATACAGCTTCTCGCGTTCCCCCAGTGTTTCAATACCACGCAAGAGATTTCTGAAGGTCGAGGATTGGTCCTCGTCGGTCACGTAGTTACTTATCGTGGTCAACCTCCTCTTGCTGTCAAGATCAATTCTCATAGTCGAATTTTCTCGATCAAAGGCGAAGCTCGTTCTTCGACCAGTGCTGATCTCCTCGATCGTGAGGCTGTTTACGGTGGCCTCGACAATAACAACACTGTAAGGTGTGAGCTTGTTGGACCCTCCCTTCAAGACGAAACGAGACACGCTGAGGGTTCCATGCTTGCCAGGAAAAAGAACAATCCCAGCGCGAAAGCAGCCAAGAACAACGAAAAAGTCATTTCCGCGGCTTGGCGTCTGCCAAACTGGAGTCTGGTTCATATTTGCGACCTCCCTAAGTCCCGAGCCTTCAGTCATATGGTTGTGGACATAAAAATAACTAGAGCCAGGTACTACTCGAACTGAACCCGTGGCAGCAGTCACAATCAAGGCTGGTGAGCTAAAGCCTGGTTGGACAATGGCATTCCGCAATGGACCTTCCCTCACCACTTGCACAAGTGCCACTCCATCTGTGGAACCTTGCCAGGTTAGAGAGCACGGTTTCGAAACCAGACCGTCATGCGCACCAACCCTTGTGTATCCCCGTGTCGCAAATACCTCAATAACGCAGTTGCAACGCTCTTGAGGCGGCCCAGAGGAGCACGATTTAGCATTGGCCGTGCTGATGGAGTATAAATCTCCAATATCAAGAGAACAAGCGTGGTCAGATTGAACAGCAGCATGCTTTTTGACGCTTTCGAACCGACCCGAGAGGAAGTGCTCTTCAAGATGTATTGTTGAAGCTGTCTCTCGCTCAAGCCTCACTCGACGGAGGTATCCGTGTGATGAAGCCAGCCAAATCCAGTTTACTCCTCCACGGGCGCAAGTCGCAGCTCCGACGATTGCATGCTCATCCAATTTCGACAAGTGCAGGACGAAAAAGCCGTTGGGTACCCAGGTGTGGACGATTCGTTCGTTGATAACACGAACGACCATTGTTCTTCACGTATTTTGCCGCTGCTCCGCTGCAACAACTTCACATCTTTCAATTGAAAATCCAATGTGAATTGGGGTCAGGGAAGAAAGCGGTCTCTGTAGTCGAGCAGCTCCCGCTTCGGGATGTTGAGCCGCATGTCGCACGATCAACTGGTCGAGCATGCTCTGTACTGTACACAGTATCTGCCTTGTGTATGTTCCCTGAATCTGTTTTCGTGCTTACAGTACAGTATGTGAAATGTCAGTAGCCTCTCTGAATCTACTTTGGTTTGGTCCAATCAGGCATGCTTTCTGGCATACCACAGGTTTCGGTCCATCACAAGTGGAGGTTTGGGTCTCGGGGACCGTGTGCTTGCTGCACCGTAAAAGAGTTGTTTTAAGGAGGGTAACTTTTAGTACAACTCAGAGAAGCTGCCAAAGCTATACTAGTAAAATCAGCTCAACTAAATGTATTAAATTGGTGAGCACTTGGAATTTTGTAGCCGATTCATGAGGAAATGATGAAAGGTTTTCAAGAAACTGCACTACATGATACTGTGAAAACATTGTTTATATACCAATACAATTGTGCGAATGTTACTTCTTTTCAGCTTTTATGTCCACAGTTTCTATTTTTCTTTCGTTGGTTGACTCCTTTAAAAGGCTTCTGAACGTAGAACCGAATAGAAAGAACTCTATGCAATGTTTCTATGCTTCTGTGATAAAATTAGCTTAAACAAATTTTTTACTGTAAGGCGACCTTTTCTTTTGAACAGCTTTATGTGCATTAACGAATTAGGTCTCGCCAGAATCGACGAGCAAGTGCTTTATCTGTAGTGATGGCCTTCTAGTCGCAAAACAGATGTGAAATCGCATTTGTTGTCGTCTAGAAAAAATAAAAAAAACTTGGTCCTCATATGTATGACGACTAACGGTCCGATAGACAGTAGGATACTGCATGTGATTACTTCGCCATTTGTGCCTACAGTATTTTAGTTGGGGGCAGTATTCTTCAATTGTGACGTTGAGGATAAATCCACGCGTACAGTTAGGGCGAAAATAATCAGCTGACAAAAGAATGCCCAAGAGAAGTGTGTTTGGGATTGGGAACAAAGTGAGCCTTTGTTTCAGAGTAGACTGATTGCTCCGGAGTGGTCTATCCAATTAAAACGTGAAAACACAAAGCGCGGATACAAGCTACAATGTTTTATGATCCAAGTTGTGACTACGGTGCGCAGGTACGGAAATGGGTTTAGAACGGCTTCTTCTTTCAGGAATTTATAAATGAATTTATGCACTTGAAAAAAAAATGTCAAGGATCCTGCTCTTCACAACTTTCAAACAACCGCTGAGATACGAGTGATAAAACGCCAGATTCCGCGCAAGTCTAAACCTGGCATTTGCAAACACATTATACAAGTGCGTATGGTGCCAGGTGGAGGGGGTCAGTAAGGCGGGTATTGGAGCAGCGACATTTGTCATGTCTTCCAAGCGCGATCTTCTGTCGACAAGACCTGGTGAAGCACTCAAACTTCGATCATCAGCAGAGAGAAAATTTAGGCTCGTCTTGTCAGTTGCAATAGTCGCCATCTTGGTCGCCGTGTTTTATACGTTGCTCCGCACCTCTCTTTTCATTCTCGCACAGCAGACAACTGTTTTTCGGGTCGTAAACCGCATTCAGTCCAAGTGGCGACCTCCCTACCTGGATATTTGGACCTTAACGGCACAGTCAAACTTATCGCAGCTGAGTCAGGAGTTTTCTGATGCTCATGAGATGCACCCTCAAATTGCTGAAGAGCAGCATGATTACGCTGGAAACAAAATGGTACTCGTTTTGGACTTCTGGGAAAGGATGATTAATGTGCAATCAGGTCTTAGAAGACTGGTCCAAATTGGTGTTGACTCTGGATTCTCGGTAGTTGAACCGTTCGTCTATGAGTCCAAAGTCTCTTTGAAATACGCGTTTCCAGAACACTTCATGGACCGCAACTTGACCCCTCAAACGGCAGCCCTCTATTTCAAGACGGATGACCTGTACATCACAAACAGATATATCTCGCACAAGCAGTTCAGAGATAAGATTCTGCTCCGTCCCAAGAATCGAGGGAGCTTGGTACAAGGAAGCACAGTACCACCGCAAGAGGATAGAGATATGCCTCCTCAATATCTCATTCAGGCCATTGTGTTCATCAATTGGAACAAAAGAAAGCCCAGCAACGACACCCACCCAGGCAACAGCCGTCGACCCTTCTACTGGTGTGACCACAAAATGAAGAACGTGCGTTTGCGCAAGTCGTCATACGGACACTTGGTAAGCAGAGACATTCATGTTCAGCGTGCGCTCTGCTTGTCTTCGATTGCAACGGTGGCTCCCGCTCGCTTTGGGCCGCGACTTTTTCAGGAGATGTTTTCCTTTGTGAAGAATGGGACAACGCATTTTCCACGGCGATGTGAAAGATGCGTGACTTTGGCTTTCACGAATTATAGAAAACATGCATTCACTGGTTTTGTGTCCCACACGGGAGCTATGCCTTTCAAGCAAAAGACTCCGCCCCTCGAAGTTGGGTCTGTCCCGCAAGCGCTGGCGGGGAGGATCCGAAAAGAATTGCTCAGAGATAGGCCTTACCTCGCGCTACAACTGAGGACTGGAAAGCCTTTTGTTCTCCTCGATCGATACGAGAGAGACCTTGTGTCCAAAGGCGTGAATATTACTAGGCATGACTCATTTAAATCGTGGCTTGGAAATTGCACTAGAAAGTTGGTTGCCAAGGCGCGAGACGGGGCAAAAGAACTGGGGCCCCGTGCAGTCTTTTATATTGCTTCGGACATGTACAATGATGGTTGGAAGGGCGGCGAGATGTGCCCTCAAACCGTGAGAGAAGCACTGAATAAGGCCAAATCCTTCTTGGACAAGGAACTAAAGCACGTCAGCTGGTTCAATCCAGTTGATTTCGGAATCAAGCAAGACGCGATGGGTATTTCAGGTTTGGCAGACGCCGCCATGTGCCTGAAAGCGGATCGCTTCATGTATGCAGTGCCTTCCAATTTCGGGCGATGGGTTCATGAGCAGAGGGCACCCAAGAACCAAGCTTCAGGTACAACGAGGGTGGATTGTAGAGATCCAAGGTTTGTTGGAGAATAGTAGGCGGCCTGAACAAATTCCACAGTAGCGGGGCTAGATCTTCAATCGACATAGCAGTGGGAGAATCTAAGGCGCCTCGGCAGAGAACAGAAAATTCGCGATTAAGAGTGGCATCGTTCCCTGAGTGGTTCTGTCGTTCTCTGTATGGATCCCCCGGTCAAGCACCATCTGGATTGCTGAGGAAAAACACTTCCGGTGATGATTCGAACAGGAGGATGAATTTCTTCTCACGAGAAATTGGTCGATTGATGCAAGTAGAGCGGTCAGATAGACACCTGAGGCACCACTTGTCGTTTCTCGTGGGGCACTCGGGCAGGCGCAAGAACCATCACGAGCTGGCTACAAAACCTGGGATGCGTGGCTAGCGCTCGCGGATGACTGCTCGAGGCATCATATGAAGAGAGCAACTTCTCAGGACTGCTTGCAAGGTGATCTTATAAGCCTGGTGCCAGACGAAAGACTAGTAACAGGCGCTTCTCTGTGGGCCTAGCGATACTGCATAAAGTTTAGATCCGGATGCTTGACGTGCATGTATTTGCCATGAACTAGAAAAGCCCTTGGAAAGCGCTCTAAGAGCTGCTGCTCTCCCATATTTGCAAGTCCAATATGCGCGATAAGTTCTGTGGCCTGGAAACGATGAGCAACCTCCTGAAAGACAGCTACGTTGCGCATGGCAAGCCTATATTGTGCCATGGCCACATCGAAAGCAGCAGTGCCATACGCGTCCCTGGTGAGTTGGCGAAAACGGTCGAAGCAGGGGTCACCAAGAGCGTAAATACCGTTGCCGTTGAGATGTCGTTGATACCTTGATCGAAACGGCTCTAGGCCAACATTAAAGCGTGGGGTGAAGCGCATAAGGCTACTGCGCATCCAAAACGGGCCCCATTCCGTTTCATTAAGGGCTGCGTGGAGCCAGTCGGGACGGATGGGCCATGTATCTGGCTCGAAGAAGAGCATGTGTCTAAAGCGACCTCGACCGAACACTCGAAAAGCAGCCTCCCATTGGGCGTTGCTTCCCGCGGTGTGGACAAGGTTTCGGATGGGGTCGAGCCAGTAGGAGTTGCGAGTCTCGCGGGCGGAGAGGCCAGCGGACTGAAAGTAGATGTCTGAAAAGCAGCGCGCGATGGGGGCCGTAGCTGGGCCGGCGGAGGCGATGGTGCGAAGCAATGTGACGGAATGGGCAACGGCGGGATGGGTTAGCGGGCGATCGAAAAAGAAAACGAGGGCGGGTTTCTGAGAGGGGGCATGGCGGCACGGGGGGAAGCGATCGTCGGCCCAGCGGGAGAGAGTCCAGTTAAGGCGGGGGAGCTGGGTGGCGATGAGGGGGATGACGTAGGCCACGGGGAGAGCGTAGTTGCGGGAGGGGCATGGGGTGTAAAGGGAGGGGTCGACGGTGGGCGGGGAGAAGGATAGGGTCCAGCGCAGCCAATGGAGGGTAAAAGAATCGGTGGTTAGGCAGAGGTACAGGATGGAGAAGAGCAAAAGAAGGGCGGACGCAGAGATGGATCGGGGGGCGGAGCGAAATCTGCGGGGGCGGAAGAGAGAGGAGATGAAGGTGGCCATGGAGCGGGCAGGGCGAACGGGTTTTGATGCTAGCCGTGATGGGGTCACGATTGGCATTGCATTTTTGTCAGGGATAGGACGCGGCATCAGAGAGGAAAAGGGGAGGTCTAAGGGGACCGCGGACTGAAGATTCGGTAGGTTAGCATTGAAGGGAGGCAAGGCGGACGGGAAGAAACGGCAGTAGTGGTGAGGGTGAGGGTGAGAACGGAACGTATACAACACAGGGAAGAAGAAGAATGGCACTACGAATGACAAAGGAGACTACAGAAACTCCTACACGGCGACCACGTGTTGTCGTCATACACGTGGTGGCTGAACTGTAGAATACGTGCCGCGCTGGATTCGAACTTGACGCATGTGCTGCACGCAGCAAAACTCTCGCATGGTGTGCGTGGACGCCAACAGGGACAGCGCATGTGACATGGTTTTCCTATTCAAACCAAATCTCGCCCGCCCAGTTGCACGACGCCAAGTGCCGTTGTCATCCGAATATTCCCACACCAATCAACACGGGCCGCGCAAAGCCTCCTTCCGCCAACCATGTGACCGCGACCTCTCATTCCCCCAAACCTCCCGTCCTCCACCATCCCCTCGCCATTATAAAGTTCCCCCCCTCTCTCCCGCCCACCTTACCGTCGCTGGTGCTGTCACCCACCTCCCCCCTCGCCCCTCCCCCATGGGCGGCAGCTCCTCTCACCGCCGACGCAACCGTCGCTTCTCTTCTCGTCGCCGTACCCCCCACGAAGCCGCCTCCCCCTCCACCGAGCTCTCGTTCGACCACCTCGCCATCACCAATGGCGTTGGTTACAACTTGCTGCTCAAGTCCGGCTGGCAACCGGGCTCCCCTCTTTCGCAGTCTCCGCCTCTGCACCGCGAGCCGCTACCGCTGCGCGTAAAGCACGGCCGCGGTGGTCTCGGCGCTTACCCCACGGTGCCTGCCTCTGACCCCGTCGATATCCCGCAGCCAGCCTCCGACAGTCACCTCAACTTGCCGCTCGGTGACCCCTTGGGCTCGCTGCTTTCCGACCCGCTCCGCCCGAGATGCCGCTTCGATGACGCCCATGTCGTGCCGAGCTTGCGCGCCCTGCGCAAGCATGAGCTCACGTGCCCGGCCAATCCCAGTCGCGGCTCGCCGGTCGTCGACGCGCTCATGGCCAGCATGAGCTTGGCCCACTCGGAAGACGAGGAGGAGGAGGAAGATGATGATGACATGTCAGATATCTCGAGCGAGAGTGACACGGAGAGCGAGAGCGAAAGCGAGGAGGAGACTTGCAGGGGGATAGGGTTTGAGAGGCTCGCTATGTAATGAGCATTGGTTTTGACTTGCTCGAATCGATACTATGGCAGGGAGCTGCCTACTTTCCCAACATCATTTTTTATGGACTTTTTCATCCCACGCAAGGATGAAAGAGGAACGGGAAGTCGGCCAGCGTTTTGCGACCTGTCTTGTAAAATGGCAATCCTTTTCTATATTTCCCTGCCCTTTCTCTAGTAAGCAGCTGTGAGTAGTGGGCTTCCTCACTGTCTCACGGTCGTCGTGAGATAGTACAAAGGGCGAGCAAAGTCAGCGTTCGTCTACCGGGCGCAGTTTCCACTGCCTCCCATGTACATCTTCAAAGGAGCACGCGCAGGTGGAACCGCAATACCCCGAGCTCTTGCCTGTTCTCTGTGGACGTCCGCAACCGCCGGATAGCACCCTATGTATTTACTGTAATTAATATCACTGTACGGCTGTACACGTGTCTATATTTACAGTAGGGCATATCTTCCCACTGCCAACGTGTTGCTTACACAAGCATTGTTTTTTTTTTGTTGACCAATCGAGACACCGCGTCCACGTGGGGAAAAGATCCCCAAGCGGACCATGTCTGTCCCGCCGTATTCTTAGGTTGCACAAAGTGGGCCTCCCTACGTGTCACACATTCCCGCCATCCTCATCCTCTCGCCCCATTCCCCAACACCACTCTGTCCTCCCCCACCTGCAAGACGTTCGCAACCAACCCCCTCACCGTCCGTCCGGTCAGCTTTTCTCCTCCGTTCCCTCCCCATCCCCCCAAAGTCCCTGCCCATCCCCTCGCCCTTCTCCCCATTCCAAAATGTCTTCGGCTCCCTTCCTCGACACCGCCCACCCCCGAATCTTCCTCGTCCATACCGTCCTTGCCGTCCTCGCCTGGGCTTTTCTGGCGCCGCTCGGCCACATTCTCTCCCGCCTCACCAAGCCCGACTCCCCCACCCGTGCATTCACGTTCCACCGCTGCCTCATGATCCTCGCCTCCCTCCTCACCATTCTCCTCTCCCTCATTGCCGCCATCTTCTCCTCAGACAACACCCCGCTCGTCCACAGCGTCCTCGGCGTCGCATTGCTTCTTCTTACTACGCTGCAGGCTACTATGGGTACTCTCAGACCTAAGGAGAAGACCGGTGCCCATAGGATACTTTGGAGACTGGCTCATAGAGTTGTTGGGGGCGCCACTATTGCCTTGGGCGCGTTTTTGGTCCATCATTCGCTCATCGTGTTTCAGCTCGACGGGTGGGTGAGTATCCTCGTCAACGGGCTCTTGTTAATCATGGCGTGCGGCTTCGTCGCTGTGCATGTTTTTGTTGACAAGGGTGCGGGCGGCGAGCAGCAAGGGTACCTCCCAGTTGCACACCAAGATGATGTGGGTGTTGATAGACAACTTGCACAGCCAGTATAGAGAAGGGGAACAAGAAGTTGAAGCCTGACTGCGACCTGATGATGCTGTTCTGGTCTCCTATGTGTGACCCAGAACGATTCCCTCGACGCGTGCTACATTTTTCGCCAGCTTCGTTGTCTCTGCACTTCAGGTTTTTCTAACTCGCCATCTATGCAGTGCACACAGGGTCACATTTAACAAAGCAACTGAAGCACACAAAACGCATGTACAAAAACGACCTCAACGTTCCCACATAAAACCTCTCTCAGACCTCGCTCCCAAAACGTAGCGCCAAGTGCGCAACTTGGGGAGCACTCAGATCTGGCTCGCACCCCAGCGCGCCACCCTGCTAGAACATATACCCACGCGTCCATTCCGTTGACCAGCATCTACACTGCTTGGCTCGTTCCCTCGATCACGCGGTCGATCAGTCCATATTCCAGGGCCTCTTGGGCGCTCATAAAGTTATCTCGGTCCATGTCCTTTAGCAGCTGCTCATATTTCTGACCCGTCATCCGCGCATACTCGTGCGTTAGATTCTCCCGGATGCGAAGGATTTGCTGTGCCTCTACTTGAATATCCGACGCTTGCCCTTGTGCTCCGCCCTAAAAATTATTATTGTCACATATGCAGTATGTTAGTTTTCAACGTTGCAGTTCTCAACGTTGCTCGCATCGCCTAAGGGGAACAGGTCTCTCCCGCTTATGAAAACGAGAATCGCTACTTACCATCGGCTGATGAATCATAATCCTCGAGTGGACCAGGGCCAACCTCTTCCCCTTCTCCCCCCCGCCAAGCAAAAACGAAGCCATGGATGCCGCCAAGCCGACATTGATCGTCACGATTTCTGACTTGATGTGCTGCATTGTGTCGTAAATGGCCATACCAGCGATGACGGAGCCGCCGGGCGAGTTGATGTACAAATAAATTGGCTTGGTGTTATCCTCCGACTCGAGATACAACATGACGGCAATGATCTGGTTGGCGATTTCGTCGTCGATCTCCTGACCAAGGAAAATGATCCGCTCCCGATACAGGCGGTTGTAGATGTCGACCCAGTCAGCTTGCGGTGCACCGGGCACGCGGAAGAGCACCTGCGACATTTCAAACGAGCAAAACAAGCATGCGTGTTAGAACAAGAGTCTCGCCAAGTATCCGCGGGCTACAAACACAGTTTCAGAACCAGGCGTGAACGGAAAGGTACCTTTGGAACACCGATGGGCATCATAGTCCACCGGCCAAGCGGCTTTTCCTGGCATGGGGCAGCGACGGCGCGCTCCGTACGCGCGAAGAAGGACAGCGGACGGCCGGAGCCGAGGAAGGCCGAGGGCTGGCGTGGGGAGCAGGCCGGGGCGTAAGCGCGAGTGCGCGGAAGGACGGAGGCGCCGGCAACGAAGGCGGTCGAATTCTTCATGGTGGGGCGGCGCGGAGGATGGTGTGGAGACAGTGGGGACACGGACGGGGGTGGAGCGGTGAATCGGGAAGTGGTAGGCAGGGTGCAGGTTGGGGCGGCGATGACAGAGGTGGGGGTCCGAAATTGGACAGTGCGAAATTGGACAGTCCGTGTTTGAGCTCGTGCGTCGCGGAGGCCGAGTGGTTGGAAAAGTGATCGATGACCAATCGCGCGGCTACAGTGTGTCTGATTAGAGCTGTTTTGCTGCAGTCGAATTTACAGTACCGCCTCTCCCCAGGATGTGATTGCTGCGGCACATAGAAAGCATTGTGTCTCTCCAGGCTGGAGCCAGACGCGGCATCTCACAGGGTAGCACCTAACACTCCCTCACACCTGCTGCTTGTTTCTTTCAGGGAGACGCGTCTACGCCCCTTGGTAGTGTGGAAAGCACGGCGTCAGGGACTTGGGTGCGCGACAAAAGGGAGTATGACACACAGTGCTCCACAAGCCAGGTGTTTATAAGTTAGTTATACTCACGCGCTGATCCGCTGATCTCTGTCCCCTGCGCACACACGCGCACTCGTCAGCCCTTTTCCTCCATCTCTAGCGACGAAGAGCTTTGCCGCTTCTCCAGCAGTGTCTCGCCGAAGCTCTCATCCCCCTCTTCCTCCTCAGCAAACAGCTTCGACTTGCCCGCGCTCTCCGAGGCGGCGCGGTTCGCGGCTTTCGCAGCGGCAGCCTTTGCGAGGGCGAACCAAAAGCTCGCGACGGCGCCGAGGGCGACGCCGACCCAGCCCGCGGAGGAGATTTTGGCGTCAAACAACACGGCGCCGAGAATGACGACGACGACCTTGTTGGCGGCGCCCACAAATGAAAGCGTGCTACCGGAGGCGGTCTGAATGACCCAGAACACGGAGGCGCCGATTCCCGCGGCGAGGATGCACGACAGTAAGAAGAGGAAGCGAAAGCGTAAGGAGGTTTGCAGAAACTCGTGGAAGAAGGCTGGAATTTCGGCGGTGGCAATGGCCATGGGAAAAATGAAGTTGCAAGCAATGAGGTTGCTGTGTAGGGTCTTGCGAAGTGGGGAGAAGGAATTTGTGAGGCAGAATCGCAGCGAGACGACGTAGGCGATGTTCATGAAGACGTTGAGGGAGGCCCAGAGGTAGCCGACGGCGTTGAACTCGATATCATGGAAAAAGGTGACGGCGTTTGCAGACAGGATGAGGGCCATGGCGCCATAGGTGGCGGCGGTGACGCTGTCGCCGAAGACCAGGCGCTCGGTAAGGGCGACGCCCATGGGGGCCAGGGACTTGAGGACGGTGAGGACGGGGAGGGAGATGTGGCGCAGCGCGCAGGCATTGGTGAAGATGAAGGCGGTGAAAAAGGCGCAGGGGACGAAGAGCTGGCGCAGCAGGGAGAGGTGGAGGAGGGGCTGCGACGAGGAGGTAGCCGAGTAGTAGACCAGGAGCAGGAGAGTGACGATGACGCTCTGGATGCCGAGAAGCGTCCAGGGGAAGTCGAGACGGGCCTCGGAGAAAATGGCCTTATTGGCGAGCGTGAGCAGGACGGAGCACACGGCGTAAGAGAGGCAGGCGAGTACGGCTTGAGGTGGCGAGCGGGCGAGGAGTGGGACGCGCATTGGGGAGACTGGTAGGGGGGAGGAGGGTGGGGGGAAGATAGGGTGTTGGGCAAGCCTGAGCAAGGTTTCGGGAAAGAGGGGGGGAGAG